>NC_089586.1:4699271-5059271 GCF_019320115.1 Miscanthus floridulus
TCCTCTCAACTCGCCACTCACCCCACCAAACCTTTCATAATTCTAATTGGTCACCTCGCTAGCGACTCCTCGCACTCGTCACCGGCATCACCCAACCGGTCGGTGGTGTCCTTGCCACTCCTCAACTCGCTGCCACCATCCGCTCTCCTCTCTTTCTAAAGCCATCGGCCATGAAGGCCCCACCTCCTTGAAAATCTAAAACCATAACCCCAAATCACATCACCTCCTACTCCTCCACCACCACCGTCACAGCCCACCACAACCTCGCCATGACCTTGCCGCTGGCTACCCCGTCCCCTGCCCATCCCGGCCCCCTCCTCCTCCTAATTTTGGTGACGCCGTCACACATAAGTCGCTTGCGGTAGCGATGCATACACGCCAAATAAAGATCTTGGCCACGGCCCAACTGGTGGTTGCTTTTTGTTTCCAAGGGCCATGTTTGCTTGAACTTATCAGTCGGCTTATTAGCTAGAATCTACAGTATTTTTTTCTCATAACAAAACAGCTTCAGCCGACTTATTAGCCGACTTTAATACCAGCCGAACAGTGCACACCGCGCGGTGTCATCTCCAATCATGTAGTATTACTGTGTTGCTACTCGGCCAAATTAAAGACACGTCTTCATGCACGCTCATTGATGGCAATATTATCGATGATGCTGACGACGCTGATAATCATGCAGCAACTGTGGTCATAAACGCTTTGCTTGCAGTGCCACTCCTCCCCCGTTCCATTATTCCGTCACATGCTAGTCTGAAAACATGTCAACTTGATATATTATTACTGGGTAAGTACATGCGACGGGACGCGTTGAAAAAACATACGGCCCTGAAATTTAACTTATGCAAATTTATTGCAAGAGAAAAACATTGTTCGTTCACTGAAAAGTACTGCTGAAGTTAAAGAGTTCAAGCGAACAGGGCAAGTGTAACTTTGTTTAGTTGGGAAAAGAGTGGGGTACAAATACAACTGGGCCATCTTACTCCCTCCGTGCACAAAAGAATGCAATTATCATATTTCGAGAAGTTAAACAGTTCCAACTTTGACTAAAATTATATGAAAATGTAGTAACACCCATGAGACAAAATAAATATCATTAGATTAGTTATAGAATATATTTTCATAATAAATTTATTTCAAGACATAAATACTAATACTATTTACTGTAAACTTGTTCAACGTTGGGCTACCTTGACTGACACGTTTTCCATAATTACATTCTTTTCTGGACAAATGGAGTATCGTCAACCAGAATTCTTAGTCACTATTAGGATTGGTCCGGTGAAAACAAACTTAATTAAGATTGTTTTTATATAATAAATAACAAAAAAGAGAGAGAGAGAAAAAAACATCAGTGTTGTATTATTGTCCGGCGTGCAAGTGATGACATAAGTTTCTTGCTCTAGAATCTCTAGGGGGGACTTAGTTGGATAGATGAACAAACAACAAGAAGAAGAGGGAAAAAACCATTATCGTGCGCGGTCCATCTTCGATGAACGAAGAACGACGTCAACATCGGCCGATCAGCGTCGCCGCCTCCAATTATGCTGGCGATTTCACAATCACGCCACGTGTTAGCTTGTCAATCGCCTTCGTCATTTTTGTCCGCTTTTTCATTCGTCCTGTGGCGTTAATTGATGGATCGAAGAAGCTCTGTCCGATTAGCTCATGTCGTCTGCAAACTCCACGTGGATCATGATTTCAGCTTAATAAATAATAATACTGGTCGAGCTAATCCGATCGAGTTTTCTCAACCTCAAACGTTTGCCACTTCTCCTTGCTCTAGTATATATAATAATATATATATAACTGCCCCAATGCAAACAAACGGAAAATTGAGGCCAGGGCCAGCGATCGAGACCGAGAGAGCTCTCAGCTCCAACTCGGCATGGGGCATGCCGTGCATTATTGTTGCCATGTCAGCAATTGCAAAAAGCGACAGACAGTGCGTCCGATCCGGGCCCCTCCAATAATTCGGTGAATCGAACAAGATGCACGCAGAATCCAATCCCTCGTGTGTTCCTTCTCGCAATTGCCCTTGCCTTGCCAGCTTGCCTGCTTGGCAATGCGCCATTGCCACAACTCCGATCATCGACATGACCTGCGAGCTCATACACTCAGCTCAACGACCCTTTTCTGACCAAATACATAATATATAATATATAGCCTGCATTTCAGAGTTTTACTTATATGTTCAGATGCGTCGTAAGCACGTGTCATTAGATCACTGATGACTGGATTTCCCTTCTCTTTGACACCTTCCATTGCTTGCGTGGCATGCTCAGCTGAGGAGTCAGAAGGTCAGGTCAGGAGAGCCATGAGTGTGATCTCCAATAATTACATTTGTTTAAGCACCTAACCGCCAATAATTCTCGGGGATTGATTGAGCGACCCCTGCCCTGCCCGCCAATAATTCACTTGTTTAGCTAGCTAGGATTCCTTCGCCGGATCGTGAGTGCAAACTGCAAACCCAACATTATTTACTAATACTGTATATTATATTCAGGCAATCATTTGCACAAGAAAACAACAGCACCAGCTAGGCTAGCGCGCGCTCTCTGTATCTCTCTGCTGACTGTGAACAGCGTAAATCTGTAGCACATGAATGGCGCAAGCAATGAGCATCACAAAAGCCAAATACAAATACAAGAAACTAGCTGGTGGATGAAATAAAACATTGCATTCCTGTCTGTCACAGCAACTGTGGACAAGTGGTGGATCTCGACAGTTCTTTCTGAGGTTCTGTCCACATTCATGCATGTTCTTTCAACCAAGCCATCTCTGTAATTGGAATCACCGTTTCTCCATTTAAGATTCTGAGGCTTAGGAAACTCACTCACCAGAAACAAGCCCTCTGTTGGGATTTAGCCAAGTTTTATATGTGCACATATAACCATGGATTTACTTTTTTTGTTCCCTCAACCAAGCGGCAAAGAGAACCTACGTACCTGAGATAGATTGGTCACTGTTCATTTTTGCAGAGCAAGCAGTAATACCGTATTCTGAAAATCAAACTGGAAAGAGGGAGAAGGATTATGACCACACAATTTAGTTGTGGTTTCGCTCAATTCAGCTTACACTCTTCATGGAGGCCCAACTCCTTTTGGGTTCCACCAGCCCCAATTTACGAATGGCACTGGGCCAGGCCCAACGGGGCCTGTCACCCGATTCAACAACGGCGGCCTCATAAACCCAGCCCACACGCAGATTGACATGTTCTTTTTAAGACGTCATACATCTGTGTAGTACAGCAAATATTTCAAGCAAATCCAAGGATGCCAAAATTAAGGTATAGGACTGAAAAATAGTACTTCCTCTGTTCCATACTGTAAGTCCTTTTGATATTTCTAGATACATAGGTTTACTATGTATATATAGCTATATAACAAAAGCCATGTATCTAGAAAAAAACCAAAACAACTTATAATTTGGAACGGAGAGGGTACTATTTATCCCAAGCACAGAACGCTCAAATATTAGCAAAAGCAGCAGGTCAGAGGCACCATATCACATTGATCAACAGATGCCAATTTATTAGAGTTTCACCACCCATGATGGATGAATCAGTTTACAAACACACACGTCTGGGACATCTGGGAACAGGGAAATACCTAGTCCAAACATAACATGGATCATACTGCTATGACGACATTACAAGGAACAACATTCTAGGAATACAACATCACAAAGTTCAACTAGCAAACATCTGAACAGGGGAGTCCTCAGCAGCAGCACAAACTCTAGTCCGCATGACATACAACTACAAACATGTCATCACTGATGCACTTCACTTGCCCTCCTCCACAATTCTGACGACATTCTTAACACCATCCCTCATCTCCTTTGGGATGGCTCCGCCTTCTGGGAGATCAAACTTCCTGCGGCTCAGCGTCCTCGGCTTCCCTGGTAGCTGAGGGTCCACGATCTCCAGCATTCCCTCAAGTTCCTCAAGCATGGATCTCTTTGTGTTGCGAACCATGTAGTCTGGTCCCTGTTAAGCACAATGATTGACAAATGAAACAGGGTCATAAGGGGATTGGCTCATCAAATTGTTGCCTGTTGCAAATTATTTGGATCAACAGAGGAACATGGTCTTTGATAAGAGATCATTAAAGAGTTTCGAGCCCATAGAGAGCGATGTAATTTCAGTTATACAGTCCATACTGTAATATAGGAGGTTCTTTCCAGCTGTGTCTTAAGGTTGTTATCCACCGCATAAATCGACAGCTTAGGTAAAGGTGCATGGAATTGTGAGGTGGCTCCAATAGTGGCTAGAAAAACCAATGCTTGACATTAAAATTGATGAAGTGAAAAAATGGGTGGCTAGAAAAACCAATGCTTGACATTAAAATTGACGCAGTGAAAAAATGGGTAACACGGTAGCAACTAACGCCATAACACTTAACTCTTATCACCAATCCTCCTAAATAGATCACCATGGGATACTAGGGAGAGCAAATTTAATTGTCTGGGAACTAATTATTCATGCCTGACGAAGACAGTCATAGCATATATCATTTACACCAATGATCTGTGAAAATGAGAAGCAACTCTATTACATGTTCCATATTTTTTAGGCAATGCACATGTTTGATATAAGAAATCCTAGTGATAACGCCGCAGAGCATGTCAACATCTCTAATGTCCGGGATGGCATCAGTAACAACTATCAAGGTAATTTCTAGTACTCTAAACAACATTGCATAGTACTGAGTGCTGACAGATTCTGGTTTGAATAATCATAATAAACAGTACAGCAGTTGCCATTTGTTGAAATCACAACTGCGCATGCTGAATTTATGCAGAATGCAAGTCTAATATTTGGCGTTAACTCACGAAGTAGCATCAAACAGATTGAGAATTTACCTCAAGGGCATCAACTGTCAGTAGCAGGACAATGATCTTCTCAGCAAACCTCTGGCGCTCTTCAGTGTCATGTGCAATGCGGCGGCGGTATGAGATGTTGTAGAAGAATGACCTGATCTCCTTGAGCTTGGCTTTTGCAACCGTGAGATCGCGAAGACAACGGAGCACTTGGGAGCGATGGGCCAGGTGCGCCCTGTAGTTCATCTGGATGAGCAGTGCGGCATCCTGTGGGGAAAGTTCCTTCCTCTTGCCCTTGCAGTGGTTCATTTCAAAAGCCTTGGCAGAAGAGCATGATGTCAGTACTCAGTACAGGTGTGAACAATTTCAATTCAGTGTAGTTTGCAGCTAAATCTCAGTATCAGCCTTGCCCTTAAGAAAGAATGCAATGTTAAAGACGGTCTCAAAAGGACATTGACACCTCAATAACACTAACTAACCTCACCAGTCACCACCCAAAATCCAAGTTTTCCATGGACGGGTTAGCAAGTGAAGCTAGACAGATTGGAAATGGCATGTCACATTTGCCACAGATCTAACCGAGCTCGAAACCTAGCAGCAGGAACTGGGCACCTAAAATTTAAACTGAAACGTTTTGTGCACAACATTTGACCAAATCCAGCCCAAACTATAGTAGAGCACAAAGATCTCATCTGACCTTTCTGATGGCGACGCATCCGGCAGTGTTGTCCTCGATCTCGACGATCTCCACATTGCCCTTCTTCGTTTTCTGCTGCTTGTCCTCCTTGACTTTCTTCTTAACGTCAGTGGGCTTCTTCTCGTTGTCGTCATGTTCGCCGTAGGTCTCCTCGACGGAGTAGGAGTTGGACCAAGGCTCGAGGCAGCCCTTGCCCTTGATCTCCTTGGCCCACTTGACCTTGGTGGCGCCGGCGGCGGACGCCTTGGACTCCCACTTCCACTTGCGGTCGAATCCGTCGTGGTGGGGCGTCCTGAGCTCGGCCTCCCACTTGAGGTTCCTGCCGCCGGCGGGCCTGTCCTCGGCGGCGTAGGTGTACTTGCGGCGGGGCGGGGCGGGGGTGAGGGCGAGCGCGCGCTCGAGGGCGGAGATGCGCTGGCCGAGCGCGTCGAGGAGGAAGGGGTCGAAGCCGTCGAAGGCCGGGCACCGGGGAGCGGCGGCGTGGGGCGGCAGGAGGAGGTCGAGGTCGAAGGTGTCGATCAGGGAGGGGGAGGTGAAGCCGAGCGGGCAGGAGGTCGGGTAGAAGGGGTGGTCGTCGAGGAGGAAGCGGTGGTGGGCGGAGGCGGAGATGTAGGGGCAGGACGAGGTGGTGGTGGTAGGGAAGGAGAAGGATGGGAAGAAGGGGTCGTCGTCGACGGCGTGGAGGCGCTGGAAGTAGCGATCGTGGCTCATGGTGGCGGTGGATGCGGAGGGAGTTCGGACTGAGGAGTGGAGCCGCGGCGGCTAGGACATGCCGAGGGGGAAGAGATGATGGCCTCTTGTTAGTGTGGCCGCCATGGCCATGATGTGAAGATGAAGCGCAGGACGACTGGCTGCCTGAGATCCGGCACGGCGCCGCGCACAAGATCCGACCGTGAAACACGGCCACGCCACCTACTGGCTACTCCTGCAAAGCAAACAGGGAATGTGGGGGAATCTCTATGCTCTTGCTTGTGGACACCGCATCGGGATTCGAGATGGCAGCCATGTGAGCGGCATGCTTGCTTTCCGGTCTCGTCTGGTTCCTGCGGCTGCGGCTCACGTGTTCACACCCAGACCCGGGCACCCGGCCAGGCCAGGCAGACAGCACGAGATCCTCAATCCTCATCCTACCTCACCGGGACCCACCGGCCCATGGCGGCGGGCGGCCATTGCCGAGCAACGGGCATGGCCAGCCAGGAAACAGAGGCCGTCACGCTCTGTGTTGAAGAAGAAGAGAAAGCAGAGCGTGGCAACTTCCCAATTGGACGGTGGGCCTCCATCTGCCCCAACTTTTCAGCCCCGGCCTAGCATGCATGCGTGTACGGGCCGGGCCTCCATGTGCCCCCCAACTTTTCAGTCCCGGCCTAGCATGCAGGCGTCTACGGGCCTCCTCTCCGACCCTCCTGCAGGCATCGCGGCCCACATATCTGAGCCAAGAAGCCGGCCTGCTCCACGTCTTCTGAAAGCCCTGACCTAGACTGAGTTGCAGATTTTTCTTTTCCTTTTCATAAAAACAAGGAAATTAGGGAGTTCATGGATTTGTCCACTGGTTGAACGTTGAAACGTCAGAGGATAGAGATACGCAGCATTGAACACGTCGAACTTTTGGAGTCACCTAAACACGAAATGCAGGGCGTGCCAAAAAAAATAAATAAATCATGAGCAGATCAGTGAGGAACATATACCATTTTAGCAGCAACCTCCATTAAAACTGTTCCACAACCCACAACTCACAGCATCTTTTCCAACGCCACAGAAACACCATTAGCCTATTTATCTACCCTGGAGGCACCTTTGATCCTTTCTGTAACCGTGCTCGTTGTTTTTCCAGCACGGGAGCTTTTAGTGTGACTTCCTCCGTTGGCCTTGATACTCATGCCAATGTTTGTATCGTCCCCCACTTGTGTGTTATGTTTTTTTTATGTCCTGCGAGGATATTCACCATCCCCGTATTAAATTATAGGCGTATCACAATCATAGGGAAAAATTATATTAAGAAGAAAGTGTGAAATTGATCATAATTACGAGTGATGGAGCAGACTTAATTGCATCAGTGCCAAAATCAAACAAAACTGATCCTTTACTCGATGTCATGGCATATTCCGACACGGACTGGACGGGGTGCCCGGACACCCGTAGTTCAACGTTGGGCTTCTGTGTCTTCTTGGGCGATGCACTGGTCTCTTGGTCATCCAAGCGACAACCGACGGTCTCCCGCTCCAGCGCCGAAGTTGAATACCGCGCCGTCGCCAATGCCGCTGCTGAGTGTAATGGCTCCGGCAGCTCCTCGGTGAACTGCGCTACGCACGTTGACAAGGCCACGGTCGTCTACTGTGACAATGTTTCCGCTGTCTACAGTCCTAGAACCCGGTGCACCACAAGCGGACCAAGCACATCGAGCTGGACATTCATTTTGTTCGCGAGCGCATTCAGCTGGGTGATCTCCGCGTTCTGCACGTGCCCACCGGAGAACAGTACGTCACGTGATGACGAACAGGCTACCTACCTCGACGTTTGAAGCTTTCCGTTCCAGTCTGTGCGTCGTACCCACATCGTCGTGACGACCCCACACACTACGGGGGGTGTTGTAACCTACAGTTTTGTACGGTCTAGATTAGCGCTGGTCACCGCGGCGGCGCGATGTCTCCCACGATGTAACTCATAGTGAAAATCCGCTCTTACAAGGGTGGGAGTGGGATCGATTTGGATGAGATGAAAATGCAGCTTCTCTCAGCTCCATGTCATAGTTTACTATGACAAATTGTTTTACCAAATATTTTTTATTAAAAAAGCTTCAACTCTATTAGTGTAGCTGCTCGTAGAGCTAAAGTAAAAAAAAAAAACCGTTTCATTAGTGAAGCAAGTTGTTTTACCAAATATTTTTTATTAAAACAACTTCAACTCTATTAGTGTAGCTGCTCGTAGAGCTAAAGTAAAAAAAAATCTGCTTCATTAGTGAAGCAAAGCTGTAACAAAACAGGACCGGCCCTAATATCACTACTATGACAAAGGTATGTTTGACAATTTGGTCCATCTTTAAAAATAGGTACAACATAGTAAAATTCATAACTTTTCCAAATCAAATTGACTAAAGACAAACTTTATATCAAAGTTGTAGTAATCGAAAAGATTTACAACTTTGTAGTTGATGACTTTTTCATTTAAAACCATTTAATGCCTTATTTTCAGTTCTCATAATCATAATTTGAATTTTGACATTTTAATTTTTTTCAAATGACCTTGAACGGAGAAACGGCTTAAATCAATGCCATAGTACTCGAAGGGATTGGTAACTTTGTAGTTGGCTACTTTCTTTATTTGAACTCATTTAGTACCTAGAATTACCAAGAAATTTTGTTTCATCATTTTAAAACTTTTTAAAGTACCTCATATGGAGAAACAATCTAATTAAACCAAAGTTGTAATACTCGAAGAGCTCTAATACTTTTCAATTCAAAATTCTTTTATTAAAATTCATTTAGGGTCTGAATATGCATTGCAACATTCATGAAAGTGAATACAAAATAAATGTATCCACCACTTAATCACAAGTGACTTTGTGGCATGGTAATAAGGAAGCACCAACAGAAGCTTGAGGTCGTGAGTTTGATCCCATGGGCGTATGCATGCGTATTTCAACGTGAAAAATCTTGTGTCCTGTGGTTTGCAATTTTTTTTAAAAAAAAATATTATGTTTTTTTCTCCGATTTACAAATTCTAGAAAACGAATCATATATAGAGACGGCTCCTCTAGAATTCAATCTCTAGAGGCGGGCTGGGATTCGGTCCACCTTTAGAAATCGATTTCTAGAGACGAGCATTTTATTTAGGATGCCTTCAGCTGAGCTTCCAAATCTGTTGGTGAAAAATCTTGTGTCCCTGTGGCTTGCAATTTTTTTAAAAAAATTTTGCTGTTTTTTTCTCCGATTTACAAATTCTAGAAAACAAATCATATATAGAGACGGCTTAGATTCAGCCCGCCTCTAGAAATCAATGTCTAGAGACGGGCTGGGATTCGGTCCACTTTTAGAAATCGATTTCTAGAGACGAGCATTCAGATTTATGGTGCCTTCAGCTAGGCTTCCAAATCTGTTGTGACTTCTCAAAAAGCCAAAAGCCAACCAAAAGGCACTGGTCAGAGTTGTGGCTTTCAACAAAAGCAGCTTTCATGCACGTAGCTGAAAACCCACATTTACTCTCGAATTGCTTCCACTGGCTTTGGGAGCGAGACGTTTGTTAAAATTACCCGCTTGCCACTGGTTATACACATGAGCATACAAGTTCGTTCTTTTCCCAAATCAAGCGAGCGCGAGCTCCTTCTCCCCCGTCCTCTCCTGCTCCACCATCCTCTCTTCCACCCTGGGGCTAGGGTTCTAGGTCAGCGGGCGCTGGAGGGTGCCCATGGCTTCCCTCCACCCCTCCTCTCGTCCTCTGCTACAGGGGGAGGCCCGTGACTACCTTCTCCGCTCGCGGCTGATGAGCTCACGACGGCAGGGGGAGGCCTTGGCGGACGAGCTCACGGACCCTCATTGTGCGGATCAACGATGGCCTGAGGAAGAAGAAAATGTGCAAAAAAAGGGTGAATATGTATAGAGAGATTGACATGTGGAGTCGTAGAGGGCATGTGGGGCCACTGATATAGTAGTGTCTATCGGTTTCAAAGTTGTTTCAAACGAATGGTTTTTTTCTTTCTCACAGCCTATAGCTCATAACAACTGTTCCACGGCCCACAGCTCATAACATCTTTTCCACGGCCACAGAAACACTATTAGCCTATTCATCTACTCTGGAGGCACCTTTGATCCTTTCTATAACAGTGCTCGTTGTTTTTCTAGCATGGGAGCTTTTAGTGCGACTTCCTCCGTTGGCCTCGATACTCATGCCAATGTTTGTATCGTCCCCCACTTGTGTGTTATGTTTTTTATGTCCTTGCATGATATTCACCATCCCCATGTTAAATTATAGGCGTATCACAATCATGGGGAAACATTATATTTCAATAAGAAAAAGTGTGAAATTGATCATAATTATGAGTGATGGAGCAGACTTAATTGCATCAGTGCCAAAATCAAACAAAACTGATCCTTCCTTGCAAAAAGAAATTGAGGATAATGTTATCGTCTATGTGTTACGATGAAACAAACCAAATGCAAAATTAATACTAACTGAGAGCATCTTTAGCAGGAGCCTTCAAATTAGTGCCCCTACTTTTGATTTGAGGACTCTCCTTATATTTGAGGGCCTGGTTTTTGTCTCTGCTCTAGCAGGAGCCGTTAAATTCTTTTAATAGTCACTGACAATTCGGATCCACTTGTCATCTTTAATGCTCTACCAGCTGAGCTATCACAACACAAATGGAAGGAAACTGTCGTTTCGGAGCCTGACATAGAGCCCAGAAATGGGTGTGGGAGGGAGGATTTGGATGTCCATTCAAATAAGCTTGGCATAGAGCACCCAGAAATGGGTGCGGGACGGAGTATTTGGGTGTCCACCCAAGTTTAAAGGCTCTAATTGGTGTCCTGCTGCACCTCTATTTTTGACTAGCCACCCATATTTAGCTACGGGCTCAAGTAGAGGTCATGCTGGAATTGTTGTAACGCAACTGGAAAACACATAGTTTTATCAAGTTACAAGGTAGGCATACATACAGATTCAAAATACAATGGTGTCAAGACTTGCATTGAGAGCTAGCAAATGATTACATCGCACGATAGATGAACCAAATGCTTCCTCCATGCATAATTTTACAGCACAAAATAAAAATCTTATTTGGTCGCCTGTATATAATTAACAAGCGGCATTAATAATGAACTCCTCCCTTCCCCTTCGTCGTCCCAAAACAATAATATATGATCAGATCAGCTATAGTTTGAGCCTAGAGGCCGAGGAGCCGAGTGTTCTCCCAGAGCGTCTTGGCGGAGCGGCGGAGCCTCCTGGTCTCCTCGTCGGTGAGCTCCATATCGGCGACGCCGAGGACGCCGGCGCGGCCGAGCCTGGCAGGCAGGCTGAGGAACACCTCGTGGTCGTCGGGGATGCCATGGAACCCCGCGGCGAGCACGGACACGGGGTGGATGCGGCGCTGGTCACGGAGGAGCGACGACACGAGGTTGGCCACGGAGTAGCCGATGGCCCACGACGTGTATCCCTTGAGCCCGATGACCTCGTAGGCGCTGTCGACGACGGCGCGGCGGATGCCCTCCAGCGCCTCCTCGCCGAAGCTGCTGTGGCTCTCCTGCAGCGACTTGAGGACCGGCATCCCGGCCACGCCCAACGTCGACCACACCGCCACTGAGCTGTCGCCGTGCTCGCCCACCATGTACGCGTTCACGTCCTGCGCGTTCACGTCCAGGTGCTCCGCCAGGAGGAACCGGAACCTGGACGAGTCCAGGTTGGTTCCCGACCCGATGACGCGGCTCACGGGGAACCCCGACAGCTTCCAGGCCACGTAGGTGAGCACGTCCACGGGGTTGGAGACGATCAGCAGGATGGCGTCGGGCGAGTGCTCCGCTAGCGCCGGCACGATCTTGCGGAACAGCGCCACGTTCCGCTGGAGGAGATTGAGCCTCGTCTCCCCCGGGATCTGCCGCGCCCCGGCCGTCACGATGGCGAGGTCGGAGCCCCTGGTGACGGACATGTCGGTGTCGGAGACCAGGCGCGTCCGCGGAAGGAACGCCGCCGCGTGCTGCAGGTCCAGCATCTCCCCGCGGAGCTTGTCCGGGAGCGCGTCCACCAGCGCGATCTCGTCGGCGAGGTCACGGGTGAGGATGGTCTGCGCGATGGCCATGCCCACGTTGCCAGCGCCGATGACAGACACCTTGGTCAGCCTCCGCCGGTGGTGCGACGTCGGCGTGGAGTCCATTCCGTCGGTCACCGGGCGGAAGAAGCCCGCGGAGGCGCCGTTGGCGTCGAAGCCCAGCTCGGAGAGTGACGTGGCCTTCTTCATCTTGCTGACTTGCTTTGCCTGCTGACGCTGCTGCTGCTAGCCCTGCTACTTGGAGGGAGCAACGGGAAGTATTTGTGGGTGTTTAGGGAGCCTTGGTTGTTTGCTGATCGATGCTGTGTGGTGAGATGATAAGGGCTGCTATTTATAAGCTACTAGCTAGTAGGTTAACTAGGAGCTAGGTAGCTAAACGCCTAATAAGCCCCCTGAAACTGAAACCAACCGGTTTCAGCTTAACTCTGCGTCTTTTTCGATCGATCTTTCTGAAAGAAAAAACCTTTTTGAAAAAGGAAATGATACTAGCTTGACTTTATTATGTATAGATATAGGTAGCCAAAGCAAACCAATGGCGTCTGTATGCGTCGTGGACAGCGTGAAATCCTGCAGTACCAGATGAAGCTTCCTGAAAACAGAGGCGTTGTTAGGCGGTTTTCATTTGCACAATTGCATTGCATGCTTTTGATATGTATATGTATGGTACACACACTGCGGCCGCACAAATACTTCTTCAGGCCTCAGTTCTTAAGCCAACCGTTCTGAATTTTTTTTAAGATACATAGCTTTTATTATACACCTAGTTATACCCTTTGTTAGATACATCCTTGTTTTCCAAAATACCTAAAAAAGAAATTATCCCTCTTTCTATAAGATTTCATGAAAATTAGTAAATATTTTAATATAATTGCAATGCTCAGTGTGTGGCTTGATAGTTTTTTCTTTAGGGATACTTTTTTACAAAAATGGCTGAACCCTACTAGTAATAATAGAAAACTAACTAATAACCAACCTATTGTTTTGTATTGTCGAGATCCTAAGTAAGAAACGGTCACTAATGTGAATAAATACATCTATAAAAATGATCTTAGATCTATCATATAGTTGTAGCAACTACATTTCTTTCTCTACAAAAGAAACCTATCCTAAAGCTATGTATATAAAAAACTAGAATCACTTATGATTTGGAATGGAGAGAGTACATCTCTGAGTGTAGCACTGTAGATGAGATGAAATATAGTAATTCCTTGTAGGAGCATGCATGTGATTTAGTGATTGTTACATGCATCAATACCGGGATTCTTCGTTGGATTCCATGCATTGATTTTTTGTTATTGCAAGCTAAGCTAAGCTCTTTTCGAGGACGTATGGACACGTATTACTAACAAGATAGGACGTATGTACTCCATCCGTTCAAAAAGAATTCTCCCTCTGTTTATAAAAGGATATAATTCTCACTTTTCGACTAGACAAATAATTAGAATTTAACCAAATTTATATAAAAATTTCAACATTTATGATACTAAATAAGTATCATTAAATTAATCATGAAATATATTTTTTTAAATAAACTTAGTTGGAGATATAAATGTTAGTACTATTCACTATAAATTTGGTCAAAGCTAAACTAATTTAACTGGCACAAATTCCATAGTTGTATTCTTTTGTGGACGGGTGGACTATTATTCTTATTTTTCAAGGAATCAATCTTAGCTTCGGCTAAATATATACACAAAGGGCCTGTTTGGATCCCCTCATTCTTTAAAAGCTGTAAAACACTTTATTAGCTCGGTTTTGAGATCTAAAGCTCGTGAGATGTGTTAAAGTTTAGAGCAGACTTTAGCTCTAAAGTTTAGATGAAAGGAGCCAAGCAGGCGCAAAGTACTAATATATATTTTATAGTAACAAATACCTTTAAATAGATAACAAAATACATATTCATCATAAACCTATTTGGAAATACAAATATTGATGCTATTTTCTATAAACCTAGTTAAAATCAATAAAGTTTTACACTTCAAGTCTAGGACGGCATCGTCTTCTTTTCTTTGGACCAAGCTGAGGGAGTGTATTATATTATATACGCTAGTAGTAGATCCATGCATGATGTATGGTATGGACATGAATGTGCTTAATATATATTACGTAGGTACGGTGGGTTATCAGCAGATAGGGGAGATGGCGTATATATATTCAGAAACAACTTGCATCTATATATTCAAATTCAGGGGGCAGTGCAGGAGTAATTTGGATCCTCCACTATAAGTACATGGTCATCTTCGTCGTTGTCGCCGCTGTCCTTTTCTTTTAGACAAACACAATAAAAATAATAAAATGTTAGATCACCTTTTTCAGATCAAGTGGTTGATAAGTAGCGTACTTAAATAGGAGTGCTATATAATTAGGCACCATTATATTATTATTATTATTATATATATGCAAGATCATATGCATGGAACGGTGGATGATGGGGACCTCATTGTGTTATTAGTGGTACATAGTGCTGCAGGTGAGAAGGCAGCAGTCGGCCCGGGCCGGATTCAAGTTCAACCATACTAGTTAGTACCTTGGAGAAGAGTTCATCAAGGCGTGGAAAAGTAAAATGTAGCCGCCGCCGGCCGGGGGCCGCCCAGGACCGCGCACGCCGGTGCAACCATGCGTGCAAATACCGGAGGCAGCAGCGCTACCGCCGGAATGGGAAAAATGAAGCTGCTGCTGGTTTTGGTTTAATATTATATTATATTTGGTCTTCGTTTCAATTCAAACAAAGTCATCGTGGGCGACGACATGCATGTCGTCCGTCTCGCATTAGGGGTCCAGATCTCCGTACTAGTAGTTTTACATTTGTTTTTGTGTCCCTATATATCTAGCTAAGCTAGATAGCTAGCTGCTGCTGCTTTGCTTGGGGATCAATCCGTCCAAATCCAATGGTCAATGGATCGAGTAGCCTAAAGTTGAGTGGCCGCCCTGCATCCGGCATGCATATTGATCGGATCAACAACTGATCGATGTTGATATTATTCATGTGTTATTGTTGTTGAATTTAAGACCTATTATTATGTTATTTAGTACTTTTATTTATACCAAATTACAATACAAACTTTGCAGTGAATTGTTAACCGATCGAATACAGCAGATTTTTGGTGTGCCGCACCCCATATAGCAAATAAAATAATGGATCGGCCTGCCTCTCTGATATTCATGACGATGTTTCCTTGGAAGGGACGGGCCGGAACAGACTTGTGAAACGCATAGGCATGGCCGGCCGGTCGTACCATCTTGGCTTGGTCCTTCAATTCTTCCCAGCTGACGGGATGATCCGATAGCATCATCGTCCTTTCCTATGCAAGTCGCCGGTTTTGACCAGGGAAGGAATTGAAAGACCTAGCTGCCTGACCCTGAAAGAGACCACCAGCATCGTCTCACCTTTTTTTTTTTTTTTTGCCTACGTTTCCACATCATCTAGAATTCTAGATTGTCGTCCTAGCTAGGAGTATATTCTTCCACTCGTCGCTTCCTCTTTGTCGGCCTTATATATACATCGTTTGTCCATTTCCATGAAATGACATACATGGCTACTAGCTGCTCGGTCATGCATGATACATACGTACTCTACTACTTAAAACCATGCATACGGCTATATGTATATATATACCTTGACAGTTACCTTGTGGAGTACTAGCATGTCGTCAATTGCGTTATGAATGCACATCTAGACTCAGGCCTCGTTCACTTTGAAAAAAAAAGTAAACCCGATAAATAGTACCACTTTCGTCTTATTTGGCAAATATTGTCCAATCGTGGACCAACTAGGCTCAAAAGATTCATCTCGTGATTTCCAACTAAACTGTGTAATTAGTTATTTTTTTTACCTACATTTAATACTTCATGCAAGCGGCTAAAAATTAATATGATGGAGAGAGTGAAAAAACTTGGAATTTGGATGGCATCTAAACAAGGCCTCACGTTCAATTCCTACCTGCAGCTTCTTCCTTGGAAGCTTCCATGAATATGATGTGTGTCTCTCGTATCCTACCAGTCATTGCCGGCCGGGCAGCCCACTCCAAAAACGTGGCACGGCCCCAACTTCTCTTATGAAAAAAGAAAAACCCCTGCTGCTCCAGCGCCCACACGGCCACACCTATGCATGTACTAAATATTAGGGTCCCTTTGGTAGGGATTCTCACTCAGCTCCAAGATCTGTTTTTTTTTTTGGCTCCCGCAGCCAAACGGGTAGAAAGGTTGGTGCTCGCATGAAGGAGCCGCGGGTTTTGCGCTCTCTGTTGCGAGTGCAGTCAGCCGGAGCCAAAAATTGTAGCTTTCATCGGCTCCTTGTCAGACACAGCAGACAAGGTACATCTTTGCCCCTAAAGTTCACGAGAAATAACAGAGAATCTGCCATCGTCTCCCCCATCCAAACCTTATCTGGTCGTTTGCATCAGGCGAGCCATGGATACACAGCAGCTTCGTCCTCCCTCCATGGATGCACGGCAGCCCAAGAGGCAAGATGGTCCTAGGCGGTGGCGCATGGCCGGCTGCACGCCCCGGTTGGCCAGCACTGACCCCGAGCGCCGGCGCGTGGATGGGTGGTGGCGCATGGCCGGGAGCGCCCCCGGCCGGCGGCACGTGGCCGGGCGTTGCCGCAGGAGGTGGCCCGTAGCCGGGCGCGGGCGCAGGTGGCTCGTGCCCGAGGAGGGCCGACGACGGCGCGGACCGACCGGGGATGGCAGACGGCTGCACAGACCGGGGATGGTCGACGGCAGCGCGGCGTGGGGGCTGGCCGGGGAGGGGAGAGCCGCCGACGGGGCAGCGGAGGGCGACGCCGGCGCGAGCTGGGGCTGGAGAGACATGAGCAGCCAGGGGCATTTTGGACATTGTCCCTATCATAACAGACATGAGAAGCTGTTCAGCCAAACGGTTTTTCAAAACAGCTCCAGCTCCACCAGAGAATCTGCTCCAGCACAAGATCCAGAGCCAGAGCTGTTTTTGGAGGAGCCGGAGCCCTACCAAACAGGCCCTTAGAATTTGGGCATCGCCTATGTAATATATTACACAAATTCCAAGCAAACCCTAGTGGAAAACGAAATTCCCCTATCAGTGCAAAACCAACAATGCAAGGAAATAAAAAAAAGAGTTAAATGCACCAGAGATCCATTAACTTGTGAGGAAGTTTCAGTTGAGTCCATCAACCTCTAAAGTGGCTTTTTGGGTCCATAAACTTTTAAAATAGTTCACTGCAGTCCATACCTTTTTATTTAACCTTAAATTCAAAGCACATTTATAGAAAACTCCTTCCCACACGCATGCAGCACATGCATGGCTCTCTGTGCACGTGCCCCACGCTGGATTTTCACCCGGGTGCATGCATGGCTCTCCGCCGCTCTCTTCTCCGCGCTCGGGTACATGCATGCACAAATTGCAACGACTTTTAATCTGACACAACATTAGCGGATGGATACAAGCAGAGATGCTGGCTACGGAGTAGTAGTAGTACGTACTACACAAGCCTAAGCTGTACGAAATGTTTAGAGATGTACAGTAGTGACCCGTAGCATTGTACAGAGAAACCAGAGACATTTGGCCGTGTACGTCAGCAAGCAATGCCAATCAATCAAAGTCAAACACACAATTCGCAGTTGGAGTACAGTCTAAGGCATGGTGGCGTGCTCTGACTCAGCGGAGCAAATCGTCGACTACTAGTGCAAAATAGCTATGGCTTGCTCTTGTCGATCACCCGCCGGACGACGGAGTTCAGCATCCGTCTCGTCCGCGGCATCCCCAAGATCCGCTCTGCAAGCTGCATCGCCTCCACCGGCGTCGCTCCGTGCTGCATGGCACGTTCCGCACAGATGAAACGCCAGTCTCAGCTAACGAACGACCGAGCGGCTCCGTATGTGTCCGTGGACCACGCCACGATCGAGATCGTCCACGATGAACGCCCTGATGCGGTCCTCGAGCTGATCGTGATGGCCTCTCTTGAAGAGTTCCTACAAGAAGACGTTGCTGCGGCATGCGAATGCCGCCCAGAAGGAGGTTTCTCGGCCCGCCCGTTAGTTTCTCCAGATTGAGAACGAACGTTAGGAGTGACGATCGAGAAGAACCACGCAGTGAATGAACTCATGTTGTAATGGTATATGCTCAGCTCTCACCCGTATTGTTTCTTGGAGATCTCAACGGCATGGGTCAAGATGGTGTCCTCGAGATCATGGCCGAGCTCATGCTTCGTCGCGTTCTCCAGGCATAGCATCACGCTCACCCCCCGAAATAGGACGTGGCCATGTCGCGGAAGCGGGGGACGGCGAGCTCACGGGTGAAAATCTAAATGGAAGTTCATCAGAAAAACCCCATCAATAGCAATACGTATGTCGTCCTCCAGGGCTGTTGTGGGTAGCTACATTACATACCGAGCAACAGCTGTAAGGCAACGTGGCGAAGAAATGCTCAAGCAGTTTTGGGCCCTTGCTCTGTTCCATCATCCATCCCTCGATTAGGCACCTGAATAGCTGCTGCAGTACTTCGGGGAAGTTCCGCGCCGCCACCCTGACGAGCACCCTCAGAGCTGTCTCCCTGCACCGTGCTAAAGCAAAACAATAGCAAAGCAAACACACACAGATGAGCTCTGAGCTCGCCGTTGTCTTGATCGAGCAGGAAGGCCAACCAATCCGAGCTCGCTGGGTTCGTCCCGACATCCTAAAGTGCTTGACGGTTTGGAGCGCCAGCCACTGGCGGGCCCCGACGCGCACCGATAACACCGGCGGAGGTGTTCGGGTCGTTGCTGGTGGCGTTGCCGCACCGCGCTGCGAAGCCGGGGGCAGCGGCGGGCCGAGCGTAGACTGCCGCCCAGGGACGATAGACGGAGGCGTGCGGGTTGAAGACGCCGTCGTACCCGAGCGCGGAGAAGAGAGCGGCCGAGAGCCATGCATGCACCCGGGTGAAAATCCCGCCTGGGGCACCTGCGCAGAGAGCCATGTATGCACTTGCATGCGTGTGGGAAGGGGTTTTCTACAAATGTGCTTTGAATTTAAGGTTAAATAAATAGGTATGGATTGCAGTGAACTATTTTAAAAGTTTATGGACCTAAAAAGTCACTTTGGAAGTTGATGGACTCAACTGAAACTTCCTCACAAGTTAATGGATCTCTGGTGCATTTAACTTAAAAAAAATATTGACATATAGAAGAAATATTTATTGGTGAACCAATTTTCTTGTGGGT
Source organism: Miscanthus floridulus (assembly GCF_019320115.1). NCBI lineage: Eukaryota > Viridiplantae > Streptophyta > Magnoliopsida > Poales > Poaceae > Miscanthus > Miscanthus floridulus. The sequence continues at coordinate 4,718,721 of NC_089586.1, forward strand.
TCGACTCGACAGAGAAATTACCAGCCGTGTGAGGGTTGGATGATTGCACCACCACACCAGGATGATAATCACGAGATTGCACGCCTTGCTTGTCAAGGCTAACCACGATGAATGACGAATTAACGAGGTCGAAGAAGAAGAAATTCATATATAGAATCTTGCCCAAATACACATTGTATGCTATGAGATTTTAGGACCGACTCCGTGATTCGCAACATAAGCTCTGGATCCAGCATCGTGTTAGATATAGATCGGAAGGAAGAGGAAGACTTGCAGAGCGGAAGGAGACAAAGAACCAATTGGGTAAGGAAGGGAAAAGCAGGACCGCACGTATATGCAGCCGCATGTTCTATCTCAGCCATTCTTGATCTCTCCAGCACAAATCTTCAAGCATCACTTCTCTCTCTCTCCTCTACCGACGCCACCGCCGCCCATGGCATTGTTTCCCCAAGTCAATGCCGCCCCACGCCGACTGCCACAGCTCTGGTACCGCGCTGGCCTCCGCTGTGCTAGCCGTCGGCCCCGGCTCCTGCCACATCGTCTGCCATCGCGCCGGCTCCGGCAACCTCAAGCTCACCCACCACTGCCATGGCCACGGTCTTCTCTTCCTCTCTCTCTCTTCTTCTTCATCTCCAGCGGGCTTAGAAAGGAAAATCAGGAGAGGCAAGCAGGCCTACGGTGGGGACGGGAGAGACGGCGGCGAGGCGGAGGCGGCGATGGCACTGTCAGAGCACTAGACTTTCGGTTCAGCACATTAGTCTCGGCTAGCCTTGGACCCGGGAACAATGTGACCATTAGTTCCAGATCCAAGTTTTCTGGGTTTCAGAAGACCTTTAATCCCGGTTGGTAACATCAACCTAGACTAAAGGGTCTATATTAGTTCCGGTTGGTATTACTAACCCGAACTAAAGAGTCTTAACCTTTAGTCCCGGTTGGTAACACCAAGCCGGACTAAAGGTAGACCTTTTAGTCCTGATTGATGTTACCAACCTAGACTAAATGATCATTTAATCCCAGTTGGTGTTACCAATCCAGACTAAAGGTTCTTCGATGGGCTAGTTCAAAAGAAAAGCATCCCACCTAAAGTCATATGTGCTATGTAGGTGGGGTGTAAAGATACGCGCGAGGCCATGCATGAGGTCTTGGGTTCGAATCCCACGAGCCACAGATGTGGAAGTCATTGTTTTTTAGCCTAGGACCTTTACTCCCGGTTGAGGCAACCGGAACTAAAGGACAATGCTTTTAGTCCCGAATCACTAAAGCCAGGACTGTTGTCCACTTCTCTACTAGTGGAGCGGGCGGTGGAGGAGGCGGCCCGGCGAGGTTAGGGCGGGGGCGCGTCGCGGGACCTGACACCGCGCTCCTACGTCCTTTCGTCGGGGTCGTTTGCCTGTCATAGGCCCCGTTCAGCTTACCCCATATTCGGTTTGTTCGGCTTCTTTTTTTTAGCCAGAACAGTGTTTTTCTCTCACAACAATTCAGCCAGAACAGTATTTTCAGCCAATTTAAGCCAGAATTCTGTCAGCCGAACGAACCTATGGCCATGAGAGGCCTGGCGGCCAAAGGTAGGTGTGGAAAATCCACCGTCGAGTGAGGATTATAAGATAAATGAACATGGCCATTGAGATTAATCATATCATAATGACAAATGATCGAGCGGACTTAACTGCATCGGTGCCAAAAAAATGAAACGAAGTGATCCTTCCTTGCAAATATAAATTGGGGATGATAATAATTGACCCCGTTCGGCTGGCTGAATTTTGGTTGAAAAACACTGTTCTTGCTGACTTGTTACGAAAGAAAACACTGCTTCGACTGGAAAAAAAAAAAAAAAAAACCGAACAAACCGGATATGCCGAACGGGGCCAAGCCGTCAATGGGTCACGACGATGAGCCAATCAAACCAAATGCAGAAATCAGCACCACTACTAACTAATGCAACTAGAAAACACAGGGCGTAGTAGTAATTTTATTGAACACCGGATGCACTACTAGTGTGATTGATGCAGTAATCAACGGTTTTAAGACGACGATCCAAAATCAAACTGTTAAACACGACGATATGAGGTGGAACACGAATGAAATGAATGTAATGAGATCCGATCAGAGGCCGAGGAGCTGGCAGTTCTCCCAGAGCGTCTTGGCGGAGCGACGCAGGCGCTTGGCCTCCTCCTCGGTGAGCTCCATCTCGGCGACGCCCTGGACGCCGGCGCGGCCGAGCCTTGCGGGGAGGCTGAGGAAGACGTCGTTCTCGTCGGGGATGCCGTGGAACCCCCTGGCGAGCACGGAGACCGGGTGGATGCGGCGCTGGTCGCGGAGCAGCGAGGCGGCGAGGCTGGCGACGGAGTAGCCGATGGCCCAGGAGGTGTAGCCTTTCAGGCTGATCACCTCGTAGGCGCTGTCGACGACGGCGCGGCGGATGCCCTCCAGCGCCTCCTCGTTGAAGCAGCGGTGGCTCTCCTGCAGCGACTTGAGCACCGGCATCCCCGCCACGCTCACGCTCGACCACACCGCCACCGAGCTGTCGCCGTGCTCGCCCACCATGTACGCCTGCAATGCAAACAAATCGATCCATCAACATGCCGGCTTTCATTTCAGTAGCCTGCATGCATGATGCAGCTATTGACATAAGCATTGGTCACTCTATCGGAGTGCCTAGTACTAAAAATTACATTTATGATACCAAATAAACATCATAAATATATTTGCATAGTAAATCTATTTGGAGACAAAAATGATAATAAGCTTTGTCAAATTTAAATTTTTTTGGACTCATCCCAAACCTAAAACTGCATTCTCTATAGGAGTAGCTGCTATTATTTTTTGATTATATGGGTTTTGAGTAGACAATAATTGAAGGTTGAAACAAACTATTGTGATGCGATTGTGACACAACACTAGACATGTAATTAAACTGAATGTGCCTCTGCTAAGTGTTGTGTGCTGACTCGATTGCACATGTTAAGCTAAGATAAACTAAAATGACGAAACTAGAGAAGTGCTATATATCACATTCTTTTTGGGAGGCGCTTCCGCCGTAATCGGATCGGATGAAGCTGCTCAACTTGATTACTCTTCGCATGTACGAGCAGAGTACTATCGATGGCTAGCAGAAATGATGCACCTTTGAAATGAATAATGAGTACTAGACCCAAATATATATTAGAACAAGCATCGTGGCTCTCCAGGCACCAGGGGATGCATGCTTTCAACCTGTAGTTGAATTAAGCTGCTGGTGGCTTTGAAAAAACTTTGGAGTGGCGGTCATCATGGTTCATGGACTGTGTGGTAGACGTAGTACTAGCATTAGTCGTGGTTCTAGTTGAATGTGCAAGGACATTTCCTTGAGCAGGTGCACAAGGAGACATTTTCTTAAGCAGAAGGTGGTCGGCACAAGCAGACAACCATGTGAGCAGAGCAGCCCCACATGGAGATTGGAGCAGTGGTCACATGCCCATAGGCCCAAAGGGAGGGAACTGATGCCTCTGCCCTCTGCGGCTCTGGCCAGTGGCCGGGCCGGGATGGGGCCCAGGTGTCACGTGGGCGCGGGAATCGAACCGAAAAAAGAGCGACGGCGACAGGCGCACCTGTACGTCCTGGGCGTTGACGTCGAGGTGCTCGGCGAGGAGGAACCTGAACCTGGACGAGTCGAGGTTGGTGCCGGAGCCGATGACGCGGTTGGGCGGGAACCCCGATAGCTTCCAGGCCACGTACGTGAGCACGTCGACGGGGTTGGACACGACGAGCAGCAGCGCGTCGGGGGAGTGCTCGGCCAGCGGCGGCACGATCTTGCGGAACAGAGCCACGTTCCGCTGGAGCAGGTTGAGCCTCGTCTCCCCCGGGATCTGCCGCGCCCCGGCCGTCACGATGGCGAGGTCGGAGCCCCTGGTGACGGACATGTCGGTGTCGGAGACCAGGCGCGTCCGCGGCAGGAACGCCGCCGCGTGCTGCAGGTCCAGCATCTCCCCGCGGAGCTTGTCCGGGAGCGCGTCCACCAGCGCGATCTCGTCGGCGAGGTCACGCGTCAGGATGGTCTGCGCGATGGCCATCCCCACGTTGCCCGCGCCGATCACGGATACCTTGGTCAGCCTCCGCCGGTGCGCCGAGGGGGTCACCACCCCGCCGGCGGAGGAGTCGGACACGGGGCGGAAGAAGCCTGACGACGCGTCGCCGGCATCGAAGCCGAGCTGGGAGAGCGACGACGCCTTCTTCATCTTCTTGTGATTGATTGATGATCTGCTGCTGCGGATGTGTGTGATTGCCTAAGGTTAATCACTATCGATTACCTTAGGAGAGGCTTTCCTTGGCTGAGACTGAGAGTGGTGGAGTGGAGAAATGGCAAAGGCAATGGCTACTCGTAGGAGGAGAATGCTCCATCCTGCTATTTGTATTCAATTCCATTTCTACCCTGGCCCACTCACCGAAAACCACTTTACCTGCTAGAGACGCTGGTTTTAATAGACGCTGGTTCGAAAAGAGCGGCGACTTGACTCTACTACGTGCAAGTTGGTGATAAAAAAATGAACTGACTCGTACACCGGCGGAGAAGATCATCATCATCAACAACAATACAAAAGGTGTAGGTAGCGATCGAAACAAACAACGGCGCGTACTTTTCTATTTATTTATTAATATGTGTAAATGACATGAATTTGATCATGGCGATGCTACTAGTCGTGTACTATTGTTGTATATACAATCTATCTAGGAGTATAATGACGCAGCCCCAAATACATTATGATTTGCTTTGCTTCCCCATTGTTAGGTCTGGTTTAGTTGGCGGTTTTTTTTTTTGAAACGATACTGTAGCACTTTCATTGTTATTTGGTAATTAGTGTTCAATCATAGTCTAATTAGGCTTAAAAGATTTGTATCGTGAATTTCGTCTAAACTGTATAATTAGTTTTATTTTTTATTTATATTTAATGCTTCATGCATGCATCCAAAGATTTAATATGATAGAGAATCTTAAAAAAATTTGTAAAATTTTGAAAACTAAACAGCACCTTATTGCAAGCACAGCAGTGGAGAGATAAAAGGAGATTTATGCCTGGTTTAGATTGCAATTTTTTTCACTCTCTCTATCACATCAAATCTTTGGACACATGCATGGAGTATTAAATGTAGATTAAAAAATAACTAATTACATAGTTTGATAGTAAATTACGAGACGAATCTTTTGAGCCTAGTTAGACCATAATTGGACAATAATTGTCAAATACAAACAAAAGTGCTACAGTGCCAAATACTGATTCATAACCTCAATCTAAACCAGACCTTATATATGTACACACAAATCCACGTACTACTAGTAAAAAAAAAACCAAGGAAGCTAGTTTAGTGCTCGTTTAGTTTCCAAAAAAATTCTCAAAAAATGCTACAATAGCTATTACATCAAATCTTGCGATACGTGTATTGAGCATTAAATGTAGACGAAAAAAACTAATTACATAATTTAGTTGAAAATTGTAAAACAAACGTTTTGAGCCTAATTAATCTATGATTGAATATTAATTACCAAATAAAAATGAAAATACTACCGTAGCTAAATTCCTAAATTTCGCGAACTAACACGCCCTTATATTACTCCTTGTCCATCTGGATTCTTTCTAGACGTGCGTTGAAAGGTTGGTATCGGAAAGCAATTAATCAGCAGCCAAAGTCGCTGAAACGAAAGGAAAGGAAAGGACATGAGAACTTTCACCAGAGTGCTTGGGTTTTCCTCCTCTCCTCTCGCTTTCCTGACCAACCGTGCCAAAAAACACGCGTATCGGCACCTCCTGGCTGATGCTGTAGGAGAAAAACGCTATATCATAACTGATAAACATCAATTGATAAATAGTCTGTTTATTTAATTATGGCTTATTATAAACGATCGTAAATTTCTAGTCGAAATAGTATTTTTCTCTAACATAAACCAATCAATAATATTTTTTCATGAATCAGAAACAATATGAACCAGTCAACCTAACAAGCCAAAAGCTGCTGCGTGCTGCATCCTGTGTTCTCTAGTTTTGTTCCTTTCCTCCTCGGCAAGTCAGTATACTAGCCAATGGAGATTTTTGTTTTATTCTATTCTATCTAGGAGGATCTATCTAGAGCATTGTTTCAGCTTGTTGAAATCTAATGCTTTTAATGCAAACCGGAACTGACTGATTTTCCTGGTTCTACTGCTATGGGTCACGCCAAGGCTTCTAGCTATCATGCCGAATGGCACGACAGAAAAAAAAAAAAAGAGAGAGAGGAAAAGCAAAAAAAAGAGGAGTTTGTGTTGTTTAAAGTAGCAGAAGTACTCGAACATAAAAGGTTAACTACATAGACGAGAGAGTGGAGGGAGCGAGCTTCGGCTCAGCTGGTCAGGCGGCGAGGCTTAAGGTCTTAGCCTGTCGATCGGAGTTCGAGCCTCGGTGGGAGCAGAATTTTCGGTACCCACCCAAAAAAATCCTCTCGCTGTGCACACGAGTCTGGTGACTGCGTCGGCTGCGGTGTGCCTCTGGTGCCGCCGGCCCGATGACCTGTCCCAGTTCACTCGGCCCTTCAGGGTATGTGCCAGGGTTCGGGGGTTTTCTTGACTGGGGTCATACGGTCCCTTCCTATGACAATGTCGTGAGGGCGGTTCTTCCCTCACCGGTCAAGTTTTTTTTAGACGAGAGAGTGGATGAACACTCATTCTTAATCAATTCCATGTGCCCTTCATTTGATCATCCTTGGATCATCATAATAACGAAGATCCAAGGATGATCAAACCTTGTGATATGATATAACCTTGTGTTGATGTTTCCTCATTCAAAATTTATACAAACCCTCTAAAAAAAACTCATACAAAGAAAAGAGTACAGTGTGATGTTTGTAACAAGTTGTCAGTTAGAGAGACTCTCCCCTTAATACTTGTAAATCTCTAAGTTATAACGAGTTATCAATTAATTAATTAATTAAAGAGCCTCTTCCCTTCATACTTGCAAATCCCTAAGTCACTTCACATTGCACTAAACGCATACAAAATGTAGAGTATGGCAGACTTTGTGAATATCTTAGTAAAATTATCGCAAGACTTAGTTTATAGATATTCATTTCCTTATAGGAATAGAACAATCTTAGTGCAAAGTTATCAATAATATTGCAACCAACATAACTTGTCTTTATCTGCACAAGCTACACTATATTCCTAGATAATGACCACTCTGCAATAAAACCAACACCAGATAACACCACATAATAACCTAAAAAATTATCAATACAAAACCTAATATAATACAATATCAGAATGATTAATGGAAGTGACAACTAAGATGGTCTTTCCACATGTGCATAAAGCATTTCGATGATCCGGTATTTAGGGACCTTATAGATAAACAAAATCATTATATCCAATAAAACAGGTCATGGATTCTTTCAAAAGGGCACAACAAGATCTCATGTGCTATTGAGATATCCAAAGATATTCTTAACTCCAATCCACCAACATTTGGAAAGAGTAACATTGCTTCTAGATACTAAATTATTGTAAAAGCAATATCCAACTGGGTGCATTTGCTATACATTAGCGCTTCAATAGCACCGAGATAATGAAGATCTTGTCATGATATCTCATCTCAATCACTATGGTATAAAACAATCTTCCTCTGTCTAGAGGTAGAACAACAATAAGATTCCTTCATATTGAATCATTCAATATGATCGGGATATATACAACTTTTGTACAAATTCCAGAGAGAAAATGTCTGGATTGTAAACACAATATTAAATTTTGGTTTAATCCATATCTCCAATCTCAAACTCCATATTTACATTACAGTGTTCTATCAACATGTACTCATCACCAATGATATCAAGATTGAACATCATAGAGACAATATGAAATCTAATTAAGGATTTCAAAATAAGCACCCACGTGTAAACATTCTCTTCTATAATTACATAAGATGACTATGTGATATCTATTTATGCATATGTATGACTATAGAGACAATATGAAATCTAATTGAGGATTTCAAAATGAACACCCACATGTAAACAATCTCTTTTATAATTACATAAGATGACTGTGTGATATCTATTTATGCATATGTATGACTATATGACTAGATCCCAGGATGCACCTAGTTGAACATTAATCCTTGTTAATTCAAGACCTTATCTTCAAGTGTTGCTTGTTTCCTTTCCTAGAACGTAATCTTTGCTTAGTTGCTTAGGTCGGTAAAAGTCAAACTAGTTGTCAACATTTTGTAGTGTCAACTAGTGAACCTGTAGTCGTGCATATAGCTTGGATGGCTTGACTCTTGGGGAGTCAAGTATTATACTAGTTCAGGAAACATACCATATGTCTAGTGTGGGGTGTTCGTTCTTGTTCCTGAGCTCAAGGGCCCAAAATTTGCATCAATGTTATCCTTAACACTAAATGGTAAACAGTTGGTCACCCTTGTTTAGCGTTAGGCTATTTAGACGGTGTTTAAACTTAGTTAAATAGGCTAAATGGTTTTGTATAGTAACACTAAAATATAGATATTATGTATGTAAAAGTCAAATATGCTAGAAAATATACAAATTTACCCATGTAAAATATAAGTATTCTACCAAATAATCTTTTTGGAAGAAATCTAAATCCCACAATACTTCATATAATTACGATGTTGATTAGTTCAGTGTTGATTGTGGTAGTTGTAATCTTCCTATTGACTAAATTATGGATTAAGTGGCCATTTAGCACATTTAATCATGTTTAACTTGATTCTAGGTAGACCATTTAGATGGTTTTTAACGGTTTAAATGGTCCTACTATTTAATCCACCATTTAGGGCCTAAATGACATGGGCTGGCCTTTGTTTACCCTTTAGACGCTATTTAAACAGACTAAACTCCATTTAGGTAGGTAGTGGTAGTAGGGGTTACAAATCAAAGGTCGGAGAGCTGAGAGCTATGAGAGATGGAATATCGAGAGCCTATAGCTATGAGAGAAAGGTCAAAGAAGAAAGAGATAGCTCTGGCCTCCCCTGATATGGCTTTAGGGGGGCCAAGTTACAAAAAGATAGATGGGGTACTCCACCTAGGTACTACGTAAGATGCCTTTGGTCATCCTTATTTGTTTAGGGGTATCTCGTTTATTGTACTCGCACTTGAGGTGGAAGATGTGTGGGGGGGGGGTGAGTTCCCATATCAGATGTTTGTCATTGGGTCATGGAGCCAGTGCTATCACACTAGCAGGTAAGGCCTATCCACATCACCTATTTTGTAAAGGACATTCACTATGCAAAGCATGCCCCTTCTTGTGGCACGCATGAGCAACATGCCTGTAGTTGTGCATGTCATGTCATGATGACTATTTAATTCAATCGGCCTTTGACCCATTGGGGGAAAGGAAAGACCAGCCAAGTTCCTCAAACGATACTCAGGCGAGGTGCCAAAGAAGGGCCTTCGAGTACCATGAGTCGGAGTACCCTAGTTGGGAACTCCTTGATCGGGGCCAAGGTCAGAAGCTAGGTATAGGTGGTCCTTACCGTCAAGTGGGTCACATGGCCTGAGTTGCCTTGGCCAAGTATGATTTCTTGTGGTGCGGGTGTCGATGTCTTTGGTACTCAGTAGTGTACAAGGTAGTAATATCAAGGAGATGAGGGTACCCCTAGCATAGTTATTTGTCACTTGTCAGTAGCCCCCGAGCCATTCCTAGGACTCAATCGAGTTGTGAGGAGGATTTTTGCTTGTGTTGTCATCGTCGTTTCTTCTTGCCTTCTCCATGGGGGCACATGTGTGCATGCATAAGTGGTAGCCCTAGAGTCTTCAAGTGGTTCTTAAAGAATCTTTTCGATGTGGACTTTAGCTGCCTCATCGTTGTCGTTCAGGGACGCTTGTTGTTGCCTAATCTGATGAATTTTAGGGGACCAGCTTGCTCCCTTCTTACATTAGGAACTAGTGGACACTTTTTTGTCTATCGGTAGCCCATTGATCCTTCAGGCCGCTATGTGGGTCAATGACATTTGTATGAATTTTGAGCCCCCTACGGATCATGATTGAGGGGGTGGGTCGGTGTCTTTCCCCATCCATCTAGCCCAAGGCCTCAGGCTTTGCATAGACCAAAGGCATGAGGGCCTAGTTAGGTGAGGCCCATTAATGCATTGCATGCGTGCAATCACATGTGCATGGGCTATTTGCACAACATGGCCCTTTGGGGAGAGAAGGGGCCTCATGGACCAACCATTTATAGCGAATCCAATGATCCCCTTGGTCTCCTCATGGCCACATTAGGCCTATATATAACCATGTCCGGGGCACTTTTTCCACACCACCCTTTGTTTAATTTGGAGCATTGGATCCATCCCTTATTTGTCTCATTATGATAGCACTGGATCTATTTAGCAATTTCCTCAAATTTCACCTTGTCCTCTTGTTAAGTTGAGATGGTCGACTAGTGTTGTATCATTTTGGCTAAAGGAAATCTCATGAACTTTTGGTCCTCTATGCATCTATTAGTCCACCTCCAAGTATCACTACCAATAAGATTCATGAAATGATGTTCGATTTGCTTGGTAGAAACTTCCCTCGACACAATAGTGATATATGTAGTACTTGCTATCTCTTTTGAAACTCTAGAATCAACACATTCATTGATATAAAAGAAACTACTATCTTCATCTTGTGCCACACAAAGTTTAGGACCATAGTTTCAAGCCAAACATTTCTTGCAGTCATAAATTATTTGATTGTTCAAGCCACATATTTCACAAAGCATTTTATGATAGTCTTTAGTTGAGTGATTATGAAAACCACATAACACATCCAAATCTAGCTTGTGTGGTGTTAGACTAATTGGTTACCTCATTTGTAGACCTCTCTGGCATGTAATGAGTAAATATTTGTTGTGGTTTAGACTGTTAGGAGTGGTGTGGTGAATTGATTATCAATGACTTATTTTGTATTGTATAATATATATTATCTTGTGATTGTACATATTATTCCTAGCCTTGAGAGTGCGAAAGCTAGGGTGGATTCCAAGGTTAATACACTCGAGAGGGAATAAGGACTCTTATCCCATGCCTGACTGGTGTATTTCAAGGCATAAACCTTAGTAGAAGTTTTGCAAGTGAGATTTGAAGAGTTTTATCGATGCTTCAAGATGTAAATCTCAGTAGACAGTTGGTGCAATGATGAGACATTAACAACCTATTTATTTGCTCGGTCCAGGATTGAACCCGTGACGGATGATGTTGTCTGCATGTCTTCTATTGGAGTCAGTCTCAACAGATAAGTTTATTGTCAGCTTATTAAGGATGACTTGGGTTGTGTCGGGTTCATAAACCCAGGGTCCCTCATAGATTGGCTTCCCAACAAAGGCTCAGCACAGCAGACGATGTTGCGAACGATGCGCAACTCATGGGCCGGCCTAAAAACCTAAACGACAGGCCAGAAGGGTAATCCAATCTCCGACCGGAAGGCCTGGCTAAGGGGGAACGACGCCTGCTTCCAACTCCGGCCAGCCTCTCTGACCGGAAGGCCTCATTAAGGAGGAACAATGCTTGCTTCTGACTCTGGCCCGCCTCTAGACGGCCTCTCCGACCATAAGGCCAGGCCAAACATCACTTCTGACTCCGACCCGCATCTCCGACCGGGGATACGCCGAACCCCTACTTATAGCTCTTCTCTAATTGGCGCAATCAAAGTCAACTAGGACCAAGAAACGGACATAGAAAGTAAGGCATGGCACTCAAGTCAACCGCAATACCAAGGACCGTATCCTATACACCTGCAGGATAGTACCAACAAGGCATGTCCGAAGGGTGCCCTGCAACCTTCCTGACATGTCAGGACCCAAGCAGTGTTGTAGGCGCTGACATTTTCCCTACAGTGTTGTGGGCGCCATCAACTCTCATACTAGACAAACATGGTAAGGCTCCTCCACATGCCTCTGGGCATCAATAGTGTTATGGGCACCGGCATTTACCGTACCAGGTGAACATGGTAAAACCCCCTGCATATCTCTGGGCATCAACAGTATGGCGGGCACCGATGTCTATCATACCAGAAGAAGAAGACACAACCTCCCACATGCATCTGACATAAACATTATTGTCGGCGTCTACCATCATCTTGTACCCAACGGCGTGGGCAACAAGACTTAGCATACGTACTCTCTCTCTCTCTTGTAAGGTCATCCCCTTCATCTATAAAAGGGGGTGTGCTCTCTCCCAAAGGGGGGATCGATCAGTTCACTCACACACAACAAGTCAAACAACACACACAACAGGAGAACCACTAGGTTCAAACCTCAAGCACAGGCTCAAACACTTAGCACATAGCGGAGCTCTTGTCACTCTTGGCCCTTCAGACCAGAGTTTGACCGGACCTCTTGTACCCCCTATCTTTCTCCCTTCCATTTGTAACCCCATAGCAAACTTTGAGCACTTAGGCTCAGGAATAAAGTCACCGACTGACTCAAACTAGACGTAGGGCATATTGCCTGAACTAGTATAAACCCTGTGTCATTGAGTGCTAGGCCACCTCCGATCATAACGTACAGCAAAACTACAAATATTTACATGTTGGTCACTTTCTGTACCGACAGGTTGGTTATGTACTTTTATATGACAAACCAAACAAGAAATATAGGTTTGGTAATAGAATCGGACAATTTCATATCAACATGTGACACAAACAAAACATGTTCTAAGTTTTGTTGACGATGCCATAGTTTCGATAACATGATTATTTCCTTTCACCATTAAAGGAGTCTAGGTATTGTCGTGTTATGACTAATTTGTGGTTTGAAGTTTAAACAACCTCCAACCTAGATATATAGTGCTAGTCTATTTGGACCCAAGCTGAATTAAGAATTAAGTGGGATACTGTTTACACCAAAATTTTGGAAGGAGAGCACGGAAACTCGAAGCTTCCAGGATTGTGTTATCAAGGAATCGGTTGTGTAAAGATCGATGTTAGCTAATTCAGATGCGGTACTAGAATCAGTTCTTTTTAGATAACGTCAACAAACAACGTCAATGGACTACGGGGAAAGATATGTCGAACTCAACAGAAAGGAAAAGATTAGGGTCCAAGTTATTTTAAGTTAGGAATGTTTTCTTTTATTCCAAGAATTGTAATGAGTCGTATTTAAGTAGGATTCATGTTTAGGTTTTGGGTATAAATATTGGACCCCGGTTATTGTACAAAAAATGAACAATCAATCAACACAATCTTTTTGGCTTTCACCATCGCATTAGGAGTAGGAGTATTGTAGATCTCGATGAGTTCTTCAGTAAATAGGGCTGCATCGACTAATCGACCTTCAGCTTGCTTGTGAGTACTGTCATGACTTGTATTGTGCTTGTAAAGCTGCATCAGCTGATTGATCTTTTATGAGCCATAATATAAGTTAGTTATCGAGCTGTATCATAGTTTGTAAGGCTGCATCAGCTGATTGATCTCTTACGAACCATAATATAGATCAAAGTTATCGATCTTGTGCTAAATAACTTGTTGTTTAATACAATATCACCAGTTATCGAATGTTCTAAGATTAATAAGATTTTTCTTGTTGTTTTTTGTTGATTCACCAGCTATCGATCTTGTTATAATTAATGTTTTATTAATTATAATAAATCACTTGATTGAGATAGAGATAGATCGGTATCATATCATCTTAATTGGTCGTCCTTTGATCTGGTCACACTTTAAATCTCATAATTAATGACTTAATTCTGCTAGATCAGCTGTTTTATCTCTATTCCAATCAAACATAGTATGCATCCAAAGACATATTGCAATCTTGAATAAACTCACTAGTTAATGAGATCTAATCTAATGACACTACCATAGCTGCATTGACCCAGTCAAACCTTACTGGTAAGACTTTAGATTAGAGATTATCAATTAGTGGTTTTATTCATGATTGAGATATGTACTATGTTTGTTTGTTATGCATGCATCGGCTATTTTAGCCGATTCGCCTGTGCTTTCACACACATAACGTGTTTTTCATGAACCTATTAATATATAGATGGTTTTATAGATTCTTTAGCTTTAGTTTGTTATCTATTATCATAGCTGTATCGATCCGATAGAACCTCACTGTTGATGGTAACATATTAGATTCAGAGTGTTTATAGATTCATTTATACTAGACAGTCGATTTGTTCGCATGTTATATGCTTTCTTATTAAACTTATCGGCTCAATGCTTTATACTGGTTATATCCATCTAGCTGATGATGTTTCTTTATATTACTTACATTTGGGTGTATTGTACCTGTTCTGTCTAGATTAATCAATCATAATAAAATCGCTATGACACATGAGTATCGATTATTTTGAATTCGTACCATCATCATTGATATTAGTCGATAATCTTTAATTCAGTGATCCTCGCTTTACTGATATGTTGGGTATCGACTATTTAGTCGATAGCCCTATCGAATCGGCTGTTTAGCCGCATATTTGGAACTGTCTGGAGCAACAACGACATGTTCCATCTTAAACCACTTATTATTCTCTCCTTGTCAATTGTAGGGTCAAATTGACTGGCACGCCTTTGGTCCCGAAACCAACCGTTCTTGTGTTGAAGCCAAGCAGATCTCCAATCTCATTCCGTTCAGATCGTCTGGCTTGTTGTGTGTTGATTGTATCGCCACATTTTTGCGTCAACAGATCCAAATAGGGTAACTAATACTCATCTTTTTTTCTTTTAGATATCTACAATATTTATGAGGTTATAGCCTTGTTTCTCCCTTCAATCAAGATCCAACAACTAGAGGGGTTCTCTAGTTGGATCAACTGATAGACACAAGTGACCCTTTTTCCATGGCTCTGCAAACATAGCTAGAGAAAGAAACAGAATGTGGCAGAAGCCCATCACGATGACGCTTGTTTGGGTATAGGACATTGCATACTCACTAACAGCTAAGCTCCAAGACGGCCATTTCCTCCTTGGGACCTTATCCATGAGATGCAATACAACAATAATGATGACATGGATGATCATGTTTAGGGCCGGTCCTAAGATTTTTAAGGCCTAGATTGAGTACTAATATAGAGTCCTAATCCACTTTCTCATATATAAGTCTTATAAATACACATCATTAAGAAGATAATATTCAATGTACTTGGGCCATAGCCACAACCCACGATTACATACTAATATACATAACATAATAAGAATACTAATGTACTAGTACTATTATAGATGGGTGAAAGGTCCTAATGGCTAGAGGGGGTGAATAGCCTAATAAAATCTTCTATAAATCACTAGAGCAAGTGTTAGTAAATAATTAAGCGAAGCTTTTTGCACTAGCTCTAGTTAAGGTTGCAAGCCATCTACCCAATCAATTCTAGTGACTATGATCTCTAATTCACACTCAAGTGCTAAGTCACTACTCTCTACTCTAGTTAAGCTAGCAAGAAACTAAGGCAACTAATTAACTAACTAGCAAATTACACAACTAGGCAAACTAGAGAACTACACTACACAAGTATGACAAGTAAAGTGAATACAAGTAGTGTAGGGGGGTATACTGAATGTGGCAAGCATGATGATCAATCAATAAATGAAATCCAAGTGAATACCAAGGGACAAACAACACACGATTTTTATCTTGAGGTTCACGTGCTTGCCGGCACACTAGTCCACGTTGTGTCAACCGTTCACTTGGTGGTTCATGAGCTAATTGGCACCATGCCAAGCCCTACACTAGGGCATCGCAACAACCTACCCAAAGTAAGTGTAACTCAATAACACGAGCAATTCACTAGAGTACCTTTTGGCTCTCCACTGGGAAAAGGTCAACAACCCCTCACAATCACGATCGGGGTGGCCACAAACAAGCTCCAACTTGTGCCAATCACCAACAGCTTCTCCAAGCCATCTAGGTGGCGGCAACCACTAAGAGTAACAAGAGAAACCACAGCCGATGAAACCATAAGTGCCACTAGATGCGCCAACTGATGCAAATGCACTTGGATGCTCTCCCAACTCACTTAGATGATCAACAATCAAGAGAGAGATGAGTGGGAGTGGTGTTTCTTAGCTCTAGGAGGTGTTCAAGAATGCAAATGGCCAAGAGAGACACCCCAAGGCTGGCCAAGGTCTATTTATAGACCCCTTCACAAATCCAACCGTTATGCACTTTGGGGTCGACCGGACCCTACGACCGAGCCCTAACCAGAGTCTGGTCTGGTGAGTCCAGTCATCACCACCAGCCAATCACAGAGCATCACGTTGCCACTTTTCAAATCTGACCATTGCGCGCCCTTGCTCATGCGCGCGTGCCTGACCGGACGCGCTTGAGCATGACCGGACTCATCGCCACCTAGAGTTCGATCGGCATCTAGAGAGATCTAGAACGGCAAAAACATGACTGAACACATCCTGTCTACCATGACCGGACTCACCCTCAGAGTTTGATCCTAACTGCTCCAGCGTTTGCTTGCAATGCACTGTCATGTTAGCCTAAGCGGACCCATGAACAGTCCCACGGTTGAGTTCGGTCAACGCACGCCACTAGGGTCTGATCGAGGTGCCCGAGCCGTGCCTTCTCTACGCGCCATGATCGAACTCAACACCATGGTTCTAGTTGCGCTGTTGCTCAGGGTCCTGTCCAGCCACCCAGCTAGGCCGAGACCAAGGGTTTGGCACCGAACTCATGCCCTCAGGGACTGGTCACACCGAGACCCAAAGTCCGGTCGCCCTTCTCTTCACCTTTTCATCTCCAAATACTTCACCCTTGTGCATGTGTGCCAACTCTAAGTATTTCAATGTATGTGTGTACATGAGTTAGCAACAATCTAAGCCAATTCCCAAGGGTGTGTGTTAGCTCATTAGGTTCCAATGCACATGCAATCGAGTTAGATCACCTAATGGCACTTGACAACCACAACGACTATGATTTCTCCCCTCTTCATAGTACCGCTATCTATCCTAAATACACTCACACCCTTTATGGTGTCTTGAGTGCCAAAACAAAAACCTATTTGATACATTTGCCTTGATCATTCTTGGTTTTTGTTTTTCTCTTTCTTCTTTTCCAAGTTGGAGAACTTGATCATCTCTTTTGGTCACCTCCATCATCATGACCGTCATCTAGCTCCATCACTTGGTGTGTACTATCCTAGCTTAATCACAACACTTAATGACAAGGGTTAGTACACTAGGTTTCATCAATTAGCCAAAACCAAACTAGGGCATTCAATGGGGCCCATGGAAATTTGAGGCCTAAGGCTGTGGCACACCCTACCCATCCTAGGGCCGGCCATAATCATATCTGAAACGACCTCAATTTTCGCAAAGGGAAATCCACAGCGTCGAAGTGTAATAAGACCATTGTAGATCATATTACCCAAATTCCAGTCGCATATCACATCCATACAACGATAATATCAGAGTACAAATAGTGTGGAATTACATAAATTATTACATCGCCGCATTGGTGGAATCAAAAGTAGCATTCATTTAGAACAGCTTGAAGATAAGATCGCTAAACTTGAGCGTAGGAACGAATCCCTCAACCGTCAAACTCCTCAGAGCTATACTTCTCAGCAGAACCTGTGTGCCAAAATTTATCAGTACGATTTGTACTGGCCACTCCCAAACCTATGAGCATTGCTTTGTGGAAATTGGATGCAAGTTGGATATAGTCAAAAGGAACCTATATGGATGGGGTTTCCTATGCATTAGCATATCAAGCATATAATAGTAGTTGGTCAAGTTTTAACACCATTACCACTCTCATTCCACCCCATTTCCATTCTAGAGCGAGGTTTTGATCCTGGGATTGATTACACCACTATCTCCACACCATCACCATACCAAAACCATACCATCGCTCAATCGATAGGCCAACTCCCTCTTGGCACTATCTCAAGGCCCATAGCCCCTGGCTACGACCGAACACTCACTCCTAGGGGAAGAAGAGAAGGACTCATCTCACTATCTAGTTTAAGCGAAACCCAGGAAAGGTCCATAGCCGACAAGTCGGCATATGTATCGATCGATCAACCATACGTTCTGTAGAGGTTTTACATAACCACACGATCCGTCTTCCTCGCTGACCATCGTCAACTGGGCTAATTCCGGCCGCTTGCTAGCCTAGGATAATGCCACTCTACCATTCAGCCCTGGTACACCCCAAGTCTAGTATGGGGCGGCTGAAACTATGAGTCATGAGCCGGGTCCACAAGGTCTCCATGAAGTCTCGGAAGGGTGTGGGGGAAATCCTCCGCGCCCCGTACCTCCCTACACTATCCGCTATCAACCTAGCAGTAGTGGCAATATCCTACCAAATAGTTCGGCCGTCCCGCACCATATAGGGCGAGTGGTATGTAAGGCTTCCTGGTGAATCTGAGTACTAGTAAGTCCTTAGGGTTGACCAAGCCAGAATGTCTCCATCAGGGTTTCCATTTACCGTGCCACCATAGCACCTCCATCCTGGGCTCCTCCCATCATAGGTTCACACCCAGGACCACCTCATATACCATTTACCCACCACAGGTATCCATTCGAGGGGTGCCCAGGTAGCACCCCATGGCAAGACTTGCCCCAGGCTTGTTGTATACTCCAACTTGGTCGACACAACCCTCACCCTCCACGCATCCAAGTCACATACGCAGCACTCTCCCCATGGTCCAGATAACACCAGTTTCCACCACGCATCAATGTAGTGCAAGCGTAGTAGAAGTAATAAGCAATGAAATATAATAGCAAGCGTGTGACTAGCCTAACAGTAGGGTGAGCAGGGATAAGGTTGCGTCAAGGTAAAGGCCATCAAGAAAGCATACTACCATGCAAGTCCTACCATAGTGTGATCACGACAATAAAGTAAAGCACTAGCATTTCTATTTTAGCCATGCATAATAGGTGCTATGAGATTGGGTGGGATGTGGCACCTTTAGTGTAGTCGTCTTCGTACTCCTCACGGTACTCACGATCCTCATCCATTCGGTTCTCCTCCGAGTCTACAAACGACCGCGTTATAGTCGCGTTAACGACGTCTATAGAATAGCACAAAGAAGCAATAAAAATTCAAAAGAGCCAAATGCACTCAAACATGAGTTCATTGCATAGAGCTTGATTTTAGATGAATTTTGGTTCTAGTTTCATATTTTTCTAAGGTCATATGAATTAGTTATGAATATCTGAAGTTTAAATCATTTCTAAAAATGGAAAAAGGCTGAATTAATCTTGGGCTGACACGTGTCATACTATGACTGGTCCACATGGCATGATGATGTCGGCATGATGTCAGCATGACGTCATCGTCTCGGTTTCGAGCTGACAGGTGGGGTCCAACTGACGTCAGCATGACGTCAGCATGATGTCATCAACGTCGTCAGTTCTGATAGGTGGGTCCAGGGCTATTGGGTCACTGACATGTGGGTCTGGTCAAAGTCAATGTTAGTCAATGGTGAGTCAACGGTCTATGGTCAACGGTCAGGGTCACTGACGTGTGGGGCCAGGGCTGCTGACGTCAGCATGATGTCACCTCGGCTGCGTTGGCTTCTGACGTGTGGGTCCCGCGTGACATCATCATGACGTCAGCGTCTGACGTGTGGGTCCAAAGTGCCTGTGCCACTGACATGTGGGGCCAGGTCAATAGTCAACGTTGGCCGGTCAACGGTCAATACGAGTCGGGTTCAAACTGGGCCGGTTGGGCCTGGATATGGGCTGGATTTGGGCCAGGCTTGGCCCGCCACGTGGCATGCTATGGCGCTGCCACGTCGTAGCCATGGGCCTCTACTGGGCTTCATCCACAGCGCTGGCTCACGGTGTGTGGTTCATGGTGGACGTAGGTTCATGGTCCATGGACCTAAGACAGGGTCCATGGTGGACCAAGTCCTCCCTTCATCTCCTCCGTTGCGGTCTTCGTGAACCGGGTGTACGCATGTGTGGCCAATGAGGGGAAATTTCCCCTGCTTCCTCCTAGCGTGTTCCTGCCGGCGACGAGCCTTGTCGGCGAGCCTTTTTGTAGGCGCTGGCGTCCAATTGAGGAGGGGAAAAGCTCCCCTACACCATGGAGACTGCGATGGTAGGGTTAGGGCATCGGCTATGGATTCCTAAGGCCTTGGCCACGGTGATCAGTGGCTCAGCGGTGCTCGCCGGTGGCGAGGTCGCGCGTGTGGGCTCCCTAGAGGCTCGGTGGGGCAGCTAAGAGCTTCTGTGGGTCTGTGGAAGCACGGTGAGGGCGTCCAGGGCTCAAGGTAGGGCTCGGGTACTCCTATGCCAGTGGGGGCTCCATGGTGTCCATGGCGGCATGGTGGCGGCGGCGAGCCACACAATAGCGCTACGGGCGCCGATGGGGTGGTCACGGCATGCGTGTGAGTTACCAGTGGCTCCAGCGAACAGGATAGGTGAGACAAGGAGACACTAGGTGCTCCCAGCGGACCTGGCCATGGTGGAGTCAACGCGGTGGTGGCAGTGCTCTGGCCATGGCATGGTGTGGCCTCCGGGGTCCTCTAGTGACCTATGTCTACCCTGTTCACGAGCGTGGCATCTTCCGCGGCGAGAAGGAGCTAGCCAAGGCAGTGGCGTCGCTTCTACTACGGTGATGCGGCCGCGGTGGCTTCGCCATGGCCGTGCGCGTGTCTACGGTGTGCGCCCATGCGTGCTCGTGTCCATGGGGCTTAGGAGGAGGTCTCAGCAGCGTACGGCTCACCGTCGGTGTTGAGGGCGAGAGGATGGCGGTGTAATGAAGAGTCGTGGCCAGGAAGCTCCGGAAGTAGTGCCGTGCAGTGTTGTCCACACCGGCTTCGGTGATCTCCTGGTCCTCCTCCCAGCAGCGGCTCCACCCTCTTTGTTCTTCTCCTCCCCTCAGCCCTCGTGCTGGGTGGTCTGGTGGATGGCCACAAGTGGTGGTAGGGCGATGGAAGGGCACTAGGGGCAACCGAGGGCCATGGCTTTATAGCCGGAGCTCCGAGCTCCAATGGCGGATGACTGGGGATTGCACCGAGCGCATCGAGCGGCATCACGAGGCATGGGTGGTTGGCGCAGAGATTGTGTGGGCGCGGCGCCAAGGGGACAAGGCCATGCCCCAGGCGTGACCCCCCCTGGACCGCCCCTGCCATGGCTGTCGGCCTCCGATCGCGCAGCGGTTGAGGCGTGGGGGAAGACGACACTGTGGCGGGTGTGCGGCTGACATGCGGGGTCCAGCGGGCAGTGGCTGCGGGTGAAGCAAAAAGGGGCACACGGGTGAGCAGCGTGCGGGGCTGGCTGCGTGGGCCGCGCATGAGTCGGGCCGGCCTGCTGCTGCGTGCGCGCTGGGTGAAGGTGGGCGCAGTTGGGCTGGCTAGCTGGCACGGTGGGGATGGCTAGGCTATGAAGCCGAGCGGGCCTAGGCCACAGCGAGGCTTCCTCTTCCTCATTCCCTTTTTTTGTTTTCTTTTTCTTCTTCCTTGATTTGAACTCAAATTTGGTTTGGGTATTTGAATTCAAAATGGGTGTACCAAATTCATTGTAGTTTTAGATATGAGGCCCACCATATTCTTTTATATATATATTAGGAATTTATTTAGCTATTTTGTATATCAACATAGGTGTAGTTTGTTATATATAAAAATAGAATTAGTTTTCTCTTTTTACACATTTATCCTTTTGTTTGAATAGTAATTACTTTATGGTGTGTTTCTTTAAAAGAGTTGTTTAAGCATAACATAAAACAAATAGAAATCCAAACCACAATTTGAGTTAACCATGTATGCATCACTTTATTTGTTAGAAATTAAATAATCACAATCAACAAATGACATGCCATGCTTATGTGTTGACTTGGGTTGGGGTTAGACCTAATGCATCTCTTAGGTTAGGTTTCTATACATGACACTTATCATCACATGTAAGTTTTAAGAAAAAATTTTGTAGTTGGTATTTTTGGTGTATGGATTTTTGGGTTGTTACAATATCACTTGGGCATCAGGTGAGTATTCAACTAGCAAGCTCGGCATACAAAAACAAGTTGTACGCGTAGCTTCTATCAAATTTCTTGCTCATTTGGAGACCTTGGGCACCAGGTCGCTCATTTGGGGACCTTGGCACCAACGTGCAGGATAGATTTGTTGTTGCGTGCAATACGGGTGGAAGAACAATTTTTTTTGCACCCTATGCGAAAGAAACATGCAGACTACGCTACATCTCTTTGTTGAATTGAGAATGAGTTAGAAGATGGGGCTCCTACAAGATCTAAGCGTACTACATCTCTTTGTTGAATTGAGAACGAGTGAGAAGATGGGGCTCCTAAAAGAATCTAAGTGTGTGTTTGGTCGGTGGAACAATAGGGGACAGGACAGGTCAATCCCGATTTTGATTTTCAAGATGATTGAAACGGAATCATATTTGAAGGGCATATACCCCTTAGATGTAGGTCATCCTATCCCAAGAAATCAGGTGGATGGGACCGACTCTTGTTCATGCCGTGTCCCTCTGTATCCTTTGAGCGAGTGTGGCAAGTGGAGCTCTATCTGGTGGAGGGCGCATGTAGAGGATGAGCTCAAGCCATGACGTTAGCGCCCCCATCTCCCTACACTTCCTCCTCCCAGCGTCATTGGCTCCCTCCTATTCCTCTCCCCGATGCATTGGTCCTTCTCTCCTCAACACCTAGCTCTTCTCTTCCTATGCTATTGTAAGAAAAATGGCACCTAGTTAGGGCCATTAGTGATTTTGGTGATTGAGTGATAAGATTATCTTTTGGGACTAATGTTGTTTTCTAGTATATAATGTGTCGGGTTCATAAACTCAGGGTCCCTCTAGGACTGGCTTCCACGCTCGGGCTCGGCCCAGGAAAACAACATACAGTTTATGGGACGGCTCAAGAGTCTAAAACACAATGGGCCAGAAGGGTAGTCCAGTCGCCGACCGAAAGGTCTACCTAAAAGAACAAGCACCCGTTCATCAGTTTCTTTGGCCCACCTCTCCGACCGGAGCACCCGCTTCAGGCACCAGCCGTCTCCAAGCGGTCTCTCCAATCGGAAGGCTTGGCCCAAAACGCTACTTCCTACTCTGACCCTACGACCGGGGTTCGTGGGAACCCTACTCACCGCTCTTTTTCGACCGACACACTAAGAGCCGACTGGAGCCATCCGACTAGGGGCTCCCCACTCGGAAGGAACCAGAAGACGTGTGGAGAAAGGCAAGGCATGTCTCATAAGTCAAAACCACTGTACCAGGGACCATACCCTGTGCAAAACAGTGCTCTGCAGCCACCCTGACATAAAGTATTGTAGGGGCCGCTAGAAACTCCCATATGGTAAGCCCCCCGCGTATCTTTAGACATTGATTGCAGTATGGGCTCCAGGATTTGCCATACCGGGTGAACATAGCATGGCTCCTCACATGCCACTAGGCATCAAGAAGTATTTTGCAGGTACCGGCGTCATCCTTCTTGAAGAAGATAGCTCGACCCCCCGTGCACATCTGACATCCTATAGCGACATCGATAGTATTAGGGGGCGTCAACCATTATCTAGTTTTCATCACCGTAGGCAACAAGGCTTAGAAACATCCATACTCTCTCCCTCTCACCTGTAAAGCCATCCCCTTCATCTATAAAAGGGGATGCGCTCCCTCCAACGAGGAGGAGATCGACATCTTCAAGCTCAGACTCACTAGATCGACATCAACACTCCCAACCGCAGGACCACCAAGTTCCGACCGCAACCCTTCCGGTCGGAGCCAACCGAACCTCTTATACACCCCCTCCTTTCTCCTTCTCGTTTGTAACCCCACTACAGACTTCAAGCACCTGGGCTCAGGAATAAAGTCACCGACCGACCCCGACTATACGTAGGGCATGTTGCCTAAACCAGTACAGATCCTGTGTCATTGAGTGCTAGGCCACCTTCGATCACAACGTGTAGCAAAACTATAAATATTTACTAGTTGGTCACTTTCTGCATCGACAGTTGGCGCCGTCTGTGGGAAAGACGTTGTACGTTCAACACTCTTTTGGTCATCGGATGGCCCATTTTTTGGCCACCCCCATCGTGGCGGGCTCGGGCGATACAATTCATTTCGGCTCGCTGGAGTTCCCTGCACTCTCGCCCGCCAGGATGCGGGTTCCACCCATCTTCGAGCCATCCTAGGCGTTCCGCTTCGGGAGCCTAGACTTCGTCGCCGATCGGCTCGGCGTACTCCACCTCTATGAGGAGGCTCGCGACCCGGCACCCATCGGAGGGACGTCCTCCATCGACTTCAGGACGCGCAACTTCGACGGCACAACATCTGTGCTTCATTCCGAGCAAACTCTCTGTTCAAACCTCACTGTAAGTAATATGCGTGCTACTCGCTCTTTATTTACTATCTCTCACCAATCACCCAAAGGGAATGTACCGCCCATGCCACAAACGCCATACGATCGGTTCCCATATGGCCTCGCGTCCTCCGTGGACACATACGCATGAGGGCTCCGAAGGATGCTGGTACCATCCCCCCTCACATCCGAGTTCATGGGAGTGGCGGGCTGCGTTCCTCCCATTTCCCACAAACTCCCAGATGGTGATGGCGAGAGCGATGGTTCCAGCATCGGTGACATGGCACCCCGTCGCTGTCCGTCCTAGGAGTACGCTATGGCGGACGCTCCGGGACAACCGCCAGTGGTTGTGGAGTCTGTGCAAACTCACACCCCTCTAGACCCACATGCAAGAGCCCTCATGTCTGCACAAGCACACGCTGAGGAATTATGACAACAACGGTAGAATCAGCCACCGCCTGCACCGGTGCCATCAGTATAGCATGTTGCGCCCCACGCGCCTAGCCTGGTGGGTGGCGCCCGGGGCCGTGCTCATCAGGTTCAGTATGACATCGTGAGCAAGGGGAACAATGTCCCACAATTCGCCCGGGCCAGCCAGAATATCGCTGTTGCAGCAATACTTCTCCACGGTGTTTCCGAGCCCGTCGACCCTCAGGAGCGGGCAGTCTACCAGAACCTCCAGGTTCTAGTAGAGGTCACCGCCATCCAATAGGCAGAAAGCTCCATATCATGACTCTGACCCGCACCCTCTCTCCCCACTGGGGGATGGGGATGCACCAGCCGGATCGATCCGTTCGCTCGCCGCCACAGCCGGTAGGCTTGGCTCAGGAAGCGGCAGCCGCACCATGGTCCAACCAGGTGCCTGCTCCACACTGACTACACCAGGATGCTCATAGCATCGCTAGCAACCATCATCAGGTCTGACACAGCAACAACGTCCGCCGTACGGCAACAGGCGACACGGACCCTGGCCGAACCATCAAGGGAAGCGGTGAAATGTGCCCCAGGCGTGATCACTAGCTGAATAACCAGAGCCCTAGCCCTAAGGGCCTAGGGCCACAGGCCTTCAGCAGGCGCATCCGGAGAGCACCATTTCCACAACGTTTCCGGCCTCCCACCAACATCACCAAATACACCGAGGAGACAAACCCAGGCATTTTGCTCGAAGACTTTCGGCTCGCCTGTCGAGCTAGAGGAGTGGATGATGACTTTTCATCATCCAATATCTTCCCATTTGCTTGGGAGAACAAGTTCAGGCATGGCTCGAATTTCTTCCACATGACAGCATCCACGACTAGGCAGACCTCAAGAGGGTCTTCGTCGGGAATTTCTAGGGGACGTACGTCCGCCTGAGAAACTCCTGGGACCTCAAGAGCTGCCAACAGGAGCCTAGCGAATCCCTATGGGATTACATCCATAGGTTTTCCCAACGTTGTAACTCCTTCCCTGATGTCGTCGACACAGATATCATCAGCGCTTTCCTCTCCGGGACAAACTGCGAGTCCCTGATCCACAAGCTCGGCTGCCTAAAACTCTGCACCACCCACGATCTGCTCGATGTCGCCACCAACCACGCCTCTAGTGAGGAGGTGGTCAGAGTGGTCTTTAGCGGAGGCCAGGACAAAGGCAAGCCCAAGCGCACGGATCTAGACAAAGGCCCCTCCACTTAGAGGGGCAAGAAGAACAGGAAGGATCGGTGCCGGTCGGACGACACCACGTTGATCGCCGTAGCTGATCATGTGCCTAGGCAGCCCCAACAGGGATTGCCTGACCACTTCAACAAACTCATGGATGGTCCGTGCCCCAATCACGCATATCCCATCAAACACCTCTACAAGGAGTGCGAGCTCCTCAAATGTTTCCTCTGATAGGCCGATGCGCCAAAGGAGGGGGACGACAAGGAGCTAGCAGTCAAGAGGGGTGGCGCGGTAGGCAAGGATGGGGATGGTTTCCTTGAACCTGAGGAGTGCATCATGATCTTCAGTGGGTCTGACGCCATCTGGTCCAAACGCCAGCATAAGGTATGCTACAGGGAGGCGTGCGCCGCCAAAACGGCCATCCCCTCCTTTCTTAACTGGTCAGAATCCCTGATCACCTTTGATCAGAGGGACCATCCCTCCTACATCGTGAGACTAGGACGCTACCCACTCGTCGTTGACCCCATTGTCCGCAAGAAGCGTCTCACCAAGGTGCTAATGTACGAGGGCCGCGGTCTCAACATCCTGTATGTCGACACCCTCGACGCCATGTGCATCCCCTAATCGGAGCTCCGCCTAGCGGGCTCCCCCTTCCATGGGGTAATCTTGGGAGCGCAGGCATACCCGCTCAGACAGATCGATCTGCCCATCACATTCGATAGTCGGGCCAACTTCCGCTCGGAGGTCCTCACCTTTGAGGTGGTAGACTTTCTGGGGTCCTACCACGCCATCTTGGGGCGGCTATGCTACACAAGATTCATGGCGATCCCCAACTACACCTACCTCAAGCTGAAGATGCCGGGACCAAACGGTGTCATCACAGTGAGTAGCACCTTCTCACACGCCTTTGAGTGCGACCGCAAGCACTACGAGCTCGCCACCGTGGTCGTCAACTCATCCGAGCTCCCACAGCTCAGGGAGTCATCAACCCTAGCACTCCCAGATTACAACAAACCAACCTCCTTGACGACCTTCCACTCGCTCGAGAAAACCAAGGCGGTGGGTATCAACCCCACCAACCCAGCCAAGATGGTGCGAATCGGGACCCAGCTCCCGGGCCAATAGGAATGCGAGCTCATCGGCTTCCTATGCGATAATCACGATGTCTTCGCATGGCAGCCTTCTGACATGCCGAGATACCATGGGAAGTCACTGAGCATGCGCTACGCCTTATCCCAGGCTCAAGGCCCGCCAAGCAATGCCTACATCATTTCTAGGCGAAGAGATCGCCAAGCTCTTGGCAGCCGGATTCATCAGGGAGGTTTTCCACTCCAACTGGCTCGCTAATCCCGTCCTTGTCAAAAAGAAGACCGAGAAGTGGAGAATGTGCGTCGATTACACTGTACTTAATAAAACATTTCCGAAGGACCACTTTCCTTTACCACGCATAGACCAGATAATTAACTCCACCTCGGGTTGCGAGATCCTCTCCTTTCTGGATGTCTACTCAGGCTATCACCAGATCGCGATGAAAGATTCCGATCAGCTCACAACCTCGTTTATCACCCCGTATGGTTTGTACTACTACGTAACCATGCCCTTTGATCTGAAGAACACTAGCGCCACCTACCAAAGGTGCATGCAGCGATGCTTCACTGACCAAATTGACCCACCTAATCAGCCTGACCAGGCTAAATGGTTGAAACCAACAATCACCATCTATGTTGATGACATAGTGGTCAAAACGGCTCGAGCTTGTGACCTGATCGCAAACTTGGCCATAATGTTCGTGAACCTCCAGAGGTTCAACATCAAGCTAAATCCCAAAAAATGTGTTTTCGGGGTTCCAAGGGGAAAGCTGCTTGGATACATCGTATTCGAGCGCAGCATCGAAGCCAACCCTAAAAAATCATAGCCATCTCCAACATGGGTCCCATACGCAACATAAAAGGCATACAAAGGCTCACTGGCTGCCTGGCCGCCCTTAGTCGCTTCATCTCCCGGCTCGAAGAACGGGGGCTGCCACTTTATAAGCTCCTCAAAAAGACGGACACCTTCGTCTAGACCGAGGAAGCCCAGTAGGCTCTCGAAAGCCTCAAAACATCCCTGATGTCAACCCCGATCCTCGTCGCTCCTGAACAGGGAGAACCCCTCCTCCATTATGTCGTGGCAAGTAACCATGTGGTGAGTGCCGCCCTGGTCGTTGAAAAGGAGGAACCGGGACGCCAGCTCAAGGTACAGCGACCCGTGTACTTCGTCGGAGAAGTACTTACCGACCCCTAGGTCCGGTACCCCTAGGTGCAGAAACTCCTATACGCCGTGCTAATGGCCACTAGGAAGCTCCTACACTACTTCACCGACCACGAAGTCACAGTCGTCACTTCATACCCACTCGGAGACATCATCCGCAATCGTGACATCGTGGGACGAATCTCTAAGTGGGCCCTTGAACTCATGGGCCATGACATCAGGTATACCCCCCGCACCGCAATTAAGTCTTAGGCTCTCGTGGATTTTGTCGCCGAATGGACAGAGGTCTAGATACCAGCCAAGGACATCTCCCATGAGTACTAGACAATGTACTTCGACGGATCTGTAATGGTGCCCGACTCGAGGGCTAGAGTGGTACTGATCTCCCCAGACAGGAGTAGGCTCCGCTACGCCATCCGCCTCCACTTTTTGGCTTCAAACAATGCCGCGAAATATGAGGCCCTTATCAATGGACTACGCATCACCATCGAGCTCAGCGCTACGTGACTCTATGTCCGTGGTGACTCAGAACTAGTCATTGATCAAGTCATGAAGGAGTCCTCTTGCAAAAGTCTCCTCATGATAGCATACTACCAAGAGGTGCGCAAGCTCGAGGACAAATTTTAGGGAATCAAACTACATCACGTCCCTCGAAGGGACAATGACGCCGTCGATTTCCTCACAAAACTGGCCGCCAGGCGAGATCCATCCCCGAGCGGAGTCTTCGTCAACGATGTCCATGAGCCATCTGCTCGCATCCTAGAAGGTCCGACCCAGACACACCCCAATAGCTAGTCGGCGCTCGGGGGCTCTGATCCTAGTACCTCTAAAACAACATCACCCGCGGACATCGTTGTATTGACACTCGATCCAACCGATTGGCGAGTACCACTGCTCGCCTACCTCCTCGAGGAGGTTCTCGCACCTGAAAGAACTAGAGCCTGACAAATCACTCAATGTGCCAAGACCTTCGTCATGCTCGGTAATGAACTCTACAAACAGAGTCCGTCAGGAGTGCTCATGAAGTGCGTTCCCGCCAGCCGAGGAAAACATATCCTCCCCTAGGTCCATTCCAGGATCTGCGGGCATCATGTGGCCCCAAGGTCCTTGGTCGGAAAAACTTTTAACTAAGGTTTTTACTGGCCCACCACGCTATGAGATGTAGAGGAGGTCATCCGCAGGTGCGAAGGATGCTAGTTCTACGCTCGGCAAACCCATTTACCAGCACAAGAGCTCCAAACTATCCCAATCACCCGGCCATTCGCGGTCTAGGGCCTCGACATGGTAGGACCTCTTAAGAAAGGTCCAGGCAGTTTTACTCACCTACTCATAGCAGTCGACAAGTTTACTAAATGGATAGAGGCCAAGCCCATCACCAATCTCCGCTCGGAAGAGGCGGTCAAATTCTTCCTTGACATCATCTATCGATTCAGCATTCCTAACTGTATTATCACTGACCACGGGACTAACTTCACCAGGAAGAAGTTCTAAGACTTCAGCAATGGATACGGCATCAGAATTGATTGGGCTTTGGTCGGACATCCACGAACTAACGGTCAGGTCGAACGCGCCAACGGCATGGTCCTCCAAAGACTCAAGACGCACATCTTCGACCGACTCAACAAACACGTCGGGCGGTGGGTTATAGAGGTCCCAGGGATCCTCTAGAGCCTAAGAACGACCCCAAACCGATCCACAGGATTCACACTTTTCTTCCTGGCCTACGGAGTGGAAGCTGTGTTGCCCTCCGACCTCGACCACGATGCACCGAGAGTAAAAGCTTTCGACCGCGACCGAGCCACGATGGCTCAACAAGGCACAGTCCACCTGCTCGAAGAGGCCCGCAAGACAACCATCATCCGCTCTGCCCGCTATCAATAAACCCTCCACAGGTACCATGAAAGGAAGATCAGAGAAAGGATTCTCAAAGTTGGTGATCTCGTGCTACGAAGGACCCAATCGACGAAGGAAAAACACAAGCTCTCTCCGCCCTAGGAAGGACCCTATATGGTAACCGAAGTAATCCGACCGGGCACCTACTGACTGGAGGACAACAACGGCAATGTTCTCAACAACACTTGGAACATTGAACAGCTACATCGTTTTTTCCCTTAGAATCAGTCTAAATACCTTCGGTTAAAGCACATGCTCCTGTAAGAGCGCCCCCGCCCGAACACTTTCAACCTAGGTCGCTTGGGGGCTCCATAAATATACAAATATTGAGTACTACCTCTCTGTTTTGTTTACTGTTGTATGGAGAAATTCCTTCCTACCGTAACGAAGGGGTAGTTCATTCCTTTAAATTTACCTTATGTAGCTTTGCTTTAAAAATTCCGACTGATTGCACCCCATGTTTTCCTATGGCTACAACCGACCGAGCCTCGTGGGCCACGCCCTGGGCTCGCAAAGTTGCAACCTACGGAACAAACAGGCAGGTACGAGAAAGAAAGAAATTTAAAACAAAATTATGCTAAGGGGAAACTAAGGAACGAAAGGGAACAAGCTTCCCCGAATGGAGTGACTCCATCATAGAAAACAAAATACCATTATAACTGTTAAGCACACGAACGTTTTATACGGGGGCTTCCCCCACAAATTTAAAACTACTACAACCACTCGACAACTTCACTTGAACGCCAGAAATCGCTCGATTTCGTTCCTTCAAAACTTCAGCAAAACGCAATAGGTACCTCAAGGGCGTCGCGCCTATAGATGCTCAATAGAAGAACATGGAGCTCCTAACCTTCTTTTGCAGTCAAGGCAGCTCCTGAGGAGGGGGCACTGCTACCGAGGTAAGGTCGCCATGGCTGGAAGAAATCTCATCAAACTTTATGAACTGACCAACTTGAGCAGCTACAGGCATGGAACCCTCCACCAGCATAGTCGTGAATAACCTCCCCTCCAACGAGGCTTGCTCAAAAAAGATCCGCCAAAAAGTCTATGCATGGCTCCATCCCGAAGGAGGCCTCGTAGACTAGATCCAGCGTCACCTCCAATCCGACATCACACTCTAGGTTCGCGAAAGGATCCATAAGTCCTCCCCCTCGCTCACTCTTCCTCTCACTTAGGAACCGCCACAGCGTACAGGCACTCATGGTGAGAAAGAAGAAGGAAGAGAGAGCGAGGAATCTCCACCAGAAGAGACAACAAGACCTCCCTAAGTCGATCGAGTCACCTAGGAGAGATCAACCGGCCTCCTGAGTCGATCGATTCACTCAGGATAAGCACCTGAGATACGGGTAGGAAGTGAAGGGGCACCCCATGCGAGCCATGCCGACTCTATCTCGAATGACAAGCACGGGTCCCAGTCAGACATTTCCGACTGAAGCTCTCCAAACCCGTCTCTTAGGTCATCAAAGTGAGCATGTATTCATTAAATACAAAACTGTTCACACGAGGGCTAACCCACGATTGACGAGCGTAGGTCCCGGATGGGCATTTCTGACTGGAGCTCTTCGAACCCCATCACTCCAGTCTTCAAGGTAAAACATCATCAAAGCCCCTCTATTTCATTACAAATCATTCATACATCCATACACGCATTCATCTCATACGCCTGAACCCCCCGGACGGTTAGGGCATGAACCGCCCGGGGACTTAGGAACTAAGCATCGCATGTGCAGCGAAATGCACTAGAATGCTCCGTGTTGTGCCACGAAGCGGCGGCTTGCCTCATTTGACATGAGCAACCAAATAGAGCTAGAGGAGAAAACCATAGATGAGCACCGTGCGACCTTTGCTGGGTCTGGCAAACCGAGTCATCTCAACCTTCTCGTTCGATGTTGAACCTCTCGCCAGACCCATAGAATCTCCATCAAGGGGAGGCTATCAGGCCACCTGGGTCGGTCTCCAGAATGACCTAGGCATCTGTCGGGTTGTAGGTAAAGGAGTAGTGGAATGCCACAAGAGAGCTATGCCAACCCTGTCACGAACGACGGACCCAGATTCTACTCGATCACACCCGTTAGCGAGCTCACCGAGCTAGTCTTTGAGCCTGAGCGATCGGGACAGGCGATGAAACTCAGCCCCTTTGGTTGTGAGGAACTGGATGGGGTAGCGCAAAACAACTCACATCGACCCCCACGAAGGCCCGACAAGGCTCGGGGGCTTAAATGCCATGGGACCGCGACTCCGAACTCACATCGATAGGATCAGTGACATCTGGCTACAGCTCTTGGGACCGTGACTCTAAACTCGCATCGATGGGATAGGCGACATCTAGCTATGGCTCTTGGGACCACGACTCCGAACTCACGTCAATGGGATAGGCGACATCCGGCTATGGCTCTTGGGACCGCGACTCCAAACTCGCGTCGACTGGATCGGTGACATCCGGCTATGGCTCTTGGGACTATGACTCCAAACTTGCGTAACGGCTTCACTAACTAAAACTAACTCTCTCGATCCACGGCGAGCACTGACGCCCGGGTCTACTCGCGACTCCACCTTACCAGATCCCATGACGTGCACCGATGCCAAAGATCAAACTCTGTTGCATCCAAAACTAAACTTCCTCGCCCGATCCTTGGCGCGCACCGACGCCGGGATCAGTAAGTTCTGTCTCAATCCAATCCCCGCGCTTAAAAAACACACCTCGGTTGCACAATGACGCTGTGGTTAAACAAAATTACGTCTTAAAACTCAAAACACACTCACCCACGGACACAACATAAAGAACCCCCTAGCCGGTTCCGCCTGAACCACCCTGGGGCTTGGGGGCTACACCCACGGGTGCGCTCGCGCGCACCCGCTAGCAAGACAAAAAAAAATCCCCCAAACGATTCGGCTCAAATCACCCAGGGGCTCGGGGGCTCATGTCGGGTTCATAAACTCGGGGTCCCTCGAGGACCGGCTTCCACACCCGGGCTCGGCCCAGGAAAACAACATACAGTTCATGGGCTAGCTCAAGAGTCTAAAACACAACGGGCCAGAAGGGCAGTCCAGTCGTCGACCGGAAGGTCTACCCAAAAGAACAAGCGCCTGTTCGTCAGCTTCTTTGGCCCACCTCTCCGACCAGAGCACTCGCTTCAGGCACCAGCCGTCTCCAAGCGGTCTCTCCAATCGGAAGGCTTGGCCCAAAATGCTGCTTCCTACTCCGACCCCACAACCGGGGTTCGTGGGAACCCTACTCACCGCTCTTCTCCGACCGACGCACTAAGAGCCGACTGGAGTCATCCGACTAGGGGCTCCCCACTTGGAAGGAACCAGAAGACGTATGGAGAAAGGCAAGGCATGGCTCACAAGTCAAAACCACTATACCAGGGACCATACCCTGTGCAAAACAGTGCTCTGCAGCCACCCTAACACAGTATTGTAGGGGCCGCTAGAAACTCCCATATGGTAAGCCCCCCGCGTGTCTCTGGACATCGATCGCAGTATGGGCTCTAGGATTTGCCATACCGGGTGAACATAGCATGGCTCCTCACATACCACTAGGCATCAAGAAGTATTTTGTAGGTACCGGCGTCATCCTTCCTGAAGAAGATAGCTCGACCCCCCATGCACATCTGACATCCTACAGCGACATCGATAGTATTGGGGGGCGTCAACCATTATCTAGTTTTCATCACCGTAAGCAACAAGGCTTAGAAACATCCGTACTCTCTCCCTCTCACCTGTAAAGCCATCCCCTTTATCTATAAAAGGGGATGCGCTCCCTCCAACGAGGAGGAGATCGACTTCTTCAAGCTCAGACTCACTAGATTGACATCAACACTCCTAACCGCAGGACAACCAAGTTCCGACCGCAACCCTTCCAGTCAGAGCCAACCAAACCTCTTGTACACCCCCTCCTTTCTCCTTCTCGTTTGTAACCCCACTACAGACTTCGAGCACCTGGGCTCAGGAATAAAGTCATCGATCGACCCCGACTAGACATAGGGCACATTGCCTGAACCAGTATAAATCCTGTGTCATCGAGTGCTAGGCCACCTTCGATCACAACGTGCAGCAAAACTATAAATATTTACTAGTTGGTCACTTTCTGCACCGACATAATGCTTTAGTCCTATGAATGCAAAGGGTGGACTTGGGCAAGGCCACGGTGATCAACATCCCAAGTAAAGGTCAAGGAGTTTTCATGAAGACCTTAGAAGACAAGCAATAAGTCCAAGACATCAAGTGGAAGATGGCCATAGCAGGTATGGTGGAACATCAGTAACGCTCTTCTGTAGCTGATGGCAGCCACACCTCATGGAACAACTTTGGAGTGGTAGTCAACATGGCTGCAGCAATGGAATGAGGAGGAAAGGAAGGGGGCGCATTCCATCTTCGCCCTTGTCGCTTGGGAGCTTTGGAAAGAAAGGAATGCAAGGTGTTTTAGAGGAGCGAGCGCCCAACTGCCACAGCTGCTAGCAGTGATCAAGCACATCGCCAAGATTTGGGTTCAAGCGGGCGCAAAGAACCTAGGTTGTTTATTAGCACGAGTAACACATTAGCGTCTATGTTCAGTGGGCGGGCATGAGCTGAGTTGCAAATCTTGTACAGCCCGCAGATATGTAAACAAACTCTTTTCTATCTTAATACAGAGACGCGTAAACCTTTTGCGTGATCGAGAAAAAAGAAGATGCCCGTAGCTATTAGCTGGTTTCTCCTAGCTAACACACTAATAGTTAGCTAGGTGGATCCAAACAGGACCCAAACTAAACATATGTTATGAATAAATTGCCTCGTTTTATCCACTTGCTATTGTAGCATATTTTAGAGAAATCATAAAATTCTCATATAACCTCATATATATAGATATAGAATAAAAGTTTATACGAAACTTGTAGATACTGGAGAGATCTAATCCTTTGAGTAACATTATTTTCCCAAATTGGGTGAATTCACAGTGATACTTGCCACGGGTAATAAGAAAGCCTTAACCTCTATTTAGCTTTCTATCAAGTTAATTTTTCCTGATCCCTTGGATCTTTTAAACATATACTGCAAATACTAAATTCTTTCATGTGTACCTTTTTCATAATTAAATAAAGAACAAGAATAGAACACGATTTGAAGAGACTCTTAATAACTAACAATGAGGATTCTTCTCATCTGTATTCACTTCCATTATCTAAGGCAAATTCTTCTTCCATTAGTTGGGCCAGCCAATTGGGCCGTCATCGTTAGTGCTCAGGCCCAGGGCCGTCATCGTTAGTTGGGCCATCATATTGATTTCATGCCCTTTTATTTTAAGAATAAAACACGTAGTCATTGAATTTTTGAATGAAGGTAAAAAACGTACAATCTTTCAAATGAAGGGGTTATTCATGCAAATTGATTGAAAAAAAACACTAACTACAAATAGTGGTAGTAGGTGCTCAAAGATACAGCGACAGCACAACCAAGATCTGAAGAACAGTACAATTGCATCAACCACATCGGCCAGGATACAAGAAGGCGTACACAATTGTTTCAAGATGAAAGAATCGATTCGTCTCCAATCCAAAGAATAAACAGTGATAATATACTGTGTATGCGGCTAGTACAGGACACTATAACAACAACACTACAGAGCCATGCTTCTCACACTACTTGAACACACACCTCTTCTATCCTTCTCCCAAAAACAAAAATCAAAACGGAGTGGGGGTGTGGATTTATTTGCGTTTAAACAAATTGGGTAGGGGCAGATTATCTGTACAAGGGCATCTGCATGCTGCTGCTCCATTTCTCATCTGTAAACAAGGCCACCCAACCCTTTCCCTTCTCTCTAAAACATAAAACCAACATATATATATATATCGCTACAAAATGTTCAAAATAACCCTGCATTTCTATTAGTACAGGTCTGACGCACCTCCGTGGTTTAGAGCGCGCCACAGAATGTCGTGCAAAGTTGCACAAGTCCATTCCAAATGCGGCATCCCCGCGATCAGCATTTGAAGGGCAGCTTCTTTTCTGTCACCAGCTCGGGGTTTCTGGAACGGTCAGGGGTTGCCATGGCTGTCTTTGTGGATACAAGACATGAGTTGCAACGGTCATGCTGATCAGTCGCCAGTTAGAGCTCGACCTCATGAAGATCCTCTGTCAATCCATTGAGCTGCACTGATGAGTTGCTGTTGGAACGACTGTGTGATGGTTTGCCAGGCATGAGTGGTGAAGGCATGGTCTGTACATCAGGTGATCTAGTGCCCGCAAAAGCACTAAACTGATCAGAGTATGTCCCACTCCAGGATGCGGCTCGTGATTTCGAGAATGAGCTGTTGTTGCTTAATGATGATACCCCAGAACCCTGGTAAGGGGTGGAGATGTTGTCCATACTAGATTGCCAATGAATTGTTGATTGCATTGGTGATGAAAATTGCGTGTGTGGTGGGGGTGATGAAAATTGCGTGGGTGGTGGGGTTGAAGAAAATGATGTTTCTGCTGGTGGTGAGGCTGACCGCTCATCCTGATGGATTGTTTCACTGTGTATCTCTGCTGCTTGGTGTGGCATCATCTGATCTGCAGCAGCAGGTGCTGCAGTCGGCATGAAGAACTTGGCACCAGCTGGCGGTGTCACAGATGGAGCAGCTGGTTTGTTATACGATGGCACTGCCCCAGACACACCCGATTTATTGAATGTGTCAACATATCTAAAATGAAAACAGAAAAGCCGTGAGTTTTCTGGATAATACCCTAGATAGCAATATAGAAATATAATTAAGAGTAGTAAATGGCAATGCTGCTGTCGAATTACCTGGACCGGACACCCATCCGTCCCCGAGCAGAAAACTGGTTTTGGCTAGGTGGAATTGGCGGCATACCCAGACCTCCTTGCTCCGAAGAATTTGAGGATTTCCATTCTGTGACTCCATTGGGAGCATGGCTTACGCTCATGGGGCCATTCAACTTATGGTCTGGCATACCATTCTGGAAAGATGGTTTTGTTGGAGGTGGAGGAAGAGGAGGCTCCTCGGCAGGAACCGCAGCACCTTCTTCCACCCACCGCTTCAACTTTGCATCATAGTAAAATTTGTTCTGATCCCCTAATTTTGCCTTCATAACAGAAATAGGATCCTAAGGTTGGTGTTGCATATAGAAGAGACAAGATGGAGGAAAAAAAACTGGAGATAGTCGTTTCATAACTGAGTAAAAAAAATACCTGGCAGTGGGATTTTGACACTAAACCCATAGTCTTCTGCACTAGCCAACCAAATCGAGAACTGCCGGATCCTGATGCACTGCTCTGTGTGCCATCTGATCCAGCACCCTGCTAGGTTTTTAAAATGAGACGAGGGGATAAATACCAAAAGATCTTTCAAATTCAACATAACCAGAAACTAATGTCTTAAATTTCTCTTTGCAAGTACCTGTTTTGATGTTCTACCGAAGTCCGGCTCAGAAACACTTCTGTTGTGTGCAATTGTCCTGCCAGTGCCACCACTATTCTCTGCTATCTCAGTCATTGACTGCATTGAAGCAGATGGCATTAACGATGACATGGCCATTACTGATTGGCTATTTACAAATTTTGCTGCTGCAGGCATAGAGTGGCTCTCTCTATCACTAACAGATCCATGTGGCAATGGTGGAAGTGGTGCAGATGGTGTACCCATCATGCGGGATATAGATTTATCAAGCGAGGTGAAAATCTTCCCAACTAGTTTTGTTGGGGCAAGATTTGTGCCATATCCACCCTACAGAAAAAAAAATAAGCAAAGAGAGTTGGTCCATTTGTAAATGAACAAGGAAAAGAGCAAGAGAACCCCAGATATAAAGCAAGCAAAGATTTGCAATAAGCAATATACCAAATGGCATGGTCATACCTGCTGGTGAGTGCGTATCCTCTCCTCCAGTGAAGAAAATAATTGTTTCCACACCTCCAATTCAGGGGCACGGCCAGAGGCTTTCAGTACCTTCATAGACGCTTGGCAATACCTAGGGAAGTTAATATTCAACTGCATCATAATGTACAAGTACAAGCTAGGGAAAGCATTGTATCATTTGATTGTTATGAACAAGCCAACAACCTACCTCAAAGAATCAGAAACCTTCCCCACTTCCACAAGCATGTATGCATATATCAGCTTATATGGCTGAAAGGGTAGTAGAATATACTGAGAATTACCAAGCACCTTCGCGTATTCATAAACCTCTGTCCTCTGTTTGCATTTTGAAGATATTAGTCCAGACAGTGAATAGCAACAGAAAATAAACCAATAAATAACTATGCATAATCTTGCCATAATATTTGTTTAAAGCTAGCCACATCTAGGGCACATTTAACTAAGCAACTGAGCGAAAAAGATGTTAAAGTAAACGTCTACTCCATACAGCATACACAACTTTTTTGCAGGTAAAACATATAGCGCCAAACCTGAATGGCTTCAGGGCTGGCAAATGTTCGAGGACACTTCAAGTGGTCTGCACCAATGAGGCATAACCTTGCACTTTCTGAGTATGAATCAATATTTAGTTCAGCAACTAAATAGCATGAATGGGCAGCTGCAACCTGTATACATTGTGTATAAGGTACTTGACTGCATATACACAAAAAAGTATGAAAACTGAATCTAAAAATACATATGATATTAATGATACAAACCTCATTTTTTTCTTTCCAGAGGCAATCACCAAGATGGGTGATTACTAGATCGTCACCTTTCGTTCTGTTTGCAGTAATAATAGCCAAATTCTCCTCCCAATCATCCAACATACCATTAGGACCAGGCTGACTCGGAAAAAAAAAAACAAATTGTGAAAAAAGTCAGATAGTAAAACAGAAAACCAGGAAAATTATTGATAAGCGATACCCAAAAGTCATGACATTGCAGTAAACAAGACATGGAATCATTAATCACACAGGAGATCAGCAATGACAACAAGAAAGGTAAAGATTTTTTTATTACTTTGAATTTGAATTATATAATCAGTACTTGATGGTCAATATAGTAATACATTTAACAACTAAAAGACCCATTAACTTTGCAAGTACCTCCAGAGGTTGATGGGATGTACCATAGTCACTGTTGACATTGTTCTCTACATTAAAAACATCTGCAGGTTGTCCAGCAATGAGAAGGCATAGCGTTCGCAGAGGGGACCCAGATACAAAATGGAAGTGAGCCATTTTCTTCACTGTATCCACATAAAACTGTACCAACAGTCCAGGAAAAAAACAATGAATATAACATGGAAATGAAAACCAGGCAAGAAAGTCGAGCAACATGCTACATTACAAAAGGGAGGTTGTTTAAAGTCAAACAGACCTGATCACCAAGCTGCAATGCCAGTATGATTGCAGGTCCCCAAAGTTGACCTCCCTGGGCACACTGAAGGGCCTCTTTTCTTCTCCCAGAAACTAGAAGACTTTGGACCTCTTGTGCAACAGCCTAGAAGAATAGTAGTTGTTTCAATAAGGGACATTTGCTAAAAATAAAGAGCACTAGGGCAGGATATTATAAATAAAAATTACCTGCATCTGACTTTCTGAAGCAATATTTTTCATGCAGGGAACAATGGATCCATAATCTCCCATATGAACAGTGCTTCTCTTACACGATGAAAATAGCTTAGTTACTGCCATTTCTGGACCATCTGTCTCCTATTATAAAGAATTCATGTAAAAAATATGTACCAAATATAAAATTAGACATGGTTTACAAACTACAGAGTTAAGAAAATAGTTGAATCCCCCCTCGTAATGAAACATAAAAATATGAAATCAAGCTAAGTTCCCACGTGACAATGCTAATCACAGGTATTTATAACTTTACATGGTTGAAACACTGTTCGTAAACAAATTCTAGGTTGTATAGTATATAAAAATCTAAAGTTTAGTAGCTTATCCAACTTATGTTTTGGTTTACACCATCGAACTCAAAACAAATCACCATGACACAATGTTTTCTAATGCAAAGTTGTTAAAAATAAATAAGGATAGCAAAGGAAAGAAGACCAGAGAAAACAGAGGAGATATATAAACGAACAATTCAATTACAGAATAGAGTATGAGAGGAAATACCTCTTGCAATGGGTCAGACGCAAAAGGTGAACGGAGTTTTCCATAGTGCTGAGACAGTATCTTCAGCAATGAAATAAGCAACTTGCGAGTATCACCTCTCTGGAATTCACTAGAGGAAGACTCGTACCATGCAATCATTTCATCAAGCCACTTATTTACATCCTTTGATGCAGCACTTCCACCAACCAGAGGACCAGGAACAGGTTGACGGCATAGAGCATGGAAATAGCTAAGTGCACTACCGTTAGTGATGCTTGAAGGATCAACTTTATCAATGACCACCTCCAACAGATTAAGAACTGACACTGTGCTACTAGGGTTACCCTTGAATTGCAAGAAGAAGAAAACGGAAGAAATATTTTAGTACTTTAGTCAACTCAAATATGTGATATTCCTTCTTTACAAAATGCGTTACAAAAGGATACTATTGTGATACCTGATTTCCAGTGTTAAAGCCTGCAGGCATGGAGCTAGTTTCTTTCATAACTATGAGCTTCCCTCCAAACCCAAAAGCAACGAGGGCATGTCGTGGTCGTCCAGCCGATGACCTGCCTTCATGTGGGGAGTGACCGAATTGCAAGTTTGAGGCATTTGCACCCAGAAATTGTTGCTGATTAAAGTTCATGGAGTTGTCAGTACCCAAATAGCTATTTGACAGGTGCCCTTGCGAGTTTGCAATTGCTTGTTTCTGGCCATGGTATGTGGTTTGCATTGGGACAAAGCCTTGAGTACTCGCAACACCATTGGCATCACCATAACCATGGTGGTTTGCAGAAGTGTCAAATCCCATGTAGTTAGGTTGGTGTCCTGAAGAAGGTTGGGAACCCATGAAACCAGCATGTTGAGAAGAGGGTTCAAATGCCTTGAAACTTGTATTGTAACCTGTAGAAGTTTCAAATTCTTTGTAACCGGCCTGGTGAACTGTGGAAGCTCTGGACCCCCTGAAATCAGTCTGGTGGCCCGTGGAAGGCATGAACCCCTGGGAAGCACTATGGTGGCCCATAGAAGGTTCAAATGCCTTGTAGCCACTCTGGTTATTCATGGCAGGTTCAAATGCCTTGTAACCTTCTGTGGACTGTTCAAACATGTTGGTACTGGTGTGGTGACCTGCAGCAGGTTGAAACGCTTTGTAACCAGCCTGATAACCCGTGGAAGGTTCAAATGCCTTGTAACTGGATTGTTGACTGTCAGAGGAGCTATAACCATTCTGAATACTTGATGATTCAAAGCCCCTGCGTCCACCATAGTGGTCTGTAGCAGTTTCAGCTGTGTTAAAACCAGCCTGTTGGCTCGTAGAGGAACTGGTAGTCTCATCATTCCTGTGCTGTTCAAAACCATAGAAACTACTAGCCAGGCTGTTATCTGTAGCACTTTC
The DNA here is from genome assembly GCF_019320115.1 of Miscanthus floridulus. NCBI lineage: Eukaryota > Viridiplantae > Streptophyta > Magnoliopsida > Poales > Poaceae > Miscanthus > Miscanthus floridulus. Next base: position 4,760,126 of record NC_089586.1, read on the forward strand.
AGACCGTACATTGTTACCAAATGCATCCGTAGTCTGCCATTGGTTCTGCTGAGTGAAACTATTCGAAAATGAGCTGTGTTGGGTCACCTGATTGTGCGCAGCAAGGTCCTCAGTTTGCCCGGCATTATAGCCTGTCAGAGAGGAGGAAGTCGCAACAACACCATCGTTTGCAACAACAGTCTGACCTGTGCTAGCTGTTCCAGCCTGCATGGCGGCCTGCTGGTTCGACTCAAGGGAGTGCCACTGCTGAGTGTTGGTGTCAAAGTACCAACCAGGGTATTCTGCATAGAAGAGCATGTTGGGTGGGTACTCCGAGGCAGCCCCTTGCCCCCAACTTGAGACAGCACCAGCTGCGGTAGTGCCCTCCTCGGCAATTGTCTCAAGGCCCGCATGCGCTGAATTGAGCAGGTATGATGCATCGAGCTGCTGCTGCTGCTGCTGTGCATTCTGAGTGCTATTGTCCAGCACCTGAGCTGCATTCCCAGTTGAATTTACACTGTCATCAAGCTGGTACCATTGCTGTGATGCCTCGTGGTACTTCCACCCAGGGTACATGGCCTCCCAAGACTTGGGATCTGCTGAATCCACTGCAGTGCTGGTGCCGCTTCCCTGGTCGTACTGGCCATTGACATTCTGCTGATCGGAGGAGGAGCTGGTCCCAGCGAAGAAGTCCTGATCCGTCACCTCAGCGGCCAAGCTCTGGCTCCCGCCGAAGAAGGCGTGATCCGATGCCGTCTGGGTCCCGGCCGTGCTCCCGAGGAAGCCGTCGTCGTCGCCGGCGCCTCCCGAGAGATCAGCGAACGGATCAGGACCGTCGTCCGCGCCACCTCCGAAGGAGGCCCACTGCACCTGCTTGACCGCGGTGTGGACGCCGGCGCCGCCCTTGCCTGACCCCTCGGGAGGCGCCGGCGCCGGCTCCGGGACGGGTGGGTCGTCGGCGAGGCTGGTGGCGGAGACGGTCCGAGGCAAGTCGGTGGCGGGGTCATCGTCGTCGACGAGCTTGTCGAAGAAGTCGGCGTCGGTCTGGTCGTCGGGGGAGAAGGAGGAGGAGGAGGCCATGCGGAATTGGATCGGGGACGGGGAGATCTCTCTCCTGTCGTGTGGGGGACAGGGGTGGATCTAGGGTTGGTTGGCTGGGTTGGTTGCTCTCAGCTCTCAATTGAAATGAACGGAGGCGGGGGCTTGCCGGCCGGCTGGACAGGGCGGCGGATCGGAATCGCAGGAGGAGGCGGCGGAGGCGGGAGGGCGCGGTTGCGGTTGCGGTTGCGGTCACGACTCACGAGCACGACAGCCGACGTCGCATCGCGCCACCCGTGGCCTGGCCCATCACCTCGCCTCTCTCTTGTTCCTGTATCCTTCCATTTTCCACATTTTCTTCCCCCTTGTCTTTATTACCCTGGTCATATTTACCATTATTACGAATAATATATAAATCACTGATATAGTACTTTTTATACTACTTATATTATAATAATAATAAATATATAAATAATCCTATTACTCTTTGTCTTTGATGAGTGGTGAAGATACGATCTCACCTCAAGTTGGTTTGGTTCGACCACACTTGCTGTCCAGTCCTGCTCATGTGGTACTACCACCAACTGAAAAGGCATTGCTTCTTCCGGAAAGATTTTAAATAATTTTGCCAATCCTCAATGGTGAATGTTTTGCCTGAGCGCTATCTACTATGGCAAATACTAGGTTTTATTACCTGTATTGCTTACCATTATACGGGTACTGCTTGGGGTGGTCGGTTGAGGGTCGACGGCTAGGGCAGGGGGAGCACTGTTGGTGCGCCGGTTGCTAGGGGTGGCGGCGGCGGCTAGGGCAGGGGGTGGCGGCGGCACTGGTGCAACGGTGGCATCAGGCTAGGGTAGGGGAGCGGCAGCAGCGTGGGCGCAGAAGAGAGGGAGAGAGGAGTGGTGGCGCAGAACAGAGAGAAGAGACAATATGAGAATAGATTATTTATTTCTTTGTTTATGGTTGAAAGTTTACATTGCCCCTCTATTTATAGTCTCGAGAGACTTGACCTCTAAGCAGTATAAACTTATCCTCTAATAAATTAATGAAAGAGTTTTCTTTACCAGCAAACTATTTATTTTTCTAACAAATTCTGATCTATTCGTCGTGTGTTATCAGCTGCAAAAAAAACTATTCCTTAAATAAGCGGGAATGCTGAGCCACGGGCGTCCGTCCCGTCCAAACGTGGCTCCCAGTCCGTAGCAGACCTGCCTCTCAAAAAAATCCCCATTCCGCTCATCTGCCCGTCATGGCGTGGCTACCCATATGTTCGCCCCGCTGCAGCCCGTTACCCAACCGCGCCCCGTCACCATTCACGCCGTGCCCTTTCCCCAACCACGCACGCACCCCCATGGCCGGCCGCACCACGCCCCATCCCTTGCGAGCGGATGGCGCTGGACGACTGCGGTCGAGTGAGCAGCGGTGCTGGAGTAGCAGCAACAGGCCCGCCGCCCATGGCCGCGAGCCTAGGCTACGAGCAGGCGTTGGAGAACCGCAAGAGGGCCACGCCACTGCTGCACCGACGAGCTCCATGCAGCCGCTTGAAGGGTCGAGATGGCGACTAGAGGGGGGTGAATAGTCATTTCTAAAACTTAATCGCGTCAGCTAACCAAAACAAGTACGGAATTAAAATTATCGGTCTAGCCAAGACTACACCCCTCTATCTATGTTTTCTAGCACCTTGCAAAGATCCTAATTAAGTAACAAAGGTGCCGGGCTAACTAGAGCCCACCTAACCAATTCTAGGAGCAAAGTCACATAAACCTATGCTACTAATATTTCAAGCAATGAGGGAGCTCTTACACATGCAAGTAAGCAAAAGCACAAATCCAACTAAGCTCATTAGCAATGCTCAATAACAAGGCAACCAATGTGAAGAGAACCGTGACGTCTAAGAGGGGGGGTGAATTAGACAACTTAAAATTCTAACTCTAAATTATGACCTCTTTTTTTACCCTTAGCAAAACCTATGCAAAAGATAAACTATCTAAATGTGCAACTACGATTTTGCTAATGTGTTGCTATCTCTACCGTAAAAGGAGTAATGTAATCAATGTAAATGCGGAAGCTAAAGAGTAAGGTAGAGATATGCAAACTCCCGTCAATGACTTCGGTATTTTTACCGAGGTATCAAGAAGCGCGCAAGCTTTCCCCTAGTCCTCGTTGGAGCCCCTCGCAAGAAATCCCTCGCAAGGGCTAAGCGCCCGATCGGGTAACTCCGTGGATAGCCTCGAGCCTTCCCCACACTCAAGTGGGTCTCCGACGTGCCTTTCGGCAAGCCTCTCCCGGATGCTTCCCGCCGTCTTCACTATCAAGCTCCCAGTCGAAACGCCGTAGGCCTTGTTCCCTCTGGTACATGGTGATGGCCACACCATAAACGCAGTTGGTGTGATCTCGCAAGACTATAAGCCTCTCCAATGTACAACAATGGTGCACGTAAGCACTGAGTGGTAAGAGGTATGCAAACCTCACTAAACACTAGGACTAAACCTAGAGCAAGCGCATAAGCAGTGGTCTAATCAACCTAAGCACTTCGCAAAGCACCTACGCTAATTACCTAATAAAAACACTAAGTACTATGTAAGTGGAGATCACTAAAATGGTGTATCAACACCCTTGGTATGTTTCCTCAGCTCCACTGAAAACTCTGGTTTGGTTTTGGTGAATTGATGAAACCCTAAGTGCTAACCTAGTTTATCAAGTGATCATGAGATAGGTAGCACACTTTAAGTGGAGAAGCTAATAAAGATCATAACATGACAATGGTGATGGCATGGCGATGATCAAGGGCTTAAACTTGAAAAGAAGAAAGAGAAAAATAAAAAAGCTCAAGGCAAAGGTATAATTTGTAGGAGCTATTTTATTTTGGTGATCAAGACACTTAGAGAGTATGATCACATTTAGGTTTGATAGCCGTACTATTAAGAGGGGTGAAACTCATATCGGAATGCGGTTATCAAAGTGCCACTAGATGCTCTAACTCATTGCATATGTATTTAGGATCTAGTGGAGTGCTAACACCCTTGAAAATGTTTGTGAAAATATGCTAACACATGTGCACAAGGTGATACACTTGGTGGTTGGCACATTTGAGCAAGGGTGAAGAGAACGGAGGGGATGCCAGCATCGGTCAAGTGACCGGACGCTGGATCCAAAAGCACTGGACGCTGAATGCTTGCGTCCGGTCGCGCTGACTGGCGGTACAGTGGCTAGGATTTACCACCGGATGCTGGGCTATGTCCGGTCGAGGTGGACCGGATGCGTCCGGTCGAGGAAAACTGGCTTTTGACCCTTACTGTACTCGACCGGACGCTGAGGCTCTAGGGTCCGGTCAGTTTTGCCGGAGCGTCTGGTCAGCTTCATAGCCATTGAAATCTGACGAACAGCGTTTGAAGCTAGTGACATGTGGCGTCCATCTGTGGACCGGACGCTGAGTCCAGGGTCCGGTCAGTTTAACCGGAGCGTCCGATCAGAGCCCAGTGTGCCCAGTGAAGGGGTACAATGGCTCTATTTTGTGGGGGCTTCTATTTAAGCCCCATGGCCGGCTGTGGCTCACATCTTTGGCCATTTTCATTGACATAGCAACCTTGTGAGCCTAGCCAAAGTCCTTCCACTCATCTTCATCATTGATTCATCATCATAGTGAGATTGGGAGTGATCCAAGTGCATTGTTTGAGTGATTGCATCTAGAGGCACTTGGTGTTCGTGTTTCGCTGCGGATTTCGCTTATTACTCTTGGTGGTTGCCGCCACCTAGATGGCTTGGAGCAGCGAGGATCGTTGAGCGGAGGGTGGTGATTGTCTCCGGCTCCAATCGTGGTGATTATGAGGGGTTCTTGACCTTTCCCCGGTGGAGCACCAAAAGATACTCTAGTGAATTGCTCGTGACTTGTGTGATCCTCATCTTGTGTTGGTTGTGCGGCACCCTATTGAGGGTTTGGCGTGTGAAGCCAATTAGCGCGTGAACCTCCAAGTAAGTGAATCGCCACAACAAGAAGTAGCTTACCGGCAAGCAAGTGAACCTCGGTAAAAATCATTGTGTTCATCCTTTGATTCCAAGATGATTAGTCTTCATTGTTATTCATCCTTGTGATTGATTGGTTCACTCCTCTATATGGCCGTATAACTATCTTGATCACTCTCTTTACATTATCGCAAACAAGTCGACAATCTCTTTAGTGTAACTAGTTGTGAGAGCTTGCTTGGTTGGTTGGTGTGGCTCTTTAGTTAGCCTTTGAGAGCACACTAACATAGGGTAGTGTCATACCTCTTGTATGAATCGACACTATCTAAACTAGAATTATGATAGGTGGCTTGCATTTTGAGTAGGCTAGCGCAATACTTGCTTCGCCTCATAATTGTCTAACCTTTTGTTAAGTGTTGTTGTAGAAATTTTTATTAGGCTATTCACCCCCCTCTAGCCATTAGGACCTTTCAAGTGGTATCAGAGCTGAGGTCACCGTTATTTGAGGCTTAACAACTTTTGGTGTTAAAATGGCTCAAATCAACAATACCAAGAAGCCACCCCAATTTGATGGCACAAATTATCCTTATTGAAAGTCAAAGATGATAACACACATCAAGTCAATCAATAGAAATGTGTGGAAGGTGGTAGAAACCAAAATTGAGATTGGTGATTCGGAGAATCCCACCACCGCCGAAGAAGTGCTTTTCTAAAACAATGACATTGCTCTAAGTGCCATTCATGATGCAATTGATGAAAGAACATTAGAGCAAATCAAGAATATTGAGATGGCACATGAAGCTTGGAAGAAGTTGGAAGAATCATTTGAGGGCACTCAAGCCGTGAAGGGTGCAAAGGCATACATTCTTAAAGAGAAGTTTGTAAGCTTCAAGATAAAGGAGGATAAAAGTATGCCAGAGATGTTTCATAGGCTTCAAGTGCTTATCAATGATCTCAAAGCACTTGGAGAAGAGGTGAAGGATAAGGACTTCTCCCATAAGTTCTTGAGATGCTTGCCTTCAAGATTTGGTACATTGATCACCATTCTAGTGAGAAGCGGTTTGGACACCATGACATCAAACTAAGTATTGGAAGATATAATGACCGATGATACCTATAGAGATGATGATGAGAAGGAAGAAAAGAAGGAGAAGAAAGATGAGAAGAAGGATGAGAAGAAGAAAAGCATGGCATTCAAAGCCACATCATCCAAGGGCAAAGCAAAGCAAGAAACTTCAAGTGAAGAAGATGAATCTTGGGATGATGATGATGATGAGAAGATGGCTCTATTTGTTAAGAGATTTGGCAAGTTTATGGTGAAGAAGGGCTACCGTGCTAGAAGAAAGAAGTCTTCATCTAAGAACAGAGAAGAGTCAAAAAGGTGCTTCAAGTGTGGAAGTAAAGATCATCTTGTTGCTCAATGCCCATACAATAGTGACAATAATGATGACAATAAGAAGAACAAAGAAGGAAAAGAAAGAGAAGAAGGACAAGATGGCCTTCAAGAAGAAGAAGGGTGGTTTATATGTAGTCATTTGGGATAGTGATGACTCCTCAAGTGATGATGATGATGATAATGATAGTGATGATCACAAAACCACCAAGAAGAAGGTTCTTACAAGCATTACCATCAATGAAAAGCCTTCTCTCTTCAAATCTTCATCATGCTTCATGGCTAAGGCCACTAAGGTACAATCTTGTGATGATGAAAGTGATGAAGAACATGTTGATGATAATAAACATAAAAATGAAAATGATAGTGATAGTGATGATGATGAACCTACTAAAGATGAATTAATTGACATGCTAGAAGATGCTAGAGAACACTTTAATATCAAGAGAAGGGAATGCAAAAGCTTACGTAAGGAACTAAAAGCCCTTAAGCAAGCCTTTGATGAGCTCAATGCATCTCATGAGAGGCTAGAGGAAGCCAATGAGAAACTTGGCAAAGCTCACAAAAAGCTTAAAAAGGCTCATTCCACTTTGTTTGATGAGCAAAATAAAAGGAAGCATGTTGAAACTTGCAATGTAGGTTTAACTTGTGATATAATAGATGAATCACTATCTATGCCTATCATTGTTACTCCTACTAACCCTTCTTGTAGCACTTCCACTTCTACCTCATCTAGTAGTGATGGTCTCACTTGTGACACCTCACTAGTGGTTGAGAATGAGAACCTCAAGAAGGAGGTCACTAAGCTCACTCACACCTTAGCTAAGGCTTATGGCGGTGAGGACCGCTTGCTTATGTGCTTGGGTAGCCAAAGAGCTTTTCTCTATAAAGAGAGATTAGGCTATACCCCCAAGAAAGGCAAGGTGGCCTTTGCTTCTCACAAGACTAGTTTTGTGAAGAGCAATGGTCGGTTTTGTACTAGTTGCAAGTAAGTTGATCACAAAGAGCAAGAATGCAAAAACAAGAGTAAAAATGCTAATGTATCTTTCATTAAGCTTGATTCATGCTATATGCTTACTAAGGGTACAAATGGTATAAAGGCTAAGTTCATTGGCAAACCATGGATGGGCTCAAAGAAGAAAGCCATTTGGGTTCCAGAGAGCTTAGTAACTAACCTTCAAAGACCCAAGCAAGTTTGGGTACCTAAAAAGAATTGATCTTCTTTTGTAGGTCAATTACAAAGCCGGAGGAAGGCATTGGGTTCTTGATAGTGGGTGCACTCAACACATGATCGGTGATGCAAGAATGTTCAACTCAATCAACACCAATGGCAATGATGGCTATGATAGTATCACATTTAGTGACAATGGCAAAGGTAAGGTCAAAGAGCTTGGTAAGATTGCAATATCCAATAACATAAGCATATCCAATGTGTTGCTAGTAGAGAGCTTGAACTTTAATTTGCTATCCGTGGCTCAATTGTGTGATCTTAGATTTAAATGCATATTTGGAATAGATGATGTAGAAATCATAAGTGTAGATGGCTCTAATTTGATCTTTAAAGGTTTTAGATATGAGAATCTATACTTAGTTGATTTCAATGCTAGTGAAGCTAGATTATCCACATGCTTGTTCACTAAGTCTAGTATGGGTTGGTTATAGCATAGAAGGCTTGGTCATGTTGGAATGAAACAATTAAATAGATTGATTAAGCATGACTTAGTTAAAGGCTTGAAAGATGTTGTGTTTGAAAAGGATAAGCTTTGTAGCTCTTGTCAAGTCGGCAAACAAGTTAGAAACACCCATCCTAAGAAAAGCATGATGAGCATTAGTAAAGCATTTGAGTTATTGCACATGGATTTGTTTGGGCCAACACAATACACTAGTATCGGTGGAAACAAATATGGATTTGTGATAGTGGATGACTATACTAGATACACATGGGTATTTTTTCTAGTGGACAAAAGTGATGTGTTTACAACATTCAAGTCATTTATCAAGGGTATTCATAATGAGTTTGAAACAACCATCAAGAGAGTTAGAAGTGACAATGGTAGTGAGTTCAAGAATACTAGAATTGATGAGTTATGTGATGAATTTAAAATTAGACATCAATTCTTGGCCAAGTACACACCCCAATCAAATGGCCTTATTGATAGGAAGAATAGAACACTTATTGATATGGCAAGGTCTATGCTTAGTGAGTATAATGTGAGTCAATCTTTTTTGGCCGAAGCTATCAACACAGCTTGCTATTGTAGCAACTGTCTCTATTGTCACCGATTGAAAGAGAAGACACCATATGAGCTATTGAATGGTAGAAAGTCTAACATTGCATATTTTCGGGTCTTTGGTTGCAAATGTATATCTTGAAGAAGGGCACAAGATTGGGCAAGTTTGACAAGAAATGTGATGAAGGATTCCTACTTAGTTATTCCACTACAAGCAAAGCATATATAGTTTGGAATTTAGATAGTGGTACTCTTGAGGAAGTTTGTGATGTTGAATTTGATGAAACTAAGGGTTCACAAGAAGAGAATGAGAACTTGGAAGATGTTAGAGGCATTCAACTTTCAAATGCTATGAAGAACATGGATATTGGTGAATTGAGGCCTAGGCAAGTGAATGATGATGAAGATAATCAAGTGCAAGTGCTCTCTAACTCAAATGTGCAAGATGATATAAATCAAGTGAGTGCAAGTGACTCTCATGACATTGATCAAGATCAAGTGGCTAGTACATTATCTCAACCCAATAATCAAACAAGTGCAAGCAATCAAGTTCCAATACTCTAACCAACAAGTATTGCAAGAGATCATCTGTTGGATACAATCATTGGTGATATTTCTAGAGGTGTACAAACAAGATTAAGATTGGCATCATTTTGTGAATACTTCTCATTTGTGTCATCCATTAAACCAAAAAAGATAGATAAAGCTTTGATGGACGTTGATTGGGTGAATGCTATGCATGAAGAATCGAATAACTTCACAAGAAATCAAGTATAGGAGTTGGTAGAGAGACCAAAAGGACACAATATGATTGGAACCAAATAGGTCTTTAGAAACAAGTAAGATCAAGATGGGATAGTAGTAAGGAACAAAGCAAGATTGGTAGCACAAGGCTATACACAAGTTGAAGGTCTTGACTTTGGAGAAACATATACCCCGGTTGCTAGATTGGAAGCAATTAGAATCTTGCTAGCCTATGCTTGTGCCCACAACATCAAGCTCTATCAAATAGATGTTAAGAGTGCATTTCTCAATGGTTATATCAATGAAGAAGTATATGTTGAGCAACCTTCTGGTTTTGAAGATGATAAGAAGCCCAACCATGTGTACAAGTTGAAAAAGGCATTGTATGGCTTGAAGCAAGCACCTAGAGCATGGTATGAGAGATTGAGGAACTTCCTCCTCTCTAAAGGGTTCACAATAGGGAAAGTTGACACCACTCTTTTCATCAAGAAGATTGGAAAAGATCTATTTATTTTGCAAATCTATGTTGATGATATCATATTTGGATCAACCAATCAAGAATTTTGTGATGAGTTTGGAAAGATGGTGGCTAATGAGTTTGAGATGTCCATGATTGGAGAATTGAGTTACTTCCTTGATCTTCAAATCAAGAAATTGAAGAATGGTACTTTTGTGAGTCAAGGTAGGTACATCAAGGACATAATCAAAAAGTTTAGAATGATTGATAGCAAAGTCATTAGCACACTAATGGGAACCAATGGCAACTTGGATAGTGATGCAAGTGGAAACATGGTGGATCAAAAGTTATATCGGTCTATGATTGGAAGCCTACTCTATGTGACCGCATCAAGGCCGGATGTCATGTTTAGTGTATGCATGTGTGCAAGATTTTAAGCCCCACCAAGAGAAAGTCATTTGAAGGCTATAAAGAGGATATTGAGGTACTTGAAGCATACACCAAATGTTGGTTTATGGTATCCCAAAGGAGCAAAATTTGAGCTAGTTGGTTACTCCGACTCAGACTATGTGGGATAAAAGGTTGAAAGGAAGAGCACCTCGGGCATATGTCAATTGTTGGGAAGATCACTTGTTTCATGGTCATTAAAGAAGCAAAATAGTATTGTATTATCAACCGCCGAAGCCGAATACATATCCACCGGTAGTTGTTGTGCACAAGTACTTTGGATGAAGGCCACTTTGAGTGACTTTGGAATCAAGTTCAAGAAAGTGCCATTGCTATGTGACAATGAGAGTGCAATCAAGCTAACTAACAATCCGGTTCAACATGCAAGAACAAAGCACATTGATGTCCGCCACCATTTCATAAGAGATCATCAACAAAAAGGGGACATTTGCATTAAGAGTGTAGGCACTGAAGATCAACTTACCGATATATTCACCAAGCCATTGGATGAGAAAAGATTTTGCAAGCTAAGGAATGAGTTGAACATATTGGATTTCTCAAATATGTGTTGATGCACCCCCCATTTACATGACACGCCTCTCCTTCGAGCAATCCAAGGTAAAAGTTGATTGACATGGCATACATCCTTGCTAAGGACATGTTTAGTGCATCTAGTCATATTTTTAATCTTATTAGGACCTTTCAAATGGTTCTATTTTATTAGGCTCATTCATGAAAATCAAATAATTTTGATGTTTATATGATATCACTATTGCTTCTATGCTTGATTTGATCTAGTGATAGCATATGACGTGTTTATGGGCTTGTAAACCTTAGTGTTTAATCTAGAAAAAGAGCTATAAGTAATACTATCTTTGGTAAATGATCTAGACTAGACTAAATTTAGAAAAATGATCCTCACCCCATTGATTGACATTGATAATCTCGACCCTACAAGTAATATTATCTATATTTAGAACCTTTGTGGTCATTGATGACAAAGGGGGAGAAAACAAAGATAAAGGGAAGAGAAACAAAGATAGTGAAAAAGGGAAAGAAACATAAAGATATCTTGACAGATGACATAGGAGGAGAGATATGAAAAAGGAAAGGGATCAACTAAAATTTCAAGCACACAAGTAGGGGGAGCAAGCTCATGAACTTGTATGGTGCATTTGAATATGCATTTCATATGTTTGCTTGCATGGCATAAGTATTGAATTTAAACATCCATGCTTGTGTGATGAATGTTAGTTGTAAGATTGAATGATGAAATTAAATCACTAAATAACTTTCATTTCCAAGTAAGTCTTTACAAGTGGTATCTTTCTAAAGTATGTTTTCAAGTGGTATTAAGCTAACCATGGTGCTAAGGATGATATAATGATGCACTCCGATTGGTATCACGCTTCAAAGGTCCATCTCTTATACCTTAGCATCATGTGGTAGACATTGACTCCTATATTTCCTATCTAAGCATATGTGCAAGCTTCAATCCAAACTCTTAGCACATATGTAGGGGGAGCAATTGCTACCATTTGGGGTTCATGAAACTTATCCATATCCTTTTACACATGGTAGAAATGCTTGGGCAAGCAACATGGATTCAATTGAATTTCAATTCATATCTTTGTGCAAGGGGTGTCATCAATTACCAAAAAAGGGGACATTGAAAGCTCTCGTTTGGTTTTGGTGAATTGATGAAACCCTAAGTGCTAACCTAGTTTATCAAGTGATTATGAGATAGGTAGCACACTTCAAGTGGAGAAGCTAATAAAGATCATAACATGACAATGGTGATGGCATGGCGATGATCAAGGGCTTAAACTTGAAAAGAAGAAAGAGAAAAATAAAAAGCTCAAGGCAAAGGTATAATTTGTAGGAGCTATTTTGTTTTGGTGATCAAGACACTTAGAGAGTGTGATCACATTTAGGTTTGATAGCCGTACTATTAAGAGGGGTGAAACTCGTATCGGAATGCGGTTATCAAAGTGCCACTAGATGCTCTAACTCATTGCATATGCATTTAGGATCTAGTGAAGTGCTAACACCCTTGAAAATGTTTGTGAAAATATGCTAACACATGTGCACAAGGTGATACACTTGGTGGTTAGCACATTTGAGCAAGGGTGAAGAGAACAGAGGGGATGCCAGCGTCGGTCAAGTGACCGGACGCTAGATCCAAAAGCACCAGACGCTGAATGCCTGCATTCGATCGCGCTGACTGGCGGTACAGTGGCTAGGGTTTACCACCGAACACTGGGCTGTGTCCGGTCGAGGTGGACCGGATGCGTCCGGTCGAGGAAAACTGGCTTTTGACCCTTACTGTACTCGACCGGACGTTGAGGCTCCAGGGTCCGGTCAGTTTTGCCGGAGCGTCCGGTCAGCTTCATAGCCATTGAAATCTAACGAACAACATTTGAAGCTGGTGACACGTGGCGTCCATCCGTGGACTGGACGCTGAGTCCAGGGTCTGGTCAGTTTGACCAGAGCATCCGATCAGAGCACAGTGTGCTCAGTGAAGGGGTACAACGGCTCTATTTCATGGGGGCTTCTATTTAAGCCCCATGGCCGACTGTGGCTCACATCTTTGGCCATTTTCATTGACATAGCAACCTTATGAGCCTAGCCAAAGTCCTCCCACTCATCTCCATCATTGATTCATCATCATAGTGAGATTGGGAGTGATCCAAGTGCATTGCTTGAGTGATTGCATTTAGAGGCACTTGGTGTTCATGTTTCGCTGCGGATTTTGCTTGTTACTCTTGGTGGTTGCCGCCACTTAGATGGCTTGGAGCAGCGAGGATCATTGAGTGGAGGGTGGGATTGTCTCCGGCTCCGATCGTGGTGATTGTGAGGGGTTCTTGACCTTTCCCCGGCGGAGCGCCAAAAGGTACTCTAGTGAATTGCTCGTGGCTTGTGTGATCCTCATCTTGTGTTGGTTGTGCGGCACCCTATTGAGGGTTTGGCGTGTGAAGCCAATTAGCGCGTGAACCTCCAAGTGAGTGAATCGCCACAACGAGGAGTAGCTTGCCGGCAAGCAAGTGAACCTCGGTAAAAATCATTGTGTTCATCCTTTGATTCCGAGGTGATTAGTCTTCTTTGTTATTCATCCTTGTGATTGATTGGTTCACTCCTCTACACGGCGGTATAACTATCTTGATCACTCTCTTTACATTATCGCAAGCTAGTCGACAAGCTCTTTAGTGTAACTAGTTGTGAGAGCTTGCTTGCTTGGTTGATGTGGCTCTTTAGTTAGCCTTTGAGAGCACACTAACATAGGGTAGTATCATACCTCTTGTGTGAATCGACACTATCTAAACTAGAATTGTTGTAGGTGGCTTGCATTTTGAGTAGGCTAGCGCAACACTTGCTTCGTCTCATAATTGTCTAACCTTTTGTTAAGTGTTGTTGTAGAAATTTTTATTAGGCTATTCACCCCCCTCTAGCCATTAGGACCTTTCATCCACACACCTCAAATGGCCGGTTGGGGGTTGTATTTATAAGCCCCACTAAGAAAGTAGCCGTTGGGAGACAAAATCCCGCTTTTCTGCTACTGACCGGATGCTAATCACGTCCTGACCGGACACGTCCGGTTGTCCCAACCGTTGAAGCCATGAACAACTGATCGGACGCTGCCAGCGTCCGGTCACCTACCACCGGACGCGTCCGGTTGTAGTTTTGCTGCTCTGGAACCTCTCTATACTCGATCGGACGCTGTTGTCCTGCATTCGATCGGTTTGCCGCTAGCATCCGGTCCAGCATCCGGTCGCTGCTGCTGTTGCCAAGCCTCCTGATCGGAGCGTTCGGTTGCTTTTTTCCAGCGTCCGGTCACCTTTGTGAGCTCATTTCTTCATGATTTTACGTGTGGCTTGGTTCCTATCTTCGTGCGTGGACTTTGCTTGATATCTTAGGTCTTCTCTTGTGCTCCTAAGGTCTTCTTTGAGGTGTTGATCATCGGATCATCATGTCACATTTGTCCAAGTCACATCTTGCATCTTATTAAACTACAAAACAATCACTTGTAAATTCATTAGTCCAATTTGGTTGTGTTGGTCATCAAACACCAAAAACCAAAGTAAATGGGCCTATGGTCCATTTTCCTTATATAATGCCAAATTAGAGAGCGTAAATACTTAGCTACACAAACTAAGCAAAGTAACTAACAAGGTTACACAAACTAAATTAGCCACGCAAGGGAGCTACTTCTATACTACACAAGCAAGAAGGTAACTAGTGAGCTACACAAGCTAACTAATTACAAGAGCAACTACACAAGCACAATATATATAAAAGTAATCACAAGCTTATGTAAGGGGATTACAAACCAATAGGAAGAACAAGGTTGACACGGTGATTTTCTCCCGAGGTTCACGTGCTTGCCAACACGCTACGTCTTCGTTGTGTCGACCGCTCACTTGGTGGTTCGATAGCTAATTGGCATCACCCGCCAAGCCTACACGTCGGGCACCGCAAGAACCTACCCTGTAAGTGAGGGTAGCTCAATGACATGGTCAACTAGAGTTGCTCTTCACGGCTCCCGCGGGGCGAGCACAATGCTCCTCACAAAGCTCTTCTCCAGAGCACCGCATAAGCTTTTTGTGGGCTTCGACGGAGACCACCACCAAGTCGTCTAGGAGGTGGCAACCTTCAAGAGTAACAAGAACCACTGGCTTGCAACTCAATCACCTAGTGCCACTCGATGCAATCTCACAATGCAACGCACTAGAATCATACTCACTCGCAATTGATTCGCACTCTTGTAAGCACAAGTGAGTTAGACGGCATCCAAGCACTCCTACACAAGCCACATAGGTGTGAGGGTGCTAAGCAACCAGCCCAAGGCCGGCCACACACTCCTTTTATAGCCCTAAGGGCAAAAATAGCCGTTATCCCTTCACTGGGCAAAGCGCGTACTGACCGGACGCGCAGGTCATAACGACCGGACGCTAAAACCCAGCGTTCGGTCACTTACAGAGAGGTTCGAGTGACGTTTTTCAATGACCGGACACGTCCGATCATCACTGACCGGACTCTTTCAGTGTCCGGTTGCTTCTAGACATGCTATACGCTGTGACTGGACTCACAAGTGCTAACTGGACGCTAGACCCCAGCGTTCGGTCACAGACCTTTCAGCGCTAAAACGGCTATAACTCTTAGCTCCGAACTCCGATTTCAATGATCTTAGACATTTTGGAAAGCTTACTCAGAGGGCTACACATCCCACATGCATAGTTGATCCAAATCACAATGGATTAAAATAGTATTCCAATCCAAGGACCATCCTATAGTTCAGAGTACATTGAAAAACCTTTTTCTCTTCTCTAAGTTGATTCACGACAACTCTAACTTCTTCTCCTTTATAAATGTGCTAACACCACCAAGTGTGCACCACTAAGTGTATGTGTGTTAGCTTTTCACAAATATTTTCCAAAGGATTAGCCACTCAACTTGCCACGCCACTCGATCCTAGCGATGATGCAAAGTTAGATCACTCGAGTGGCACTAGATGACCGATATGCAAACAAGTTTGTCCCTCTTGATAGTACGGCCATCTATCCTAAATCGGGTCATCAACTTCTCTACACACCTATGACCGGTGAAATGAAATGCCCTAGGTTATACCTTTGCCTTGCGTATTTCATTCCATCTCCTCCAATGTCGATGCGACACATGCACCAATATGATCAACAATAATATGATCCACTTCATATCATCACGTGATCATATTGGTTCCTCGATCTTGACTTCACTTGCTTTTCACCATTGCCTTCGTCTATCGGCGCCAAGTCTTGCTCAAGCTTTGCTCAAGCTTCACCGCCACATGGTCCATCGCTCCAAAGCCTCCGACTTGCCCTTCACGCTTACAACCAGTCCATCAAGCCAAGTCTTGTCTTGATCTTCTCCACCTTGATCACATGACTCAATGTCATGTCTCATGTGCAATAAGCTCCTTCATCATCACATGTGTGAGCTTTGTAACATCTCCAAACCATTTTCACCTTCACGGCATATGTTGCTCACACACATGTACTTATGTACTAATCACCTGTGTATCTCACATAAACACAATTAGTCCACCTAGGGTTGTCACTCAATTACCAAAACCACACAAGGACCTTTCACCGCCGATCTCTGCGCCGACGTTAAGCTCCGTAACAACGAGCGTCCATTCATCCAAGCAGCAAGGTGACATTGTGCTCATTCTCAACAAAGGTGACATTACGCTGAAAGTGCATGTTGGAAGCGTATGCTCCAAGTGTTTTAGATATGTCATCTAGATGTTGCAAGTGTTTCATCTAGAAGTTACAAAATTAGATCAGGATGTTGCATATATTGCAAGTGTTTCAGAGGTATATTGCAAGCGTCTTTTTCCAATGTTTCATGATGTTACATATGTTTCACACATATGTTGCAAGTGTTTTATATGTATGTTGTATATGTTTTGCAATAGTTTTCAAATGCTTTTAGGTGTTTTTGTAAGTGTTTTGGACGCATGTTTTAAGTGTTTTTATTTGTCTTCTTTTGTATGTTGCAAGTGTTGCATCTAGAATCAAAAGTAGATCTAGATGTTGTATATGTGTGCACGACATCGAGGGCAAGTCAGGTGAACAGGGCGTGGCAGAGACAGGCATGGAGGTGAATAGGGTGTGGCAGGGGATGGAGCACGGTGGGGGACAGACGCGCTCGCTCGAATAATTTTTCTGTTGTGGATCGGTTTCATCAGATGGGTGGAATCACAAGCTGGGAGCTGCGTCCGAACGCGTCTTGACACCGGACGTACGCGTCTTGGTGTCGGACATCCGAGCGCTAGCTTTTTCGTTAAATAAGGTACATATCCTTACTCACGGGAGGTCAGATAAATCTTTATGCCTTGACTATCACAAATCAATTATGGTTTTAGATAATTTCGTAAATACAGTCTAGTACCATTCTAATATATAGTGTTTTTTCCGATACCAAAATCTGACATGAAATGGACATTCACAACATTACAAGCAAAAAAATAGGCATGCCAATTGTCGGTGTTTCAAATCACCAGCTAGTAAATTTCTAGTTTGCGCGTCTCACCCGGATGGCTATGCTAGGAGGACACAAGGATTTATACTGGTTCGAGCGGAATGTCCCTACGTCCAGTTTGCTGCTGCTCGTGTTACCGGCACTTGATTTGTAGTAGGGGTTATAAACAAGCAGGAGAGGGAGAATGTCCTAAGTCTCTGGTGAAAAGAGTGAGTCTGGTTCTCGTTCTATTGTCGGACGCCTAAGCCTTCAGCCGCTCAGACGTGTAAGATGTGTAGGAAATGCCCACTCGCCCTCCATAGGACGCCTTGCTTCCTCTTTTATAGTGAAGGGGAAGACGCAGGTTACATCAGAGAGAGTGACAAGAAGAGGAAGGCTTCCGGGATTACGGCATCTTCCATCCCCTTTATGTGGGTCCCGTCGGCCCTGTACATGACGACGGGGATGGCTCCATGTCGCGGCCCTGTTCGTCACTGGCACCGTACGCGGGTGTCGTCAGCTGGTCGTGGCGCTCTATTCCGTCCCAACGGACGGTATGGCTCGCTGACGCCTCCGCTGGAGGCCGTACGGGAAGTAGGTAGCACAGCGCCGGCACGTCCGATGCTGTTGGCGATGTGCGTCCTCAGACGTAGCCCGTACTGGCCGTAGGTCACATCAAGACGCGCATGCTCCCCTTCTGGTGTCAGAAGTTTGACCCTGGACTCGTATTTTTAGACCCGTAGTGGTTGGGAGCGGTACGGACCTCCGTCGGGCGAGGCGAGGCCCGCACCCGAGGGGTCGAGCGAGGCGGAGCCTGCATCCTCGGGGTCGGGCGAGGCGAAGCTCGCACCCTCGGGGTTGGATGTGACGGGGCTCTCGCCCGAGGGTTCGGGCGAGACGGAGCCCGCACCCTTGGGTCGGGTGACCCGGATCCCGCGTCCTTGAGGTCGGACGAGGCAGAGTCTGCGCCCTCGGGGTCGGACGTGACGGGGCTCTCGTCTGAGGATTCGGGGCGAGACAGAGCCCACGCCCTTGGGTTCGGGTGACCGGGATCCTGCGTCCTTGAGGTCGGACAAGATAGAGCCCATGCCCTCAGGGCCGGGCGAGACCAAGATACACTCTTGACCATCCGAGGGAGTTAGCGTTCGCGGCCATTAGCTTCCTTCTCCCGGGTACCCCTGCCGACACCAATATCTCGTCCTACTTCACCGTTATTTGGATTTTAACCAATGTGACAAGTAGCTCGTTTAATCAGCACAAGACAGTCCTTCCAACTTTGTTTTGCACATCAAAACACACTGTCAAAGCGAGAAGGTAAAATGGAATAAAATGGTTTCAAAACAATGCCCAACGCCAGGCATGTCTTATGGATCATGTCTTACTGTACCCATGCATTGGAGGGATGTCAATATAAATATGAGATTTCTGATGTAATTGATTGATTGCAAGAGCAACAGATATTTTATAATGCTAACATTACAGCTGGAAAAAACTAAAAGCGAGTCATTTTAACTAACTCAGTTATCGATATTGCGGCAATTCTAGCTAACCATATAGTACAGCACCACCACCCTGAAACATAAATAACTCAATGACCTAGTAAGCGACTGAGAAAATGGATAGAAATAAAGGCTATCAAAATTCTGGTATGTTATGCTAATATATCAACACTACGCCAAAACATTGAATGCGTGTTCTGCATTATCTGCTAATATCAAATTCGCCTGCGGTTATCAACCCTTGGTTTCTTCGATGCTGCTGAAGTACTGGAGTCATCACCACCAGATTGTATCTGGCATTTTTTAAGGAACAAACTTTCAGCTTACCGGCATAGTTGTAAGCCAAAAAGATAGAGTGCAGACGATACTACTTACCTTATCAAGCTTCTCTCTGACTAGCTTTACAGTAGCGTTCATCGACTTGGATGGAAAATAATCCTACAAACAAAGCGAACATTTATCCATATATTGGGAAAGTAGCATTCAACTTAAGGAAAGGAAACCAGGACCAACAAGAAAAGAAGAGTGCAAAGCTACTAGAGTGGTAAGCTACATTAAACAGGTTTGCATTACATATTAGCACAGCAGGATCTCCACAAAAGTTAGACGTTTTGGCCCTTACCAGGTACTTTGCTTTAGTGATGTAATGCAAAGATGTTTGTGTTCTAGTACTAAATATCTTAGTTGACCAAAGTTGACCCGTTGGCATTGTTTAGCAACCTTAAATTTGTTGGGAAATGATTTCAAGGTAATTAGATTGAACATATTTTTACCACATACCTTATCTGAGGGCACATGACTGAAACGAGGATCTTCAATATGAGAAGCATGAATTGTCTTCATATATTCCCTGAATACGTGTAAAATGAACCTTAGGAGAAAAATCAGGCTGATACTTTTACACTTTGCTCAAGAGAACAGTTAGATTGAAGAGTTTCAGCCTAGTTGTCATAGTTTCACAACATCCACAATGTAACTGGTCATGTTATACTGAAATCAGCAAAGCCAGTGTCAGGAATACAAACCTCTTATTAGAGTTCATCTGGTGGTGATTCCCACTAGATGATCCCTGAGCTGGAGAATACTGAGATGTCCCTTCAGGTCTGCCAGCAGATGCTGGGAATGGAAGAAAATTTCTCAATCAAAGGTACCAGTGTAAATAAATTAGCAATGCTCACAGTAGTTATGCGTTGCTGTCAAAATACTAAATACAAAGCTGTAGAGACCAAAAAGTAAAGTGGAGGCACACATTTTATTCGGCCAAGGACTTCTTTTCTCCTAGCTTCCAGTTTCTCCTTAGTGTCTAGAGGACTCTCAAATTGAGGGGCGTAGGTCACCTGCAGGCGGTTGCCAAGAAATACAGACTCGTCAAGCTTCCTCTTTGCAAACCTGCAGCATGAGAGCACCAATTTTGCATTTCAAATGGAGGCCGCTGATTCTGGACTTTGACCATGAGAAAAGATATCAACAGTTGGCAGCAGATAAGCTCGAGCTTCAATGCTAGCAACTGGACGGTGAGATGTGAATTGAATCAACATTTAGTGGATTAAATTGTATGTTAGCCAACTGAATACACGGATTTTATGACCCAATTGACTTTTGTGGTTCAATAAAACACCAAGTAATTATTATGTTCTCTTGATTGAAGCCTGGTGAACAATAAGCATAAACTGAACATTGTCCCAAGTTGAATTGAAGAAAGATGAAGGTTAGGGTTACAGTAGGCTACATCATTGAGCCATTCTTGTCATCCCCAGCAGTTGGGGTTGGTAGGCCACATAAAACACGGGGCGGTTTCATTGCCCTGTGCTGTTATTACAGTCCAAGAACACCTGAACTATACTAACTGCTAGATCAGCACAGAGTCCACACCACGTGAGTGGAAAATGCCAATGGGTGGAGACGGTGGTACCAAATGAATCACCTCACCTGGCGTTGTTGACCTGGGAGAACTTGACGAAGAAGACGTCGGTGTAGGGTTCACAGTCCTCTGCATCCATGGGCGTGCACCTGACACCCAAGGGTGGGTAATTAATCAACTAATAAGCAGTTCGAATACAGGATGCAGGAGGAGCGAGAGGAGGAAGAGGTGAGACTGACTCCTCCACGGGGCCGTACGTCCCGAAGAGATTGGCGAGGTCGTCGCCGCATCCGAGTGAAGGCACGTTGCGCACGATCAAGTACCTGCAGGCAGGAGGAGCAAGCAACCACCGGCACCAACCATCAGCAAGGGCAAGCTAGGTCTAGAGAGGCGGGATTCTGGTACCTGGACTCGTCGCAGACGGTGTAGACGCGCACGGCGGCTGGCTCGTCGCGGTCGCGAGGCATCTCGACCGGCGGCCGGCGCGCAGAGGGGACGGACGCGTGGGGCGAGGCGGCGGTGCCGCTGGGCCTGGGCCTTTGCGGAAAGGAGGCGAAGGCGTCGTCCGCCGGAGCCCGGAGACGACGGAAGAAGCGCTGAATGGAGTAGTAGACAGAGGAGTTGGAGGATTTGGAAACCGGACCGCTTGATGGCGCAATTTCAAGCTGTTTCTGCAAACTTTGTAACGAAAATTTTAGAGATGAAGCTAAATTTTCAGCAAAGATATATATGACGAGTGAATGAAAAGACGAAGAACGAGGGGTAACGAGGAGCATGGACAGGAGCACCAGTCTCTCTGGCCAGTAATAAATGCAAGGTCAGCAGCTCGCATTATTTCGACCAAAATTTCATTCCACTTTTACAACTCCGAGGATTTCATTTCACATCACGGACGAGGGGTAACGAGGCATTCATGTATTAAGTTTTTTTTTTTCCTCTGCCATACATCAGAGATGGCATCAAGCAGTTGGAAATAACATATGCCAGCTGATGGCGGTGAACATGTCAATAGGCAAAACAAAACAAAAACAAAAAAACATTGCAAAATGACATCTGTTACTCAGGTTTCAACGATGTTGCTTCTGCAACATTAGGCAGCACCAGCAGCACAATTACAGGTCTGCACGGGCAACAAAACTTATTATTTTCTCCTTTTCTCGAAACCAAGTGGGCAGTATAACATCGAGCCTGTCTTCCTTCACAAAAATCTGATACAATGGACCCTCAGAACAACTGACTGGAGGGGCAGTCAGATGGGGACACCGTAATTCACAATCTTCGTGAGGGCAGCGTTAAGCACTCGCTTCTCCTTCTTAACCTGAGAAGCTAGCCCAGATATCTGCAACACATGAAAAGACAATCTCTGCTATGAGCTTTGACCACACAAGCCACCCAGCTTCAAAAAATACAAAATATTCAGAGGCCGCTGCATCATGGTCATCCACTCATCCATCTCTAGGATAATGCTACGAGCGTATCGCACAGTTTTACTTAATCACTCACTACATGAGATGTAATAAGCGGTCCGGAATAGTCAGTAAAATATAAACTGCTATGACAAGTGTGTATTTCTGAAAAGAGGCCCAACTGCAGCAAATAGCAGCTCATGTAGGTTAAGATACGAAAGAAATCACCAAGAAAACTAAATGTAATTCTCTATATAAGAGCTTCTGAGCGATCCAACAACATTATACATCCCATATTCCCATATATACAAATGGTACACTGTTTAACAAAATTCATTCTCAAGCACATAATATCCATGTCAGGAGCAACTAGTAAGACTGCTAAGAAAAGGCTTTGATGCATTTTAGAATACAGACTTAGGAGACATGTGTTATTAAAAACTCTAATTGGCTAGAAAAAAAAAATCTCAAATCAATTCCTATAAACATCACCATGTCCAAAGATACATGCAGATTTACTAACCTCCGATCGAAATTCGGATGCATGTGCTCTGGGAAGCTGATCAATAATCCCCTTCAGACCTGAGAAGACACATTTCATCAAAAATGCAAAATTTAGGATAAAATAATCTCCATACCAGAAATCAAATGTCACGAGCACAACACAAAACAATAATATAGGGAAATCTTACACACCTACTGCTTGGTTTTCAATATCTCTAATCTCACTCAACTCATGTTGAATGGAACGCCCTTCTTCCCTGATAAAGCAGAAAGTATCACCCATGTTATATAGAGTAATAAGGACAGAAATAAATGATACAAGGGGGGAGAGAGAGATGCCTGAGTGTATTCCATCCTTTCTGAAATCTTTTCTCTGCGGTTGCTGCTCTATCCTGGATTCCAGTATGCATAAAATCAGTCATGGATAGCATCTGAAGTTAAAAGAGACAACAAAAAAAACTAACAAATGGTTCAATTATCTTCAAATGAAAAAAATTACCAACAGTTTTTGGCGTTCATTGGATACAAGATTCACAGTCTGCCGCATGTGATTCACTTCAGCTTGTACCCCAGAAAGTAGGGTCTATAGTATGAAAAAACAAAAATTATGTTAGATAATCGATCTGATCCGTACCATTTCGTAGGGAAAATACAAACTTGCAAACATCAAATTTGATTTTATTCTGACTTGCTACATGAACGTCATCAATCATGTTCAGGGAAACAACAGTTAAATGTATCCAAACACTAGCATGTAAATTATAAGAATGTAGTCATAGGTGAATAGATAGCCCCACCTAGGAAGAGGACTTCTAAGCAAGATGGTGAATTAACTTGAAAGAGTATGAATCAAGGAAGATGGTTAATTAACTTTGAAGAGCATGAATCTATCAAGTCACAGGAGTATATGTGCCAATCAAAATGACATAGGGTGCTTACCTCCTTGCTAACAAACATGCGTCGTACTCGTTGAATAAGGTAGCTCCTTGGCCCTGCAAGGATTCATTCATATTCATTTAGTATTACAAAGGTCCATTTTAAGCCTTCTTGAAATTATATTGGAACAAATGTCCAATGAGTCAGCAAGCTTATTACCTTGGGGCTATGTACCATGAAATACTAGGCAACTAAGTCAAGGATGGATAGTTTGAACAAAACTTCGCAACAGCTTTAATGAATTTCATCAATTCCCAAATCATTGAACTATTATTTCAAAGTTTTTTTAAACCAATGTGCATCATATTCTAAGAAGAAGGAATACATTGACTCGGCTGAGGTCTCAAAACATTTCATTCATTTGCAAGAACACAGCAAAGGATCAATTCTAGAATATCAAAAGTACATTTGAGTTAAAGAAAACAATTTGGTTTAGCATGTGGTAATAATGACTTCAATGTTCTTCAAGTGCATTGTGTGGATACTAAATTACAGCTATGTGAATCCCTCATGCAAATACTAAATTACATTGTGCATTAGCAAAAGGAACCAATGAAAGTACAATGCAAACAGCAGAAACCCATTCAATATAGCACCAAAGAACAATGAAGTTGTTGCAAGGAAAACATATTACTTTTGAAAAGGACAATCCCTGCAAGTGTTGCAGAGCCTGCAGCAATGCCTGGATGCATTATCGCCATGACAACACCCTCTGCAACCATTATAACCATTCAATGCTTGAGAAAAAAATAGCAAAATTTCGCCAACGAAGATGAACATCATCTACGAAGAACATCAAATTAAGGGGAATCCCGAACTATCTGATCTTTACGCAGCAAAACGGCACCTTTGATCTTGCCAAACACAATCTGCTCGTAAGCAGAGTATTCCTTCTTCACCCATTCCAGCTCCTCCTGCGAATAGGACAGCGAAAGGTTTGAGCTTTCACCAAATTGTGCTTAGATCGACCGAAGCGAGGGGAATGGGGGGCCACCACCTTGGCGATGAGGGTGAGGTCGGAGGCGGCAGCGTAGGCGGAGGACGCGGCCGTGGAGGAAGCAGAAGCAGCCGCGGAGGCGGATGAGGTGGCCAAGGTGGTGGCGGAGGCTAGGGCAGCCTTGGCGGCGTCGGCCTTCTCGGTGCCGAAGGTCTCGGCCCAGCGGGTGAAGTCTGCAGCCGCGGCCGCCGCGGAGGCGGCAGAGGAGGCGACCATGGAGGAGATGGAACCGCTCTCCGGCTGCGGAGGAGGCGGCGGCGGCGGCGAGTCGCCGGAGCTGGTGGGCGCGTCGGCCATGGTGGTGGCGATGGTGCGGGTCTGTGCGTCGGACGGATCAAATGGGCCCAATTCAACGAAGAAGGGTTGGCAAAGTGTTAGTAAATACGCTTCCTGACTATGTATACGTACTTCAAGAAAAATGCGTCAGTCTGCTAAAAAAAAAGCGTCATGGCACGATATTTTGAAAAACAAAAACCTGGTAGTTATATGGTCAAAGGCAGACCAAACCTGTTCTGAAGTTAAATTACATTTGTTACAAATCTCCTCGATGGCTTGTCAGGAAGCTCCTTCATTTGGAGTACATGTGCAGGACATACTGTTCACGTCTGAACATAGGATTCCACACGACCTTCCGAAGCATAAATGCCGGAGGCTCCCACACGAGTGGGGTCTGAGGAAGGGAAAAACCGAGGCAAGTCTTCCCCCGAAGACAAAATTATTCAAAACTTGTTTTCTGAATCCATTTTATCACCTGATCCTAACACTCGTTGTGCCAACATCATCTCATCATAGCATATAACTTTGTGCTAAATATTTGGATTACACAATACTGTACTATTGCTAGAGAAATAGGTAGAGAACCAGAGCAGCATCAGTAATGCCATTTAGGCCTCAGCTCCTCTTCTTCCTCTGTCAACTCTTGATACTGGTACCATTGTGACGCCGCTTTACCGACAGGCAATGGGGAGCGGACGAATACCTCAACCGGTTTGGGTACATGTACCACCAGATGCAGCTCACCGCCATCGTGTTCTTCCTCGATATTGTCATCCTCGATATTGTCATCAGGGCCGTTTGATGGCACGCCTGATGGCTCCACAGAAATCCATCCAAGCCCAGAGATTGCGATGTCACAAGCAGGCCTGCATATGACATTGTTACAGAAATGCAATTGCTCGTTTCAAAAAAAAAAAAAATGCAATTGCTTCTATTTCTCTTGTTATCCAGACAAGATACTTCCCATCCTCGCAGTAAAAGAAGAAGGCTAGCTTCACTAAACTACCCATGCAGTTTTTGACCATATAATAAATGAATGATGAGTAAAGCTATGGCATCACCATTACTCGCAGACATTACCTGTCACGTTCCTCATACTTTATCTTCAACTCGCGAACACCTTGAAGCCCTGCCCATCCTTCAGCTCTCTCCTTACCAGCTGGCGGAGTCAATGTAACTCCAACTTCAGCCTGGAAAATGAAAAAAAAAGCAACAAGACAGAAATAAAATGAAATCATCATTGTTTCAGATGAGCCTCATTTAGATGCATGTAAGTTTCATGCAAACATAGAAAATACAGTTTTGAAGAGCATGGTTAAATGCAAAGAGTTTTGCAGGACACAATTCAGAGCTGTGATTAGAAAGAGGAGAAGAGGGAGAAGCAACTCTCTTTCTAAACCAAATAAAATATAGCTGGTGGTATTAGACAATGAACTTTCATACCAATTAGCATAGGCATACCTCGTAAAATTGATCTGCTTCTGTTGTCCGGACCATGTAAATCTTTAGCTTCTTGGGCCCATAGAATGTCAGCCGTGAGCGTGGAAGAGCCTATGTCATTCATTGATTGACAATTACAGCTTAGAAGGGAGAATTAGAACATGGTAAGAAAACAATATATCAAAGATGAAGTTCAGCTCATTAGGTACCTTGACAACATCAACGCGGACTAGCCCAGCCCAGAATAATGAATTCCCACTCAATTCAATATCTGTATCATTAGCCTGAACATAACATCATGTTCTGAAGAAAAAGATTAGTGTGGAAATTTAGAGAAAGGAACATGTGTTCAACCGAATGAAATATACATACGGGAAAACATCGCCCTTTCAAACGACTTTGTGGTGCAAGAGAAGGCAGATCATCAGCATGGATAACTGCTGCCTGCCTATGGTGAAGGTGGACTCCAGGTGTATCATACAATTTCTGTGTGCAAAGATTCAGGGATATGTTAGTATACTTCAAATTGGACCTCTAAGTAGAAGATACAAAACATCGGGATGTAATCAGAGAGAACACATATTTTGGAGCAGTTCATATTGAGCATTGTCAGTGCATAGAAACAATTGTATTGCATCAAAGGATCATGATAAGACACACCTTTAGAAGTATAGACACATCTATGTAGGTTAGTGGAATATTTTTATTTGAGAATTTTCAGCGAGCACGGATTTAAATTACTGTTCGTATAGCTATATCAACAAAGTGCGTGCAACAGGCTAGCAACTAAAGTTAACATATACAGATCCTTTCAGAAGATCAATTGGCCAGACAGAATCATACCCCTCCGCCTAAAAATGCTTCAATTTGAATAGGGCCAAGGGTTGTTCCAGGAACAGCAGACTGTATTGGCTTGTATTTTTGGGCTGCCGCTGCCACCGGATCCTTGTATGCCATTGTTCCTACAACAGAAGGATCTCCAACAGTTAGCGTAGTAAGTAAAAGAACGAGCAGCATTGTTTAGATGGTAACCACTACATAAATGGATACAGGACAAATATTAATAATAGGAAAGGCATACTTAGCATTGCACTGATAAATGCAGATTTCCCAACATTTGCGGAACCCTGTAACAGTGTATGATTTAGGTCAGACATAACTACACTGGCTGACAGGCAGAAACACAACTCGCATGCTTTAAAGTTGTATTGCCTGAATTATTGAAGTTGATTAAATTTGTACAGATAGCAGTAGCAATTGCATATACAATATAATGCACATATCTCTGAACAGCAATTGCACTCTTATCCCCCCACCCCCTTCAAATCTAAAGAAGAACACAAAAATGGAAGTGATGAGTGCTTACCAGTATATATACATCTCGGCCCTAATATGATAAAAATAAACATCAGTAAGGATTGTGAAATGTAGAACAAGCAGGGGAAGTGAAGATCTGTAGAACTTGAGATGATATAATTCGAGCATGGCCAAGAAGTGAACAGTCCAACTGCAATAATCACAAAAAAAAAAAAACAGAGATGCTGACCTTCATTTCCTGTCGAATCTCTGATATAACCCCTGTGATACCAACCAATGACTTTGAGCTTGTCAAATGGACACTAAGGACGCTGCATATACCAAGTTTAAATTGGTCAGATCATCTGATGAAAGTGCCATAAAATGAGGAATACTAGTAAGGAAAAGGTTCCTACTTAAGCTTCTTCTTGACAACTGACTCGACAACCCAGTCGCCTATGCAATTCAAATCAGTGTCTCTGGGAAGGAGATCGACCTAGGAAAGAAGTAGCTTCAGTTGTCAGATGATAGTGATAAAAAAACAGGACAGTATAGAAAAACTGAATGTATAAAACAACCACCTTTGTTATCACAAGTATAATAGGATTAGCACCAGCAAAATCGCGTACTCGTGCCAGAAAACTCCCATTGAAGTCAACGATGTCAACCTTCACATAGACGCTAGAATGAGTGGGCAGAGAAAGGAGCAGAGGCAAGAAAATCAGAAATCTGGCAAATTGTTTACCAATTTGACTATCAGCGCTTTCTCGTGACGGAGGTATGACAGCTTCTCCCTGAGTTGTTCTGCAGAAACAAACTGCTTGCCGCCAGGATAACCACCGTGGCCACCAACAGCAGTGACCATGTGGCCATGAGACAGCAGCTTGCACCTTCCACATAGAACGGTTCTCAGTTGGTGGTGCCTCTTTTTCTGCTCATCAGAGAAGAAACGAAATGAGAGCGCAGCGCAGCTACCATTCTCTGCTCCGAGGAAGACTATGAATGGATGAATGTAGTGGCCGAGCGAAAAGGGAAGGGGAAGAAGCATTGGTGATTACCAGTTCGTACGTGTCGGGGTCGACGTATCCCGGCGCGGCCTCCTCCGCCGTCTGCAGCGGGGCGCCGCAGCCGTAGCAAGAGGCGAGGCCGGAGGGCTTCCGCGCCAGGGCCCGGCGCTTCTCCTTGCGTCGGCGGCGCCGGTCGGCGTCGTCGGGAGCGAGAACACGCGCGGCGGCCTCGGTGGCCAGCTGGAGGCCGAGGAAGCGGTCCCCACGCGTGGGCGCGGCGGGCCCCGCGCCGTCAGGCGGGGCCGGCGGCGGAGCTGGAGCGGCGGCGAGGGAGGTCCGGTGGGCGTGGGGCTTGAGCGGTGGAGGTGGTGGCGGTAGGGTTTTGGGGAAGGAGAGGAAGGGGAGGTGCGGTGACGCCATGGACGATGGACGGTTCGTGACCGTCGGCGGCGTGCCGGCGTGGCGGAGCGGAGCAGGGGGAGGTCTCGTCCCCTTGCCTTATCCGGCCGGCGCAACCGCGCAACGGAACGGACGCAGGCGGTAATGAAATATCTTGGGGCTTGGGCTTGTTGTCCGACCAGATCCAATTGAAATGCCCTTTCAAAACGAAATCCAATTGAAATAAGATGGATCAAATAGGCTCAGAACATCTCGACTAAACCAAGGAATCTCCTTTAAAAAAAAATGCTTATTATGCTAGCAAATATACCCTCGCGTTGTAACGGAAGAACATAAGCTACCGAATATTCAACCAGAATAGAAATGCTAAGAAAATAAGCTATCGGATATTCATGTAAAATGAGAATAAGACTGCTACATAGTTATTTATATTTTATTCTTCTATAATTTTTTAAACTATAATATATTTTATGATGAACATGACATTCATAATATATAATATAAAATTTTAATATTGACAATATTTGAGATCTATAAAAATCTATAATTTTTTTTACATACCAAATTGCATGCGCAGAGTATTGTTTCAGAGAGAGATGTAGATATCTTCTCATGCAGCAGCAGCAGCAGCAACAACAACAAAGCCTTTAAGTCCTAAATAAGTTAGGGT
The DNA here is from genome assembly GCF_019320115.1 of Miscanthus floridulus. NCBI lineage: Eukaryota > Viridiplantae > Streptophyta > Magnoliopsida > Poales > Poaceae > Miscanthus > Miscanthus floridulus. The sequence goes on from NC_089586.1 coordinate 4,789,671, forward strand.
AGGCTAGAGTTGAAACCCAGCAGAAGCAATCAAGGTTCAGACGCGTGAATAGCTGTCTTCCAAGCACTCCTATCTAAGGCTAAGTCTTTAGGTATATTCCATCCTTTCAAGTCTTCTTTTATTGCCTCTACCCAAGTCAACTTCGGTCTTCCTCTGCCTCTCTTCACGTTACTATCCTGGCCTAGGCTTTCACTACGCACCGGTGCCTCTGGAGGTCTCCGTTGGACATGTCCAAACCATCTCAACCGGTGTTGGACAAGCTTCTCTTCAATTAGTGCTACCCCTAATCTATCACGTATATCATCGTTCCGAACTCGATCCCTTCTTGTATGACCGCAAATCCAACGCAACATACGTATTTCCGCGACACTTATCTGTTGAACATGTCGTCTTTTCGTAGGCCAACATTCTGCACCATACAACATAGCAGGTCTAATCGCCGTCCTATAAAACTTGATTTTTAGCTTCTGTGGTACCCTTTTGTCACATAGGACACCAGATGCTTGCCGCCACTTCACCCACCCTGCTTTGATTCTATGGCTAACATCTTCATCAATATCCCTGTCTCTCTGTAGCATTGATCCTAAATATCGAAAGGTATCCTTCCTAGGCACTACTTGACCTTCCAAACTAATATCTTCTTTCTCTCGAATAGTAGTGCCGAAGTCACATCTCATATACTCAGTTTTAGTTCTACTGAGTCTAAAACCTTTGGACTCCAAAGTCTCCCGCCATAACTCCAGTTTCTGATTCACTCCTGTTCGGTTTTCATCAACTAGCACTACATCGTCCGTGAAAAGCATACACCAAGGAATGTTTCCTTGTATGTCCCTTGTGACCTCATCCATTACTAAGGCAAACAAATAAGGGCTCAAAGCTGACTCTTGAAGTAGTCCTATTCTAATCGGGAAGTCATCCGTGTCTCCATCACTTGTTCGAACTCTAGTCACAATATTGTTGTACATGTTCTTAATGAGCCCGACGTACTTCGTTGGGACTTTATGTTTGTCCAAAGCCCACCACATAATATTCCTTGGTATTTTATCATAAGCCTTCTCCAAGTCAATAAAAACCATGTGTAGGTCCTTCTTCTTCTCCCTATACCGCTCCATAACTTGTCTTATTAAAAAAATGACTTCCATGGTTGACCTTCTGGGTATGAAACCAAATTAGTTCATAGAGACCCGCGTTATTGCTCTCAAGCGATGCTCGATAACTCTCTCCCATAGCTTTATAGTATGACTCATCAACTTAATTCCTCGGTAATTAGTACAACTTTAAATATCCCCTTTATTCTTATAGATCGGTACCAATATACTTCTCCTCCACTCATCAGGCATCTTGTTCGATCGAAAAATATGGTTGAACAGCTTGGTTAGCCATACTATAGCTATGTCCCCGAGACATCTCCACACCTCGATTGGGATACCATCCGGTCCCATCGCCTTACCTCCTTTCATCCTTTTCAACGTCTCTTTGACTTCAGATTCTTAGATTCTCCGCGCAAAACGCCTATTGGTGTCATCAAAAGAGTCATCTAACTGAAAGGTTGTGTCCGTATTCTCACCATTAAATAATTTGTCAAAATACTCTTGCCATCGATGTCGGATCTCATCCTCCTTCACCAAGAGATGCTCTCTTTCATCCTTAATGCACTTAACTTGGTTGAAGTCCCTTGTCTTTCTCTCACGAACTCTAGCCATCCTATAAATGTCCTTCTCTTCTTCCTTCGTACTTAAACGTTGGTAAATATCCTCGTACGTTCTACCCTTTGCCACACTTACAGCTCGCTTTGCAGTCTTCTTTGCCACCTTGTACTTCTCTATGTTGTCCACACTTCTGTCATGGTACAAGCGTCTATAACACTCTTTCTTCTCCTTAATAGCCCTTTGGACTTCCTCGTTCCACCACCAAGTATCTTTAGTCTCGCCTCCGCTTCCTTTGGTTACTCTACACACCTCTGAGGCTACCTTCCGAATGTTGGTTGCCATCTTCTCCCACACGTTATTTATGTCTTCTTCTTCCTTCCAAGAGCCCTCTTTGATAACCCTTTCTCTGAATACCTCTGACGTCTCCCCTTTCAGTTTCCACCATTTTGTTCTTTCAATCTTAGCTTGTTTATCTCTATGGGCACGCACCTGAAAACGAAAGTCTGACACCAAAAGCTTATGTTGAGAAACAACACACTCTCCTGGTATCACCTTGCAACCCAAGCATGCTCGTTTGTCCTTTCTTCTTGTGAGGACAAAGTCAATTTGGCTAGAGTGTTGTCCGCTACTGAAGGTCACTAGATGAGATTCTCTCTTTCTAAAGAAAGTGTTGGCTATTATCAGGTCAAAAGCTACCGCGAAGTCTAGAACTTCCTCCCCCTCGTGATTCCTACTACCATACCCAAAACCTCGAAACCTGCGCTTGTAGTACCTACATGCACATTAAGATCTCCTCCTATAAAAAACTTCTCACTACTGGGTACAGCTCTAATCAGGCCATCTAAGTTTTCACATAACTGTCTCTTAGCACTCTCGTTGAGGCCTACTTGGGGGCATACGCACTAATTACGTTCAAGACCATATCACCAATGACAAGCTTGACTAAGATAATCCTATCTCCTTGTCTTCTCACTCCCACCACACTATTCTTAAGGCTCTTATCAATCAAAACTCCTACTCCATTTCTATTCGCAACTGTCCCTGTGTACCAAAGCTTGAAACCTGTATTGTCCACCTCCTTCGCCTTCTGACCCTTCCATTTAGTCTCTTGAACGCATAATATATTTACACGTCTCCTAGTCGCGGTATCAACTAATTCTCTTAACTTACCTGTAAGCGACCCTACATTCCAACTGCCTAAACGGATCCTAGTTGATTCGACTAGCTTCCTTACCCTTCGCACCCGTCGAATCAGATGTGAAGACCCTTGCTCATTTTTCACTACACCCGGGCGCCGATGTAGCGCGCCACTAAGGATGCGACGACCTGATCCTTGATCACTTGACACCATGCCCAGATCGCGACACGGCGCGTCACGGGGGTGACGACCCGGACCTTGCTCATTTAACACCATACCCGGGTTCCGATATGGCGCGTCGCTAAGAGGGTTACGCCCCAACGATTTTCTTTCGGGTTTCATCTCCATTAGAATGGCTAGATTTAACGTTGGCTCGCCACGCCTAACACAACCCTCCTCCTTAGGCGGAGTTAGATATCTTCTCATGCATGGGGTCATTTATGAATTGATCAGACAGGGACAACCAATCTGCTACTGCATGCCAATGAGTGTGGAACCTGCTCATCTCTGGGATCCGCATACTGCAAATGCTGCCGGAAACCAAACCAGCCAGTGTCGTCTCAGATTTCATATCCTCGTCACAGAAATGAAAATTTGCTTTCTTTTGTCTCAATCCAAACTTTTCAAACTGCATTGCCCGGTTGTTGAAAAAGCTCAGCATTTGGTCCAACTTGACGAACGGAGATAACATAAATCCAACCTAGACTACCAAGTTCCATATTTCTTCTAGTTCAATGGACTTTTGTAACTCTCATCAATCATATCGACGTTAGAAAAAAATAGTCACATCCATATTATCCCTTTGGACATGGGAACCGACGAACGTCCACATCCTAGAGTGACACTGAATTGTTAGTTTGTTACCATCATCTAGATTAGTCACAAAATCAACTGTACAATCCAACTTTAGTTTGTAAAGAATTTGCTCAAATATGTAGGACTATATACATAGCAGCACACGAAATATCATGCACACAAGCTTGATTGTTCTGCAGTTCTATAAGCATCTAAGAAGTGAAGCAAGGGCGCGCGACCCAGTGAAAAATTTGATCAAGAGATAACGTCGCTACCTCTTCCTGATGTGCGCGGCGAACTCCACGTCGCCCCAATGGCCCAATTCTTGCCGGCCGGCTGATCCGGCAGAAGATGAACTCAGTTTGATCCGTGTCAAGTATTCTCAAACGAATCAGTGTCCTTATTAGGACACCTTTCCTAGTATATATGATCATGTTCTTTATATTTTTTAATATTTATCAAATATCCTTTGTTCAGTAGAACACGTATCCGATTTTGTATTCATGCTAGAAATTGAAATGTCCTTTGCTTAATAGAACACATAATATTCTCGCTTTGTTGTATTCATACCCGGGATTCATTGCTTGGCTCTTACCTTGGCGAGACTAACGTACCACGCCGCCATCAACAGCTTCGTCGGCTACGACAATCTCTCTAGCGCTGAGAATGAGAATATATGGATCACGTTTCTTTGTTTAGATTTATTTGGCAGACAGGGGGGGATTCTATCTGATTTCGGATTGTGGATAGGTTTGGAGTCCTCAATAGAATTGTATACAAAGCCTGATACGTGGGCCGCGCAATACGTATTGGAATATGACTCTTTTGTATTGATCATCGCTTGACGCGATATATTCAAACTCCTACTATGAACACGTGTCATCTAAGTCTGTGCAAAAGAAACTCTCCATTATCTAGTAGTTAGAGGTCGATAGACAAAAAAAAAACCCTCCAAAATTTCGCCTCTTTATTATTATTATTAGGTATATACTAGACTAGCATAAATATCCATATGATTGCTACGAAAAGTAATAGTCGCTTGTATATCTATATCTATTAATAAAGAGGCAAAATTTCAACCTATTTTTTATCCATTTTTTTTTTGTTCATCTTCCTTTAACTACCGAACAATAGAGAGTTTCTTCCATCTGGACTCAAATATATATATATAACCCGTGCTCATCCTAATCTAAAGAGGAATCCTTCGTTCCCGCCTCTATTTTGATTCTGTTTCCGTCCTATCCGTGTCCTGGGTTTTTTCATCCGTTTGATTCTTTTCTATTTTGGTTTTGCTTTTTGTTGGCATCGTCGCTGTGTATGCAACCTCCACTCATCGTCCAAGATTGTTGTGTGCATCCTGCAGCGGACCAGCACAACTTGAAGCTGTATCTCGTCGTGCATGTTGGGACCAAGCCATTCATCATGTTAATTCAGCTATTAAAATTTAGGAGGTGTGTCGAGAGAATGTTGTATGGGGTGTTTGGATACTAATAAAAAAATAAATTACATAATTTGTCAGTACTCCGCGAGATAAATTTTTTAAGCCTAATTAATCCATCATTAGCGTATGTTTACTGTAGCAAACATTGTCAAATCATGGATTAATTAGACTCAAAAGATTCGTCTCGCAAATTAGTCGCAAACTATGTAGTTAGTTTCATAATTAGACTATATTTAATACTCCATACATGTATTAAACATCCGATGATATAGCGACTAAAATTTAGAAAGAGAACACCCCTTAGTCCAGTGGTGCTACCAACGTTAACGTGCACGCGACCGGCTCTCCCGACCTGCATCTGCACCCACCGAAACCGAATTAAACACCGCAGGCCATGCTTGCCAAAAGTTGATCCCGCCAGGCCATATCCATGTAGGACCATGTTGAACTGGTCCAGTTGGTGTCGTCAACAATCCTTCACTTCCATGTATGGTTTTCTCCAGAATCCAGATCATGCCTTTCGCACACCCTGCGTTTAAATCAATTTTGAATTCTGGTCCATCCGTAAGCTTCAAGATTTTTTTTTTTGTATTTGTTTGTGGAAACAACGGTTCAATTCAATTTACTACAATTTGATTCATAGCAGCTGCGCCGGATTCTGCGTGGCACTTGTTCTCAGAGTAATATATATGGTTCAATTTTGCAGATGTTTATAGTTAACCTCCAATAAAAATATGTTTCTGTACTGATCCTTTCTATTGCATTGCATGAACAATAATGTTCTAAGACGACGACAACGTTATCATTGAGTAGCACTTGGATCAGTTGCATCTACTCTAGAAGCAGCTGTCTCGTTTCCAACTGCTTAATTTGTGGACGTCCTCTTCTAGGTACACTTTTTTCCCTTAAGAATTGTGAACCCAAACGCAGCGATGTCATCCCAAGAATCGACTAAACATAATAAGCACACCGTGACCTTATAAATATAAAAGTTAAACAATAAATATGTATTTGAACCCTTAACTTTTCTCTAATAAATAAATTGTTAATGTAGTTTTGATAAGGAATAAACCATTATTATTATAATTTAATCACCCGATAATCCAACTAATCAAACCGTGAACTGCAATTTGGAGTAGTTTGTTATCCAATCTAATCAAAGTAAATCTATCTCCAAGCTATATGCATATACCAATATATAATCCTCGACGTGGGTTACTGTGTAGAAATCGAGAGAGATCTCGTTGACACGATATCTAACTCTACCAACACAAGGATAGTATGAAAGTTAAAGCTATGATATATTTACAACTAAATATTTTTATGCCTTACAATGGAAGAGAAACAATATCTATCAAGGTTATATTTTAAGTTTTAAACGGATTTAATAGAACATTATGATATTATTGCCAATATTAACTTACATTTTACATGTTATGATCATCATAACATAAATTTTAGCTTTGTAATTTTATGAAAAGTGTAAAAAATGAATAGATATGTAACATTCTCATTCTCGTTTTCCATTAATGTTTGACAGGGTTTTTTTTTTCTCCCGTTGCAACACACGAGCATATTTGCTAGTATAAGAAAAATTGACTAAAATAGAAAATACAAATCACTTTTATACATGAGAAAAGAAGACCAAAATAGATGTATGTCTCAAAGTATATCACAAAGGGAAGGGAAGAGAGATAAAGAAATCTCCACATAGTGGATGGTCTGTTTCAAGGAAGACAATAGACATATGTACTGATCACAATCATCTCAACTTCTTTAGCCATACCAGTATCACAAGAAGCTACAATGCTTGACGTGGACAGAGCTTGGCATTTGTCGTTGCTCTCTAAAGCCAGTGCACTAAGGTATTTCCTAATGTGAACCATGATGAGAGTAATAAAAGGTAGAGCTAATGTGAATCTGATGCAAATATATTCATTTGGCCATTTGAGTTTGTTTTATTTTGTTGGAAAGGTAAAGTTATTTCCCTTAAACCACATATGACCCTGTTCACTTCTCTTATAATCTGTTTTTTCAGCCGGAACAGTATTTTTCTCTCACAACAAATCAACTGGAACAGTGTTTCGACTTATTTTTTCAGTGAAGCAAACGGGGCCATAGATGGAACAAAAGCTCCAAACCTCTAATCCCACTCAACACTTAGGCCCCCCTTTAGAATGCGGGAAAATTTCCCGTTTCTTGCCCTTTTCAATTAAAATAAACTAATTTCTATGAGATTCATGTATATGAAACTCCTTTATTCTAAAGGAGTCTTTACATGTTTTCCAGTGATGCAGTTATTACACAAAAGCATATGCAGGGCATTCCCCATCTATAATAGCATAGGAATCAAGAGCAATAAATAGTGCATGAATCTAAATTGGTTTGCATAATCAGATCATTATTCACAAATAAAAAAAGATCTAACAGCAAGTTCCCTGAATTCCACGGGCAAGGTCTGGCGTATCACAGATATATATAAGCGCATAATGCGGTGCATCCAAAAGGCAGCCCAACAATAGAGGGACCATCCAGACATGTTTTTTCTACTAATCTTCTGTGTGCTGCTAAATTACTGAACAAAGTTAATACTATAATATGAAAAATAGTGAGAAGATTTCCTAGCATTAGTAATCCAAATAAATTAAGAAACCATATTCTTTATTAATTAAGTGTTAGTGTAGTGTAGCATGCAAATCTCAAAAGTAGGCCATTAGAGATATCCCCCCCCCCCCCCCCACCCCCCCCCCCCCCCCCACACACACACACACACAAAAAGAGCAAAGCTTAACTCTGATTCATGATTCCTTCTACCCTGACTACTCTTAGTTGGAAATGGCAATGGCACTTTTTAGAGCATGGATAGCTATTATTGGTAAGTTTCACCGCTACCTGAATTGCAAATAAAAAAATTATTAACTGCAAAACTTTATATTTATTAAACACTACAACTTTGGTTAGGGCATCTCCATCCGAGGTTATTTGAATATATATATATATATATATATATATATATATATATATATATATATATATATATATATATGTATATGTATGTATGAATGTGTATTGTACTACACCGATGAATGACCAACGTATCAGGTGCAAACCGTCAACCTATGCAAACTTGAAAACTACCGATCAGGAACACTAGATGCTAATCCAATGGATGGAATAAGAGGTGAGATTTTTTTACGCTTAAGCCCCCCACCCGCTGGTCTTTTTTTACGCTTAAGTCCTCTCACCCCATCCATTGGATCAACATCTAGTGGTCTTGATTAGTAGTTTCTAAATTTATACAAGTTGATTGATTTACACCTGATATGTTGCCGATGAATGGATAGGATCCAGAGCAATACCACGGGACCTTTCGGACGTACCGGCCTTGAAGCACCGATCGCTGCAATTGCGCATGCTCCATCGGCCTGCCATGCTTGGATGGATGGATGCATGCAGCGGAGCTATCCAGCTAAGCTAGTTTCAGGTTCATCGTATGCATGAAGCACGATGCCATGATGCATGGTGATCGATCGATGCCTAAGCATGCATGCTGTGCTGCTGCTAGGTTCGAGATATAGGTCAAGATGGGGATGGAAGGGGACGTACGGCCGAGAGAGGCTTCAGGCTAGCTCCTCGTCCATTGCCCGCAGCCTGCTGGTTGCTGCCGCCTCCAGCTCAAGCCCTTCTAGCGTTGATGGATCGGGCAGGGACCCGGCCGGCCCACTCCCATCAGTCCCAGCCGACAAAATTAAAGCGACCTTCTAGCGGCGGTAGGGTAGGGCCGAAGCAGGGCCGATTTTCCCAAACATGCTCCTGAGGTATGATTTTAAAGTTCGGATCCTTAGCTCGACGCCGGAGTAATTGACGTCGAGGTTACACGTCTCGGCACCGGTGCATATGGTTCCTAGGTTTTGGGGCCACGTAGGCGTTAATGAAAACGTGGCGGTGACCTGGCAGGCACCTTAGCGCCGAGCCCGGCACCAGATATCTTGGCGCCGTTCTGGCCTTACAGGTGGGTCCGTTTTCTTTCTCTCCTCTCTTCCTCTCTTATTCTCTCCCACGCCTCTGTCTCCGGCGCCGTGGCCAGCCCGCCCATCCCCGCGCTCCGCGCCGGTAGGCGAGCCAGCCCCGAGCACCGGCGTCGTGGCCAGCTGCTCCTCGTCCCGCATCCCGGCCGGCCGCACGATGTCGCGCACGCCCGAGCCCGTCCCGCGCGCCCCGCTGAGCCCCACGCGCCGTGCTGCGCCGCGCGCGGCCTGGAGTGTCCGGCCACGCCCATCCCCACCCCGCGCACCAAACATGATTATGTACCATAATGGTTGAGATTTTCTTTTCTTTCCTTCTATTTTATGCAAAAGAACTGAATGTGATTACATACATTGCATGCGTGTGAGCCAATCTTGCATGCGAGTGGCCGAGCACTGAGCCGCTGAGCAGCAGCAGGGTAGACTAGCGGGCAGGTACGTTTATGTCATCGTCTCCAACTGCGGTTACTAAAATAATGTAGCATTTACAGTGATTTGTCATGCCACCGCCGAATAGACTTTTCAGTGTCCTTCGAAATAGTGATTGAAGTCTGAAATCGAATAGGCTTTTCAGTCATATAATTTAGGCTCTCCAGTGTCCTACGATGTATGCTTTTCAGTGATTCTGAGTAGACTTTCCAGGAGCATTTACAACACAATACAACGGCTAGCAAATCTGCCTCTGCATATATATATATATATATATATATATATATATATATATATATATATATATATATATATATATATATGTGTGTGTGTGTGTGTGTGTGTGTTCTAGGATGCACTGCTAACCAAAAGGAAAACCAAACTAGTATTCGATTTCGTTGGAGTAAGAATGTCTGGAGGATCATCTAGAGGAAAGGGTTTCGGTAGTGGGAGAGGAAAGGGAGGGATGAAGGGAACTCCCATTGTGTGGGAGGGGTCTCTTGGGCCTAATTTCTTTGAGGAACCAGAGTATCAATTTCCCCCCGGGAGCAAGAGTGATTTCACTAAAGAGTGCCCTCTCAGAGGATACGATAACAGGAAGGGAGATTGGCCAAAATGCATGCATGGTGAGGATTGCTTAGTGCAGATGTTCACCGAGGAGATTGACGGAGGTCGTCGCTTCTTCAAATACCCTCGAGCATGGGTAATTGCTATTACATTTTATTTGTTAAATATGTTTCTCGAATACCCTTACAACCCACAGGACATACTTATTGTAGTGTTTCGAGTCCGAAGAAAACTATAGGTTCACTAGGCGGGTCGATCCTCGACTAATTTATCCACATCAGCAGTACATCTATTACCTATAGGACGAAATCTTCGATCTACAAAGGGAAGTTAGCAGCGGGTAAAAGGAAGACGAAGACGACGACAACAACAATGGTGCAAGTTCACATGAGGCACTCTGCAATGATCCATATTGCACCTTCCCTAATCACAAGAACAAGGGGCCTCCGCCATCACCCCTGCCACCACCACCACCAACAATAGGAGGCTACTGTGGAGAAGGTGCAACATAATTTACTATGTGGCCACACTAATAGGATGATCCTATCTTATTTACATGGCACATCGATGTGTTTGTTGTTTGGTTTTAATTACCTAAGGCATGTTAGGTTTAATCGAAGAAACTATGTACCCTTATTTGGTACATGTTCTCACATGTCATTTCATGTGCTTGTTGTTCGCTTCAATTACCTAAGGCATGTTAGGTTTAGTTCAGGACCTCTGTACCCTAGTTCGGTACATGTTCTCGCATGCCATTTTTATGTGTTGTGTGTATTGAATTATATAATGTCCTACTTCGTTAGGTTTTGTTTGCAGCACATGATCATATTTTACTACGTCCGCAATATTAAACTGAATATTATGACCACAAATAATGAAAACAACTACATAATGAAAAGTCCAATACTATGACACATTAAGCAACACAATAATACTAGAAGTACGTGCCGACAAACTAAATAACGCAATACATGACCTAAGCATGCCCATACTTAAAGTGCATTACATGACAATACAATGAAAAGTCCAACAGTAGACAACTTTGTTCATGAATAAACCATAGAACTAGCAAGTAATGGAGACTACTGAGTGCAACGAGGCAACTTTTTCTTTCTCGGGGCATCAGGATTCTCTTCCATCGTTGCTTTCACTATGCGTGCACGCTCAAGCTTCTTCTCTCTCTCCTCCCTATACGCAGCAACACGCCTCCTTTCCTCCTCTTCCTTGTGCTCCTTTTCTATAGCCTCCTCTCTGCGTCTCTTCTCCATCATCTTCTTATCCTCTGCCTCCCACTATAACAGTTCTGCATCCATTCCTTGTCTTCAGGCTCGATCTCAGTGTCGATCCACTGCTCAAAATCATAGAGCGGTGGAGGGGTCTGCAACAAATGCAATTGTTACAAAACAAAAAAATCATGCAAGATGTCATGTGACACAAAATAATTATTACACAACATCAATTCCTCACCATCTTGTTAATGCGGCGCTGACGAAGTGTAGGCTCAAACGTAAAATTGGAACACATCTAATACCTCTGCCTATACATGTCCTCTTTATCGGACTTGACTACCTTGTAAGGATCGCCGCAAAAGCACATGGGCACTAGAACACCACTAGGCAGAGGCAATGGGTCAAAGGCATTTTTGGTCATCCGGCCATAACTATAATTTAGTCATTTTCATTCTAAGAACTGAAAGCAATTAACATTAAACCCTACACCTAGGGTTTCCCATTTGATCCACAACAATGAACCCATAACATAACAACATGCGCTGAGGTTACCTTGGTTGCTAGCTTTTCCACGCCTTGGCATCCTATGGTTGTATAATATAAATATTAAAATTGCATGAAACCCTAAGTAATGACAATTCTTAAGTTGAAAATCCGACTAATATATACCGAATCAATGTGAAAAAACTAGGAGGGAGCGAGGATACCTTGCTCTCGAAGATCTACGGATCAAATCAAAGTTTCCAAGGTCCAATATGTCGATTCGTGAGGTAGGACGAAGTGGGGAGAGGAAAAACCCGAGAGAGGAGAAAGAAGAGGAAGAAGGCTCGGGCAGGAAGGTTGGACGCCGGGTAAAAACACCATCTTGGCGTCATAGATCTTGGCGCCGTTCTCGACGCCAATAACCACGGCGCCAAGCTTGGCGCCAATAACCCCGGTGCCGTGCTGGCTGTCAGGTCAGCGTCCACGCCGCCAACGTGGCCCCGACCTAGGCGCCGAACCTTTTGGCACCGAGACGTGTAAGCTCGGCGCCACCAACGATGGCGCGGAGCTAAGGGTCCAGATTTTAAACTCCAGAGGCACATTTATGAAAAACTTTCAAAAAAAACAAAAATTTCGGGTATCAGGGTCAGGGAGGCCCGGGCCTCTTGTCTGTACTGTGGGCAGTGGGCCTTCATTGTGTAGTGGGCCTGCCTACCTAGCCGTTGATACCTGTCGATCATGGGCAATCTGCTCGTTGCCTGGTGGTTAAACAGCTAGATTTAACAGCTTTGTACTTTTAGGGGTTGACAGCCGATGTTACCGTCGACGGTGAGACGTCATTGGTGAATTTAGTGGCTGTACAGAAAAAGAAAATACAATGGTACCTTTTTACATCTGCTCTAGTTCCACCCCTGGGTGAATTGGTCAATCTTATCTCGAGAATTTGTCGCTTCCTTTTTTTTGAAGGTGCTCCTAGGGATAGGGCAGTGTGTAGCCGTGTTTTTTTTTTTTAAAGTCAATAGCACGGAGGTGTATAGTAGGTACGTATACTATATTAAACGGTTGCCTCATCTGTTCACTTGTCTATAGGGAAAGGACCATGTACGGATATGGGAGCTACGGGCTACCTAGTAGAGAATCATAGAGTACGTAGCAGCAGAAATGCAGAATTAAGAAGAGGATCATATTTGGGCTGGTCCAAGCCAAGAATGAGCATGCCCGGCGGCCGGCGCGGCCCATGGTGCAACCCAACATAAATATGGAATATATATGGTTCTAGTGGCCCAACTGATCCCACAAATTACAGCTGCTACATGGGCCAGATTTATTTGACGTGTCAATCCTTCCAATTACTTGAGACGTTTTTCTTCCCAAAAATAAAGAAAGAACAAACAAAAATTAGGACGTCAAAGCTCTCTCTTTATATACATGAAGTATATATGTGCTTCTCTGATCTGAGAAAAACAAGAAAACGCTTCGAATTTACCTATCCATAGATTCGTGTTGCTGAGATGTTTTGGAGATTGAACTCACAAAAAAGCAGCAAGCGAAAGGAAAACCCGCAAGCAACTCTTGGCACACTCGAGGTTTTGAGATCACAACATAGTTATTATTAGCCACTAGTGACGGGATCTAGGTAGCTAGTAATTAGCATCACCTGGGGTTGGAGAAAAACACAGGCATACAATCATTCACTAGAAAAACAGGGCCTCGAGAAAATGGACCTTTTATGCAACCAAACCACAAAAAAGAATGAAGGTCGAAGCTGAATATAAAATTAAGTTGATTACAGGTTGGAAACATGGTAATGTGAGAAAAATCTTAACGGATTGGCGGGTCGGGCTTTTTGTGGTGGATATGGTGGTATTTCGCACGTGTTGAATCATCCACATTTATATATCCCCTTGTCGAAGGAGAAAAAGGGATATCATTGTATCCTTATCAATTCTCATAGTACTCTAGGAATATAGGGTTTGATTGGTTGCACGTAATAGCCTGTATTTAAGCTTTGGAAGTGTAGTTTACTTGTGTTTTTTGTTGCCTGTGTAAGCCTGCATAATGCTTAAAACAGACCCAATGTTGTATCAGATATACGCTAGATGTCTAGATGTGGTCATATTAGAAAATGCAGGTTTAATTTATACAAAGACATGTACACACATAAATGAAATACTCCTATGTGTCCGTTCGGTTCTGATTATTTGCAGCGGCCGTGGTCCACTGCTTGTTCCTGGGCTTGATGAACAATGTTTTCTTGTTACTTTTTTTTTGCCTAAAAAATAAGTGCTTCAGAACAGACCCTATGTCATATACATGTACTAGAAACACATGGGATCCATATAAGCTTAGTTAACGTCTGGCCCTATTCGTTTTCCTGAAATTTGGCTTACACTGATACTTATGCTGATTTGTTGTGAGAGGGAAAACACTGTTCGTTCGTTGAAAAGTATCGCTGAAGAACAGGGCTAATTTGGCTTTCGTCAGAACGATAATTGTATTCCTTTAGTGACGGAGGTAGCACATAGTCCCTACACACATAAGATCCGCATATCTATATACTTCTTATCGCGAAAAAAGCATATATTCTTTCAGTCCCTGTGATAAAGGATCTATATTGTATTTCGATGAGTCAAATCGGAAGCACCTCAAATTTGACGAAATTATATATAAAAAGGAATACTAATGTTTGTGATACTAGATTTATAAACATCATTAGATCAACCTGATCATATATTGTTATAATAAATTTATTTAAATTTACAAATGATGTTATTATTTTCTATAAACTTAACCAAAGTTAGAAATGTGAGAATAATTTACGAAGGGGAAGCCGTCATGCGATGCACTGTGGCATGCGGCGTTGAGTTCCTTTTCGTTCCGTTCCCTACACAGGGTAGGAGAAGGAGTACTACGGCCCCGTTCGCTTGTCTTAAAAATGGCTTGTTCGGATTCTTTTTTCAGCCGGAACAATGTTTTTCTCTCACAACAAATCAGTCGGAACAGTGTTTTCAGCCAGTTTCAGCCAAGTTTCAGACCAGCGAACGGGGCCTACGTGGCGTAGCGTAGCGTAGCCTAGGCTTTGCCTATGTTGGCCGAGTAGTACTACAGTACAGGACCAGTAGGTTTCTAGTACACACGACCCCGCTGGTCTGAAATTTGGCTGAAAAACACGGTTCCAGGTGAATCATTGTGAAAGAATAATACTGTTTCGATTGAAAAAAGAAATCGAATAAGTCAAATATGAGGTAAGCCGAACATGACCTAAAAGTGTTGTTTCTGATTTTTAGATTTCTTGTTCGACCCGTTCGTTTTATTCGAAATTTTCGTAACCGACGGACAGTCAAATAAGAAGCTAAAAAGTTAAAACGACATTTTTAGCTAGCTTTTGGAGTCAGACGGAGAACGGTGAGAGACGCGGCCGGCGGTCCGGTGGACGACGGTGGTGGACAGCTGCTGCCGTGCGACGTACTACAGCCTACAGGTGTCTTTTCAATTGGTGAAGTGACCCACGTAGGCCACTTTTCCGGCCTCTCTCCTCTGCTTCTGCTTAGGACAGGAGTGAGGAGCCAGACGGCACGGCACACCGCACACGGGACAGAGAGAGCGAGAGGCCGAGAGACATGGGGTACGGAGGTCAACCCCCGTGTCCAATCATGCCGTGACACGTCACGCATTCCTTTTTTTACAGATACCACCCCGGAGAACCACAATATCTCACCGCTGCCCCTTCCTGTTTCCGTCCTTTCCGCCCAAAATTATAAAACAAAAGGTATCTCCACCAGCTTGGGATTGAAACACCTCCGGTTTCAAGTATCTCCACCAGATTAAAACAAAAGATGTGCTCCTTGATATCTTGGCACCGTTGTAGCTGCGTCCGACGACGAGCCAGCCGAACAAATAAACAACATGTTCGCTGGTTTCTTTCAGCCAGGGTTTATCAGTCATGGTACAATATTTTTCCTCTCACAACGAATCAGCACTAACCGAGCTTATCAGCCCAGAAACCAACCGACGAATAGGCTGAAAGTCAAAAAAAAAAAGTTTAGAGGTAGCTGTTTTTCTAAAAAAAAAACAACCTCATTGTCATAACAGACACGGACGAATTACTGTACTCGCTAGTTTGATCGGGCACAATTTGGGCAAGCCAAGCAACCACTGCATGCAGATCGCTCGCTCGGGTCGATCACATCGTTCGTTCGATGCCATGCATATTTGGATCGTGGCAGAAATTGCAGGGATGGCTCAGTGATACGCCACATCATTCAGGAGACGCTTGCTAATAAGGATGGAGCAGCAAGCCTCAATAATCTTATTACTTTGCATGGATTGCTATATAGATTTTGGTAATGTTGTCTTATTATTAGGCCCTCTAATTTTTGTGAAGCTTTAGCCGGATTGCAATGTCTCTTTCATGAACTGTGGCAACAAGTCTTCATAAAACGATCTAGGAGCTGACCAAACTACTATTTTTTCTTTATACGCTTCAAAAATTTTATGTGCTACAATAAAGAGTTGGAACCATGCTAAATGGAGCTATACAACTTATCTACATCATCTTTTTTGAGTGCTATTCAACTATTCTTAAAAGACAAATAAAGTACAAAAAAATCCCTTACAGTTTGACATGCTCAACAACAATCTTCACGCTAGATGACTTACGGCATGTTTGAGACCGTTCCATTTAACTATAATCGGGTTTGCTCCAACTTCATCATGAAGCAGCTTAAAAAAAAAACAAAAATTTCTGAAGTACCTTCTTAGGTGCTCCACATAACACCCAAAGTTAGCCCTCAACCCCACCTTCGTTTTGGAGGGAAGTTTGTGAACCTGTCCCTATTTAGCTAGCTAGCAAAGTTGGGAGCAAAGCTGACAAGCCCTTGTTAGAAACTTTAGCCCTCGCAGGAAGATATATATTACTTCCATTCGTTCAGTTTACAAGACATTTTGCGTGGGTCAATGGTCAGACTTTATAATCTTTGACTGATAAATTTTACCTAATTTAATACAAACTTGATACTATTAAATTTTTAATTAAACTACTATCCAATACTCATAAGTTTATAATCATAAAAGATCTAATATACATAAATAAATAGTCAAAGTGTAATTTACAAAACCGCGTTATATCGGACAATGCCTTATAAATTAGACCGGAGAGAGTAGCACCTAACATTGATAATTTGGGCGGACCTGAATGACATTTAACATGGTGTCTAAGAAACTCATAACGTTAGTATCAACCACTCCATGATAAGTTTAAATATGGCGTGCATTACGCTAATGAAAAGAAAAAAAAATGTTAGACTAATATCTAGAAATGATGAGCGTATTTCGAGTATAGGAAATTCACAAATTTACAATATACCGAGTCCTCCTTTGGTTCATAGGAAAAATAGAGGAAGAACATAGGGTTGAGAATCCTATAGGAATTACTATAGTTCATGCCTTTGGTTCAATAGTGTCCGAAAAATGGAGGAAAAAAATGGAGCACAGGAATAGCATAGGAAATTTTCCTTTCAATGTTGTTATGGAGGAAAACTACATGAAATTTAGCATCCACTCAAACCTCTCGGTAAAAATCCTACGTTTTTCCTATGGTTCATCCAAAGATCATTCCTTTCAAATTCCTACGTGTCTAATCCTCAGTTTTTTTTGCAATTGCATTCCTATGTAATTTCTATATTTTTTCTATTGATGTGTTTTTTCTTTCCCGTGTTCCAAAGAGGCCTGGAAGTTTCATAAAAACTACATCAACAAATTTACGTTCAAATTGTTTCTAATACAATATTTAATCACTCCAACATATCGTAAGAGAAACCGTAGTTAAAATTTACTTTGTATAGCTTTTTTTTATCAAAATTCTAATCATTTAGAGAGTGTATTCAACCATCGCTTCCCTTGAGTGTGGATATAAAATAGATGGAGATGATCCAAGCAAGCCAAGTGCAGACAGGGATCAGCGATTCTTCTCTTTGATGACAGGAAAAAAAACTAATCCTCCTCAACAAATCAATCAGGCAGTAATTAAGTACTACTAGGAGGAGTACTAGTTAATTCAGAAATGATACGTACATGGCGTCCGTCGATCCGGATGTCTCTTCGTGGGTGTGCATACCAGCCCAATAAACCTGTACTCTGCACTTGCTTGTTTTTTTATTACGGTATCCGCGTCCGTCTCTTCTGTTGCGCCGGTTATATAAGGAAAGGAGAAGGGAGATAAGAGACCTACTCCGCTCTGCTCCGCACGTCGACGGTGACTTGCCTGCTCCTACTCCGTCAGTCGCCCTGCTGCTCCTGATCTGTGGCCCGCTCCGCCGTCGACGGTCACCCCGTGCACCTCTTTCCCCTGCACCACTACGCTGCTCCGCTGCTTCTGCTCTACGGCCTGCTTCGCTTAACAGCGCGGGCATCACCGGGCCCACGCGTGGCAACCGCTCCCTTGTATCTAGCCACTGAGGCTGCTGTGCAAGGAGACGCATCGGGCCTTGGCATGGAAGCCCTCCGGCCTCGCCTCCTGCTATGGTTGCGGTGCCCCGATGCAGACAGCGGAGGTCGCATCGAGATACGATGCATGTTGCAAGTGTATATTTCAAATATTTCAGATGTTTAGAGGTATATTGCAAGTGTTTCATAAGGATATTGTAAAAGTAGATTGAGATGTTGCACATGTTACAATGGGCTATACACACATGTTTCAAATGTTTTATCTTTTTTAGGTGTATGTTACAAGTGTTTCATTTGGATGTTGCGAAACTAGATTTGAGATGCTGCATATATATGCAATTGTTTCAGTGTTTTTATACGTATGTTGCAAGTGTTCTATCTTGATGTTTGCATATTTGCAATGACTAAACACGTGTTTTTCATGTTTTTTCAGGTGTTTTGCAAGTGTTTCAGCTGTTTCGGACGTATGTTGCAAGTGTTTTATCTGAATGTTGCAAAAGTAGATCGGGTGTTGCACATGTTGCAATGCGCGTGAGAAGTGAAGGGGACGTGAGCGGTCTAGCAGCGTGGGCCTCGTGTGGGCGCACGAAATGTAGGCTCGGACGGGGGCATGCTGGCCTGAGCATGGGAAACGAGAGTGCAGCGCGGGTGTCCGGATGCTAGCCCCCTGTCCGGACGCCCATGCCACTGCCCCTCGTCTCGCGCCCTGCGCCTGCTCGCCCACGTCTCGCTTGCTGCACCCGCCTGCAAACACGTGGGGCCCGCTCGCCTCAGTGGGGACTGCCTTCGCCTTCCTACGCGTGACACCGAGGCGAGAGAGCAGAAAGGCGAGGAGGCTAGTTTTAAAACATCCAGATGCAATAATTGCAACATATGATTGAAAACAAATGAAATATTTGAACATGCGTTGAAACACTTGCAAAATAACCTGAAAAACATTTGAAACCATTATAAACAAATGCAACATCTAGATAAACACTTGCATTATATGTGTGAAAACATATGGAACATCAAAATAAACACACTCGCAACATACGTCGAAAAAAACAGATGAAACATTGAGAACAGGAGCTTGCAACATACGTGTTCAACCATTGCAACTTGTGCAACATTCCGATCTACTTTTGCAACATCCGTATGAAACACTTGCAACATACCTCTGAAATATTTAAAACACTTGAAACAGACGCTTACAACATGTATTTTTTCACCCTTCTTCCGTACGACGCAACGCAGAGCGGGGGACGGCCGGTTTCGGCCAGTCGACGATGCGGGATGGAGGCGGAAGCGCGGTGGATTGGGATGGTCGGACGGCCGCACGACGCCGTGAAGCCGCAACGCACGAGCGCGGAGTTGGGGAGACGAGCTTCCGTGGGGATTTTGATTTTTTTAGGCGAGCGGTGCATGCGGCAGTGAGTGGAGCGAAGCATCCAGCCTTCCGAATGTCTTAATGGTAGCATTACTTCTAATACAATATTTAATCATTCTAACATGTCGTAACAGAAACCTTAGTTAAAATTTACGTAGTATAGCCTTTTTTTTATCAAAATATCTAATCATCTAGAGGGTGTATTCAACCGTCGCATCCCTTAGTGTGGATATAGAACAGGTGCCTGTTTAGTTCTCAAAATTTTGTAAAATTTTTCAAGATTCTCCGTCACATCGAATCTTTGGACGCATGTATGAACCATTAAATATAAATAAAAAATAAAACTAATTACACAGTTTAGACGAAATTCACGAGACGAATCTTTTAAGCCTAATTATACTATGATTAGACACTAATTGCTAAATAATAACGAAAATACTACAGTACCATTTCCAAAAAAAAATTCGCCAACTAAACAAGGCCCAGATGGAGATGATCCATGCAAGCAAGTGCAGACAGGGATCAGCGATTCTTCTCTATGATGACAGGAAAAAAAAACTAATCCTACTCAGCAAATCAATCAGGCAGTAATTAACTACTACTAGGAGGAGTACGGTACTAGTTAATTAGCTGCACTGCACTTCCCAATGCAGAAGGAGTAACAAATTCTCGCTTCTCCCCCACACGTGCAGGGCACGTGTGTGGCGCCGGTGGCGGTGCCACGCCTGACGACCCCAAGGCCAGCTGACGTCATCTTCTCCTCCCTTTTCCTTTTCCTTTTTCATTTTCTTTTGCTCTTTATTTGCCTTTTATGGACAGGTCCTTTTCACTTGCAATCCAGTCCCTCTGGCTTTCAACCTCGGCAAATCAGCTCGGACGCTCTTGGACTCCTCAATGCCCATGCGCATGCCCTTACCTGTGTTTGGCCCTCGATGAGAACTACTTCTCCTACGACGACAAAGCTGTAATAATTTCTTTTCCCTTTGAACACTACCTCTAGCTAGCATGTGTTTTTACTAGTATTTGCAAAAAGAAAAAGCATTAACGTGTGTCGTATCTTCTTGTAAGTTCATGCTATATAAAAGATGTCCTCTCCGTTCTAAATTATAAGATTTTTTAAGATATATATATAGTTTTTGTTATGTAATTTGATATAGCATATATCTAAAAATATAACAAAAACTATGCATTTAGACAAGTCAAAACGTCTTATAATTTCAAACGGAGTAGATATTAACCACATATTAGCCAAAATATTAATTAGCTTTAAACCTAGAGCAACTGTGTGGACATTCTTAATTCAAGGGAACTCTATGTTGGTAGAGCTGAAGAAAAATGGATGTGGAAAATGATAGAAATACTACGCAATGACTCACATATTTGCCTTCCTTTTTGTGTTGTGTTCTTCCTCTTGACCTCCCACTGTCCACTCTTGCCATCTAATTACATCCATAGGCAACTTAAGTATCCTCTTGCATGCCATTTTTACTATTTGTATTAACGAGCAGTGAGTAAAGGCTCTTTGTGCCATAGGTTGACCGTTAATTCTTACCTTAAAGCCCACTAACTTGTAATCTCATCGGTCACTGCATGACACCTACTTCTCGATTTGAGCCACCATCGACGTCCAGTTCACACGCGTTGCTGGCAGCCGCCACTTTTGTCGCTACAAGGGGTTTCTAGGTCAGGGAAGAGTGGTATCCATAAAATCTTAACAATTAGGCTAAACCCATAGTGCTTGGTCTTCTTGTCGAGTGGCCTACTCGGGACGTGGTTGCGTGTAGGTCATCGCATGGCTAGTCACGTATTAGAGAATACAATGTGAGATCTATCCGATTGATGAATTAAATCAAGTATTCATAATGGAAGGAGTGGGGATGGTGGTAATTAAGGTCATGTTTGGACACACATGACTAGCTGCTAGTTGGGCTAAAAATTAGCCTAAATTAGTTATGGCTGACTAGTTAGTTGGCTAAGAAGATTTAGCTAAAAAAATAGACTATCTATTGTCTCACTTGTTTAGATACAATAGAACTAATTTGAGCTATCTAACCGTAAGACCATGGTATCAAACATGCCCTAAATCACATAGTAAAATACAAATGCAAAGATGAAATAGAAGTGAAAATTGAGCTCCCTCTTGTTGCCTGAAAACAGGAAGAGTCCATTCAAACCGGGACAAGGACGGGAAGAGCAGCAAGAAGGGCACCCCGAGGCAGAGCAGAGAGATGTACAAATAAGGGCATGCTCGAGGGCTGCTTTCCAAACCTGCCAGAAGATAAGCAGGGGCAGGCAGAAGCAAAATGGAAACCAAAACAGACCTCTGCCCTCCTCTCTCTATCTCATCTCCTCTCCCTGCCTGCCTCACTGCCCTGTGCAGCTGTGCCTGCCTACCCTCCCCCTCCCTGCCCCTGCCCCAGAGGCCCTCAGGCCCCTCACCCTCCCCTCCATTAAAGACAAGGCCAGGGCCATCCATCCTCCTCCTCCTTCCATCCCCATCCCCATCCGCATCTTCCACCCTCTCCCCTGTCCTGCTCACTCACCCACACACTTGCAATTTGAGGTAACAAGCCAAGCAAGCAGCTTTGTTACCTGCTGGCTGCTGCCCATCAGCAACATGTGACAAGCCAAACCAAGCAAAGCTTCACAAACACCATCACCGCCGAGGTCAGGTCACCTCAGCTCACCTCCCTAGCTAGCAGTAACTGCCCAGTGGGAGTGCAGATTGAGTGGCCAGTGAGTACTGGCAGTGCTAATCACTTCGCCTCCAGTCCAGTCCGCCCCGCCCGCCCGCCATGCAGTCCGGCTACGGCGGCGTGTCCGAGTTCCAGCAGTTCATCTTGGACGGCGGCTTTGCCATGTCCGCGCCGCCACCGCCGCCGCAGCAGCCGCCTCAGCCCGCCGCCGCCCAGGAGCTGGGCGGGCCCTTCAGGTACCAGCCGCTGCACCACCACGCGCTGCCGCCGCAGCTCCACCACCACGCGCCGCACATGCCGCCGCACTTCGCCCACTTCGGCGCCGCCCCGTCGCCGCCCTTCACGCAGCAGCTGCTGCACCAGGCGGCCGCCGCGGGGCACCACCACCTCCAGCTCTTCCACGAGCAGCAGCAGCATCACCACCACCACAAGCCCCAGCCGCCGCCGCATCAGCAGCAGCAGCAGCATCACCACCAGCCGCCGGCGAGATGGGCACCGCAGCCGCAGCAGCACCAGCACCACCACCAGCCGCAGGCCCAGACGCATCACCACCACCACCACCACCTCGGATTTGACGTCGAGGCCGCCGTGCCGGAGAGCTCGGGGGCGGCGGGCGGCGGGAGCGCCGCGGCCTCGGGCGGCGCCACCCCTCCGGGCGTGCCCCCGTTCTTGGCAGCCGCCATGAACTTCAAGCTGGCGGTCGACCCCGGCGGCGGCAGCGGCGCCACGGGAGGCACCGACGACGGCCTCAACGACGGGGGTGGCGCCGCGGGCAGCGGCATGATGCTTCACGTTGGCGGCGGCGGCGACGACGACGAGGCCGCCACTGAGAGCCGCCTCCGCCGCTGGACCGGCGACGAGGAGACCTCCATCAAAGAACCTACCTGGTAGGCGGCTGTGCTGTTGTGCATCTTCCCTCTGCTCCCTCCCTACTGCTGCTCTCTCCAAATCTCGCAATCAAAATGAATTCTTGGTGGAAATTGAAAGAAAAAAGTTGAGAGAAAAAGATCGCATCTTGTTTGGTTGCTTGCTCTGCTTCGGATGCTATTGCTCATGCTCGTGGGGAGGGAGCAGAGGACGAGCAATAATAGTGCCATGATTGAGAAAGAACAGCTGCTGCTGATGGCTGACGCTGATGCTGATGGCGATTCCCTTCTCCCCCTCTCGGCCTCTCCTCTTCTCCCTCCCTCCCTCGCTCAAATCATTCTCACTCGAGCACCTACTTTTCAGCTCTGCATTCCTTGTGCTATGCTTCTCGTCTCTGGCTCCGACCCTTTTCTAATTCCTCACCATCACAATGTTTTGCGCAGGCGGCCGTTGGACATCGACTACTTACACAGCTCGAGCAGCAGCAAGAGGACGGGAAAGGAGAAGGTGGCCACGCCCGAGTCCCCCGCGCCGGCTGCCGCCGCCAATTACTTCAAGAAAGGCCCAGGCGACGACAATGACGCTGCCGCAGCCGCTGCGGCCGCGGGCGGCGGCAACTACAAGCTGTTCAGCGAGCTGGAGGCCATCTACAAGCCGGGGAGCGGCGGCGCGGGCGTCGGCCAGACGGGGTCCGGCTCCGGCCTCACCGGAGACGACAATGCCATCCTCGAGCCGGCCATCGCCGACCTCCCGGACGTGGCGGCCGCGGGCCCGCAGCTCAACACGTCGGAGACTTCGGCTGGGGAGGAGGTGGCCGCGGTGGTGCAGCCGCAGCCGCAGCCCCAGCCTTCGACGGACGCGGCGCGGCGCAAGCGGAAGCGTCGGCGGCAGCAGCAGGAGCAGCTGAGCGCGTCGGCGTCCTTCTTCGAGCGGCTGGTGCAGCGGCTGTTGGAGCACCAGGAGAGCCTCCACCGGCAGTTCCTGGAGGCCATGGAGCGGCGCGAGCGGGAGCGCGCCGCGCGGGACGAGGCGTGGCGGCGGCAGGAGGCTGACAAGTTCGCCCGCGAGGCCAGCGCGCGCGCGCAGAACCGCGCCAGCGCCGCGGCGCGGGAGGCCGCCATCATCGCCTACCTGGAGAAGATCTCGGGCGAGTCCATCACGCTCCCGCCGGCGCCACCGCCCGCCGCGGCGTCCGGCGACGACACGAGCCAGGACGCGACGGCGGCCGGCAACGGCAAGGAGCTGGTGCCGTACGACGGCGGGGACGCGACGGCGCCCGAGGGGGTCGGGTCGCTGCACCTCAGCACGTCGCGGTGGCCCAAGCACGAGGTGGAGGCGCTGATCCGGGTGCGGACGGGGCTGGAGGGGCGGTTCCAGGAGCCCGGGCTCAAGGGCCCGCTGTGGGAGGAGGTGAGCGCGCGCATGGCGGCGGCGGGCTACGGCCGCAGCGCCAAGCGCTGCAAGGAGAAGTGGGAGAACATCAACAAGTACTTCCGCAAGGCCAAGGAGAGCGGCAAGAAGCGGCCGGCGCACGCCAAGACGTGCCCCTACTTCGACGAGCTGGACAGGCTCTACTCCCGCTCGGGTCACTCGGCGGCGGCGCGCGACGGCAAGTCCAATGCCGGGGGAGGCGAGGCCAAGCAGGCGAGCTCGGAGCTGCTGGACGCGGTGGTCAAGTACCCCGACGTGCGCTACGGCCCGCCGGGGTTCGGGATGGACAGGGAGCAGGCCTCCGGCGGCGGCGGTGGCAATAACGCTAATAATGAAGGTGGAGAGGACGACGGCGCCGAGGATGTCGACGGGGAGGAGGACGGCATTGGCAAGGGGAGGGCCGGCGATGATCAGGACGACGAGGTGGACAGCCATGGCCACGATGATGAGTAGCTAGCTACAGTGCCTCTCCCTCTATCACTCTCCCTCTAACCTTTGATGACGAGTAGCTGCATTGCATTGCATGCATGGCAATGGCGTTGCCATGGATGCGACCACAGGACATGAGATGCGAGCTGGGCGTCCAAGGAATCCATTCCTTTGTTGAACAAATTTGCTTAGCAATCTTGTTTAATTTGTTCTTTCTTTCTTGTTACTAAATCTGTTATTACTAGTGTATTTCAACACTTGCCACTACTATTAGCTAGCACTCCACTGCTGCTTCTGCTTCTAGCTGTTACTTGTAATTTTGTATA
This sequence comes from Miscanthus floridulus, assembly GCF_019320115.1. NCBI lineage: Eukaryota > Viridiplantae > Streptophyta > Magnoliopsida > Poales > Poaceae > Miscanthus > Miscanthus floridulus. Next base: position 4,814,989 of record NC_089586.1, read on the forward strand.
CTACTACTACTACTACTACATGATATGAATATGATGCATGGTCATCTACAAGATACTGTTAATTACTACTAGTCTAAATAAGGTGCCATTGAATTAATTTGTTACTGATATTTGTATCATTGTATGTACTGTATGAATGAATGAATGGGCGGGTACGATCATCATTGCATATAATATAGCTCCTGGAGCAGTGTTTTATTTTAAAGGAAATAAATCGTCCTTTGTGTTTATTATTTGGGTCAATGTCAGGAGGTGTGTCGGCAGATATGTGTTGGCTACCCAGTCACGGCTTCAGCTCACTCAAAGAGAAACGGTACTCCTCTATCACTCTAGCAGGGTTAGGCTAGTTTAGGTGGCGAATTTTTTTAGGAAATTTACTGTAATACTTTCGTTGTTATTTGTCAATTAGTGTTTAATCATAGTCTAATTAGGCTTAAAAGATTCGTTTCGTGAATTTCGTCTAAACTGTGTAATTAGTTTTATTTTTTTATTATATTTAATGCTTCATGCATGCGTTCAAAGATTCGATGTGACGGGAAATCTTGAAAATTTTTGTAAAATTTTGAGAACTAAACACTACTTTAGCGTTAGCACTGGTATTTTCAAATAATAATAACGAGAAGAATACTCGACGTGTTGCCGCGAAAATTACTGATGTTTTAGAATAAATTAGACTATATATAGTTACTTAGGACAGTCTCAATGTTAAAATCTACATGTAGTTTCTATATCTATTAATTTTCATAGACACTGCATATAGAAATCATGGGCCCAATGAATAGTTTCTATAGATTTTTTTTATCCAATCACATACGTTCTCTCTCCATTATCTACCGATCACATCCCTTTATGTCTTAGTTCTTGTGTAGACATTATTTCTAACTTAGACTCGGTTTTTATGATTTTTGCCCTCTCTCTTTATAACTACCTTGTCATATCAACAAAAACGTTTAGGTGACAGTATAATTAATGTTCATAGAAACTATGATGGTTTCTGCATTGGTAGTGCCCTTATACAAAAGGATAATCGATTATAAATTAATATTAGTGGATGACGTGGTAAGCCGACGTCGATAACTAAGTGACGTGTGTATCATAGTTGCAAATGCTAGTGGGCTATAAATGTATTTGATATATAGTGAATTGCTAAGGTGGACATCTTGAATGTTGGAACTGAACTCTAGTGGGGTTTAGAATTATAAGATATAGAGATAATATAAAATTTCATTTTTGTTTCAAATTATCATAGCAAAAGTATTCGTTACCTCTCTCTATATAGATATAAATGGAGGAAATGCATGCATGCACACAGATGCACACTATGTAGGAGTAGGTAGGGTCTGGTTTGGTTTGGTTGGTTGGTTAACGACAGCTTAATTAACAAGACACGCATGTTTATGCCGGCCCAGGTAGAGGGTAGAGGCAGACAGGAGTCGTAGGTCACCTACTCACGTCTGCGTACGCACGGCCACGAACCAAATACCCCACAACAAGGTCGGTAGCGGCAACAATATGTACAAGCAGGCACGTGTTATCAATACAAACTAACAAAAGTTAGCTGTCAGACACATTATTATCGTCGACCTATCTAGCCGCTCATCGATTCGTACTACGTGTACTCCTACACAGTGTTTTGCCTAGTGCAGCGCCATTGTTGATGCAATGCAATGCTCCCGAAGCCCGAAGGCATGTTTCGATTGACTGTAGGTGTTGGACTACATTTTAGTTGCAATTAGAGTTTATTTAGGCTGCGTTTAGTTCGTGAAATGAAGATTTTTGGACGTTACATCGGATGTTTTAGGGTACGTCGGAAGAGGTTTTCGAAAACTAATAAAAAACTAATTACATAGCTCGTCTGGAAACTGCGAGACGAATTTATTAAGCCTAATTAATCCGTCATTAGCGCATGTTAGTTACTGTAGCACTTATGGCTAATTAGTCTTAAAACATTCGTCTCACGATTTCCAACCAAACTGTGTAATTAGTTTTTTTCGTCTATATTTAATACTCCATGCATATGCCGCAAGATTCGATGTGATAGTTTGGGGTGAAAATTTTTGGGAACTAAACCAGGCCTTAGTCATCTAAATTTTATCTAGGTGGTGTTGAACTGTTGATACAAGAAACTTTACCTTATTTCAGTATACTAACACAACCATTTCTTCTCACCCGCCTCTTCCTTCTTTCTCACTGTCCCACATCGCTTTCTTCCTCGATCCAATGCCATGGAGCTGGTGGCCATGCCTCCCGCTTCTTCGTGCTACCTGCCGCCCTCTCCAACGCCACCGCGCCCACCTGGCCCCGTGCTCTCCATGACACGACGTTGGGCGGCTAAGATTTTGCCCCTCCCTCATCCAAGGTCGATGACCTGATCGAAGGTCGAGGCAGCGTTCACCACTACATGATTGATTTTGCGTGGCGTTGCACTTTAATTAACGGAGGCGGTCATAAAATCCAACCTCCTCGAAAAATGTTGGACGATTAACGGAGACAGATATTTTTATTTACAGATATTTTTATTTACGGAGACGTTCACTTTTGCTAGCCTCGAAAAATGGATTTACGGAGGTGGGCGCCTTAAGACAACCGCCTCCAAAAATAGACTATTTTCGGAGACGGTCGTCTTAAGACGCCTGCCTCCATAGCAGGCACACTATAATGCCCGCCTCCTAAAAAGGCCGAGGCCCAATAGGCCTAGGCAAGGCCCGATAGCTCTTCGTACATATACATCACTTAGGGTTCGGCGGCTTCCTCCTCAGCCAGTCAGCCTCCCTCACCCGTCCTCCCTCCCGCTCCCAGGCCCAGGCCCAGGCGGCAGCCTCCCTCCCTCACCTGTCCTCCCCCCCTCTCACTCACCCGTGTAGATCTCTCTCCCTCTCCCTCTCACTCCCTCCCTCTCTCTGCTCAGATCCGACGTCCTCCCTCCCTCCCTCTCTCTGCTCAGATCCGACGTCCTTTCTCCCTTTCTCTACTCAGATCTGGCGGCTTCCCTCCCTCCCTCTCCGTCGGCGGCCGGGCTCCCCCTTGACATCGGGCTCGCCGTGCCTCCTCCACTCAGATCCGCCTCAGGTACGGCTCCCTCCCTCCCTCTCCCTTGATAGCGCGCGGCTAGGAGCGCGTGAGCGGGTAGATCTTGCGGCTCCCTCCCTTGTTTTCTCCTCTCCATCTTGCTCACCCTCTCTTCATGGCAGCGACAGTGCGTTCGTAGGAGGAGCAGTGGTGGCACGTCTGTAGGAGGAGGAGCGGCGGCGCGCAGGTGCTCGCCATGGAGGAACTTGGCATGGAGGAGGACCGACGGTGCGACGATGTGGCGTGGATGCTAGCGGCCCAAATCTAGGCCCAAACCCGCCGGGTATGGGCTTTTTTTTATTTTGATTAACCGAGGCGGGTAATATTCAATCGCCTGTGTAAATCATGATTAACCATGACCTTTAATTGGAGGCGGTTGAGATGTCCGCCTCGGGAAATCGTTTTTGCCCACCTCCATTAAGTTTTCTATAATAGTGGTTATGGTAGCCGAGATTCAAAGCCTTATCCATGGTGGACTGCTGTGGTAGAACCGCCTAATCTAATGCCCTCCTACAAGTACCTGTCTTCCATTAGACACTAAGTACCCAAGTGAGTGCACTAAATCGTGCTGTTCTGTCGAGCTCACCCCAAGGGAGAACTCGAAAATCCATATTTTTCCATTAAGATCATAAATGAGAGAATAGAGCCTACAACATTCTTAGGCCATTTCTTATATCACTTTATTATAATAGTAGAATATTACCTCAATTGATTATAACAACGGAATATAACAATGTTATCACAGTTTTCAGCGGAAATATATATAATGACAAGTTTAAGCGCTAACATGAGGAACATTTATATACATGGAATGATAACAGGAGGAAAATAAAAGACTCCAAGGATATGAAAGACTTATTTGGCTTGTGGGTTATTACATCTGCGGAAGCATTACTAAACGTGCGTCCTTATATTCAATTTTATTAGTAGTCATCATTAGTTCATTAACTATCCATTCTATGTAGGCACCTATGCTACTTTTAAGCAGGTGGTGAGCAATCAGAACCATTTTATCACCTTTCAAGTTCCAGTTCTTACTACAGTACTAGACCATAGCCAAGTCATTACCGTCTCACAGAAATGGCGATTCGTGAATCAATGTATCCTAGCTAGGTACCTCGAAACACACGCCCCATTTGTACCCCAGACACAAACAAGACCAACCCATTCCACTCCTGTCAAGGGGTCCAGGTCACCATCCAAACTTGGACTCCAAGCACCCACACTTGAGACCCGGTCTCAATATGGTGCTTAGACCTTCACCTTTCTCCACCTCCAATCAGTCGGTCCGAAAAGAGCCAAAACCCACGACAAGAGCATAATGAGCCTTCCCGCTCACATAAGCAAGTATGTGTTCAGGATAATAAGTCTGTGACCTGACTACCATCCATAGCAACGGACGGTCCTCAATCGATACAGACGGAACAAATACAACCTGAGCCTCGCTCGAATGCCTAACCAAGTCCAGATCTAGAGTACCATTCTGCCCAGTCTCCAATTATCATCCTGATATATATTCCATGTGATAGTAATATGATAATAACAACAATAATATCTTTCCTATCTCTCACGAGTGACAGGTAATAACTTGACTTCTACCGGATCCTATAGCATAGCAATCTACACGATCCTGACATACTAGTAGGACTTATAGGATAATGATATATATATATATATATATATATATATATATATATATATATATATATGCAAGTGGTTTTTATTCAACTCCTTAAAACTTAATGCACAAGCATAAAATAAAGTGCAGAATAATAGAGTTTATGCATTGGGGCTTGCCTAGGAAAGATATAACAAAAAGTTAGCATTCCATCATGGTGACATGATCATAAAGGCACCATCTTTTATGCTACTCCAATCATCACCACGATTCATCGTTGTTCCTATTATGACATACGTGGTTGCAACATAGAGACACAATTAATCAACGGTAACCGCAACTCTTAAAAATACGATTACGCCTGTCGGTGCAGAAAGTGACCAAAACATAAATATTTATAGTTTTGTTGTACGTTGTGATCAGAGGTGGCCTAACACTCAATGACACAGGGTTTATACTAGTTCAGGCAATATGCCCTACATCCAGTTTGAGTCAGTCGGTTACTTTATTCCTGAGCCTAGGTGCTCGAAGTTTGCAGTGGGGTTACAAATGAGAATGAGAAAGATAGGGGTACAAGAGGTCCGGTCGAACTCTGATCTGAGGGGCCAAGAGTGACGGGAGCTTCGCTATGTGCTAAGTGTTCGAGCGTGTGCTTGAGGTTTGAACCTAGTGGTTCTGCTGTTGTGTGCTAGTGAACTTGATCGATCCCTTTGTTGGGAGAGAGCGCATCCCCTTTTATAGATGAAGAGGATGGCTTTACAAGAGAGAGAAAGAGAGTACATATGCTACTAAGTCTTGTTGCCCACACTGGCGGGTACCAGATAATGGTAGGCGCCCACAATACTATTTAATGTTAGATGCACGAGGAGGTTGCATCGTCTTCTTTTGGTATGGCAGACGTCGGTGCCTGCCATACTGTTGATGCTGAGGGGTATGCAGGGGGTTTTACCATGTTCGCCTAGTACAGTAAATGTCAGCGCCCACAACACTATTGATGCCCAGAGGCATGTGGGGGAGCCTTACCGTGTTCGTCTGGTATGAGAGTTGATGGCGCCCACAACACTGTAGGGAAAATATCGACACCTACAACACTGCTTGGGTTCTATCATGCCAGGAAGGTCGTAGGGTACTGTCTTGCAGGAGTATAGGGTATGTTCCTCGGTATTGCGATTGACTTGGGTGCCCTACTTTACTTTTTCCATCCATTCCCTGGTCCTTATAGAGCGGGCGTCCCCAGTCAGTTGGTCCCAGTTGGCTCTGATTGCACCTAGTTGAAGAAGAGTTGTAAGCAGGGGTTTGGCGCATCCCTAGTTGGGGATGTGGGTCGGAGTCAGAAGCGTTGTTTGGCCCGGCCTTTCAGTCGAAGAGGCCATTCGGAGGCAGGCCAGAGTCAGAAGCAAGGCCTTTTGGTCAGAGAGGAGGGCCAGAGTCGGAAGCAGGCGTTGTTCCTTCTCGGCCAGGCCTTTCGGTTGGAGATTAGATCACCCTTCTGTCCTGTCATTTAGGTATTTTGGGCCGGCCCGTGAGTTGCGTGTCGTTTGCAATATTATCTGCTAGGCTGAGCCTTTGTTGGAAAGCTGGTCCATGAGGGACCCCTGGTTTATGAACTCGACAGGAACCCCCAAACCATTGGGCGATTCGGGTAGAGTCGTCTGGGGGATTTTTGTCTTGACGGCGGGTGCGCGTGAGCGCACCCACGGGTGTAGCCCCCGAGCCCTTGGGTGATTCAGGTAGAATCGTCTGGGGTTTTTTTTTCATGTTGCCAGCGGGGGAAGTTTTATTTTGTCAGCGGGTGCGTGCGAGTGCACCCACGGGTGTAGCCCCTGAGCCTCCGAGCGATTCGGGGAGAATCATCTAGGGTTTTTTCGTTTAGCGGGCATGCGTGCGTGCATTTTAGTCAAGATAGAGTCATCAACCAAGGTGTCGTGCGTAGCCGAGGTGGTTTTTTACGGATTGGACGAGACGGAGCTCACGGATCCTAGTGTCGGGCGTAGCCATGGGATCAGCCAAGGTGGACTTGTGGACCCATCGTGTGCAGTCGAGGTAGTTTATTTCTAGGGATCGGGTGAGATGAAGCTCGCGGATCCTAGCATTGGGCACAGCCAAGGGATCGAAACGGACTCATGGATCTAGGTGTCGGCGCGCCGAGACAGACTCATGGATCTAGGCATCGGGCGTGCTGAGGGATTTTGGGCGAGTCGTAGTCATGGACCTAGGTGTAGCTGAGGCATTTTTCTAGGTGTCTTGAGCCCCTAAGCCCCGTTGGGCTTGGTAGGGGTCGGTTTGAGTTTTGTACGTTACCCCATCCTCGGTTTCTCACAACCGGAGGGGCTGAGCTAACGTCGCTTGCCTCAATGGCTCAGGCTCGAGTGACGTGCTCGGTGAGCTCGCTAACAGGTATGATCGAGTGAAGTCTGGGTTCGTTATTCATGATAGGGTTGGCATAGCACTCATGTGGCACTACACTGCTCCTTAACCTATGTCGACATAGAATTTTGTCCCATGTCGAGGACACACGAGCAAGCCAGAATGGTCCGCTCGATGGAGCTAGAGATCCACCTAGCTTCTACACAGGGGTGGTCGATCCTGCGCACTCCTCTTAAGACGTGCCAGTCAATTTGACTCTACAATTGACAAGGAGAGAAAGTTTATCAGTAATTAAGGGCGAAACATGCCGGTGTTGCCAGACAGTCCCGAATGTGCGACTCTGAGAGCTGATATGAAAGAAGATCGACTAAATAGTCGATTCCAGCATATTCATAAGAATAAATCGATTAAAGTTCATGGGGTTGTGTAAGAAGCGTCGGTTATCACTCTGGATGAATATCATTGTTTAGACAAATATTGGTCACTAGCAAAAGGATATCAACAGTAATTAGTTCATGCTAAGCCAATGACTGCAAGTAACCGAACCCCTTTTATGTAAAAGAAACAACTCATCATCATTCAACCATTTAATAGAGATAAATCTAATGAACATATTAGATCTCATCTATCGCTATGACCAGTGGGCATGAGGCAGAATCATGCAGGCTGTAGAAACAACAATAGACTCGATGATTGTAACTTATTACTAATATTAGTGGGGCATGAGGCAGAATTATATAGGCCGTAATATAATAATAAGATCATGGGGCTAACACATCTTTCAACCTATCGCTACTTCAACGATCTCGTGATGCGGACTATTCGTGAAAGCACTCGATATCGGCTAAAATAGCCGATTCAGGCATAGCGCACAGTTAAGGTCATGTCCTCTTAGGAATAGATCTACCAAATAACGATCCCCACTCCACGGTGCTAATAGTGGGGTGTGAGGCAGAATCACACAGGCCATGATAACAGGCCATGGAACAGTTTTCGCTAGTCAATAGATCTACTTAAAATCAAACATGCCTTAACCGCATGCTATGCACGATCAAGATTGATGTAAAACAGCCGATAAAACATAACTCATTGTTTAAAGTGTAGATTAGATCAAATTTAGAATAACAAACGATGGGTTAAACAAGATATAAGGCCGATCTAGATCAATCGCAATCCGACGAAGTGATATTGCTGTAATTGAATAAATAATGGAAGCAATAAGCAATATCGGTAACTTAATGAATCTATCTGAAGGAACGCCACCCTTAGATAGAGCCGATAACTTGACCTTAATCTAGTTCGAGCAGTGAAGGTCGACCGGATCGATGTAGCCGTACTTGAACTAGACAAGAGTCTATAACTAACTTATACCAGAGTCACAGTGGAGGTCAACCGGATCGATGCAGCCGTACGAACAGAGGTATTAGCCATGACGGTACTTACAGACAAGCAGTGGAGATCGACCGAATCGATGTAGCTGTACTTGCTGAAGAACTCACTGAGATCTACTCTATTCCTACTCCTAAGGGGTGGCCGGAGCCGAAAAAAGTAAATAACTAGTATTTGATTGATTGTGTCTGTTACAATAGCCAGGCTTTGATATTTATATCCGGGACCTGCACATGACTCCTGTCTAAGCACGACTCATCACAATTTTTGACCCTAGAGAAAATATTCCTAATTTAAGATAACTTGGACTCTAATCTTTTCCTTTTTATAGAGTCCAACATGTCTTGTCCTAGCGCCGATCATAGCCTTTGTCGTTATCTGCTGGCGCTATCTGAAGAAAGCCGATTCTAGTTTTGCATTCGAATCAGTTGGTTCCAATTTGCACGCAATTGATTCCTTGATAACATGATCTTGGGAGTTTTTGAGTCCCTGTGACTCTTCTTCCAAATTTTTGTGTAAACACATGCCCCCCAATTTTGGGATAAAAGTAATTTTATTCCAAAATTATCATGTATGTGCCCCCGATAGGTCCGCAGTCATGGGTAAAGAGTCTTGATCTAGGGTCTCCCATTTGTCGCCGTCTATGTCAGCTCATGAGCCCATGCTTCAAAACTTTTACAAGAGCATCATTGCTTCATGGGCACTTGGATTCATCCTTCTAGGCTGGCTATAAAATGTCTATTTGACCCTGGCAAGAGTAACTCAACAATTCAGCTATGTTTCTCCCATCTACCCTCTCGAGTGCTTCTAACTCCATCGGACCCTCCATGGTATATCCTTTTGCTATGAAGATCTTGAGCGGTGAGAAGAACTCTTGTGCATAGGGTGATTGTGTCACCCATTCTAGCGCCTTGTCAAGCAAGAGGATTAGCTACTGCGGCTAGAAGAAGTCTTGTGATATCACCTATGTCTTCTCACCATGCTCGCAAAGCTGTTCTAGTGTTTGCAAGGGCTAAAATATGTGGATACCTTTCCCTTGTTCGTTCCACCAAACGCCCATCAGAAAAGCCATAGGCTTCTTGCCCGTAGTTTTCCAGTTATCGAGAAATCAACTGGGCATCTGTTAGGCAGGCGGCTTTTCCCTTTCTCCCGGCACAATTTTATTAATGGGCCAATGTGACTTGGTTCATGATGACCTTTGGCCTTGTGGGGACCCAGACTCCCTTTGATCCAAAGATGCCTTGGTGAGTTGGTCTCTGGTCAATGTAAGTTCTTCGTATCCATCCCATGATATTTTGTAATTTGGGGAAGCAAAAAGTTTGAATCTGTTATTTCTTCGTTATCTATCCCCTGAATTCCTGGAGTGTCGATCCATTCCTGTATCTGATTTTAATTTCACACCTCTTGTGAAACTTATCTCCCTGCCTTCTTGGGCTATATATACGGGCCATGGTTGGGGATCGAAAAACAACCCACTTTGTTTTCAAACCTTCTACATCCTTAGTATAGTTCTTGCTTTTCTGTAGGTTTGAGATCATGGAGAACAACAAGAGGTCTGCTGAGGAGGCCCTTGATGGATCTGCATCATCGTGCCAGCGCATCCATCGTTGAGAGGGTGCAACTCGCGATGCTTTTGTCATTCTAGAGCAGAGGGCCGACTCTGCTCAGCCTTTGGGGTCATCCTCAGCACCAATTAGTCGCTAGCTCCCCCACTATCCGAGGAGGCTAAGAGATAACGACAACTTAATTGCTTCCATTGACTGGATCGACGAGAAACTTGCCGACTGCCTCTCTATTGAGGAGTTGGCTCTGGCCATAGTTCAGGGCCGATCACCCCCTAAGGCCAACCCGGTGTAGAAGAGGCTGACCAAGGCTGAAGCTAGAATCGCTGGTCAGGCATTTACCATAATTTTCTATTTCTTCTTAACTTTTGCCTCCAAGATCCTGATCACCCCTTCCTTAAATCTTTTAGATCTATTGGCTCAGCTAGAAAGCCTTCGTTTAGGTGCGGACCATGTGGTGGGATTTGTCAATGCTAGGGGCGTTGTTCCGGTGGTTCGCTTGCACAACATCCCAAACCACATTAGAGAAGTCGCTCTTCATGGCGTTCGTCATGGTGCTGCCATGGCGTTGGCTGCTATGCAAGTTCACTCCGGCCACGATCTTTGGCTTCTTCCTCGTGGAGCTCTAGCCACCAGATATCCTGGTGATTATGAGCGCCTGGTCGAGGATTTCTTCGACGCCGCCAACTCTATAGCCCTGACCTCCTAGGTCGATGACATAGTAAACAAAGTGCTTTCTGGTTTGTAGCTTGTAATATGTGATATCAGCAAACAATTCCCTTGTCTCCAATGATTTTCCTTGTTTCGGCTAAAGAGCCGATTTGAAAATAGGTGACTCCACACTTCCAATCTTAATCCAATTAAGTCTGAAAACAAGGCTTTTATTAAGAGAACCCTTTGATTTTCAGCCCTCAGTTGCCCAACACTTTATTCTCATCGACATTAGTGAAGTGGCGCTTTGCCTTCCATTAATTGCGGTTACCTTTCGCGCACCCTGATGCGTTCGCCTCTTTGCTTCATGTCTTCAAATAACAGCTGATGGCTTCAGCCTCGAACTCATCTCCACTCGCAACTGTTCCTTGGCTCTTCTCCACCTGCCAAAACCCTATGGTGGTTTTCTTTCTCCCTTCCATAGATCCAATCATTTTCATGGTCGGTGAGGATAACCGAGGCAAGCGTGCGGCGGAGAAGATCTCGGGGGATAACATGCGTTGAACCAGCATCTTCGATGCATGAGGTGAGATCTACATTTCCTATTTATGATGATGAACTATTCTGACTCACCTACAGGTTTGTTGTGAATGACAGTCTTCATCCTCTCCCCAGGGCCAGCGGGCCTTCTGACACCGCATCTTCTCTACCGGCTTCGTCGTCTGATTCTTTCGACTCCTATAATGGCAATGATGCTCGACGTTACCTTCATGAGTGGAGGATGGCTTAAAATTGTTATTTCGAGGTGACTTGGGAGAATGGCCTACTTGAGATCCATCTCAAGGTCTCTCAAGTGGCCCTTCATGCCGCCAAAGAGGAGGCCGGTGCCGTTTGGGCATGGCTGGCCGAATCCGACGCCATGGTGGCAGGTAAGATAAACTCCATGAACGCTTTTACTCCAATTTCCATTATCTTTATCTTGATAGTCTTTTTGTTCTTGTGATTGCCAGCCCTGACGGTGCAGTTGGAATCTCTCCAACTGGCGGCGAACGTGGCCATGGATGTAGTTAATGCTCGGGGTTCCCCTATCAATGCTCGCCTCCGAGACGTCTCGGCCCGTGTTTGGGAGATAGCCCTCCATGGCGTTCATCATGGTGCTATGGTGGCGCTGACCGTGGCACAAGTCCAAACTGGGTATGAGCTCCATGCCATGGAGACTGGTTTCCCAATGGGTGATGGCCCTGAGGAACATGAGGACCTGCTCGAAGAATTTGTTATGGTAGCGGAGGCCATAGTAGACATCAGATCCACCCAGGATGTGGTGAACAAGGTCTTTGATTAGATTATATCTAGGGTAATCCGATGAACAAAGACTCCTATTCTTTTCATGAATGTGTCTCAATGCAATGCTCTTGTGTATGACTATTTTTACTTTTTGTTTTTGCTCTATAGATGATACATATCATATCGGCTTCTATTGTCTTTGAAGATTTTTATTTTTTTTGAACTAGAAGCGCTACCTTTATGGTACCGACTATTAGAGCCAAATGAATTTGCCATCAAGCATTGATCAAATGCTAGGATAACATCCCTTTAAATATTTTGCCGCAGAACTTTTCATACCAAAGGTTAAATGATTGATCAACCTAGAGCAAGCATTTCATTAAGTGCAACAAAACTTCGTTTAAGAAATCCATTGATTCTGATCCACACTTAGGATTCCATCTAGCATTACGTCGGCCTAAACCCATACTCAGAACTAATGCTTATTTTCCTTTATTCCAATGGCCGATGTGAAGCCATGACTTTTCCACTAAAGCGAACTCTCAAAGCCGATTGCTTGCATCGGTTGTTGACTGTCATTGCTGATCTTAATGAAGCCTCCTTCCCATAACTTGCCAGAAATCATTCGAAGTCTCCTAGTTCCTAGAATACTGGATTGGCTGTTGCGATGCTCATAGATTCATCAACGCGAACCACCTCGACATCATCTCCATGCCATTGAATCAAACACCAATGCATGGTCGATGGTACACAATAGTTCGCATGATTCCAATCACGACCGAGGAGCAAACTGTACGATCCTTTTCCATCGATGAGAAAGAATGTGGTGAGCAGAGTTTTACTCCCAATTGTTAGTTCGATGTTTATTGCCCCTCGGGTCTTAGATGCATTACCTCAAAAATCCTTAAGCATCATTTCAGTCTCTATCAGATCTCCCAGTCCCTTGCCTTGTTTAGAAAAAGTGGTGTAAGGCATAAGATTGACAAAATCACCTCCATCCACCAACATCTTGCTCATCGGCTTCCCATCAACAAAACCTTTCATATATAAAGCCTTTAAGTGCCGATGCTTGACTGGTTTATCAAATATTACTTGTTGTACAATCATTAACTTGGCAACTATCTCCTCATACTCCAATTCATCGAAATCCAAATACACTTCTTGATCTGCCGGAGCTCTGAATTCTGATGGCAACAGAAAAGCCATTTAGATATTAGCCGATGGTTACTTTCTATCGGGTGTTTGCTTAGTACGCCACACTTGAGGTTTACTAGATGCCTGAGCCTGTTCTATCTCTTTATTCCTTAGGTGTTGCACCCTTCTCTTCTGGCTTCTTATTAAACCTCCTGGACACCATTGGTCTTCCTACCAAACATATTTTCTTTCGTTGCCTTCTTCTTCATAATCAGCCTAGTCCTGGTCAACAACTCTTTTTCTCAGCCGATTATGAACACTTTCATTTTTAAGCGCCGATCCATGTTACTATGATGGTATGCATCTTGAGTATGGATAGACCGGTGGTTGGTTTGAGATTGCCTAAACTCCCAATATTGATTGCTGCATTCTAGACAGTCATGTCTGGTAGGCAACTTTAAACCTTCATTCCAGCAATATCTGAAGAAAGGACAATTCCAATGTGATTCGGCTTACTTCCTTTTGTACCTCTCTTTTTCCAGTTGACGCTGGTATTCTTGATCCTCTAACCAATGCTGATAATCCTTTTCCTTCTACTACTGCCACTTATTCAACAGGATCCGAGATGTAACTCACAACTTTGTCGCCCCATCTTTTGATGTCCCCCCTACTCATATCAGCTCTTTTGCTTAGCGCGACATCTTCTAATTTCTCTATACTCGTCAGCCGATATTTGCATCTTGGGATCGACTGTTCTAGCTTCTCTTGATTTGGCAGATGTTAGGACCTTAGTTTTTCCTTTGAATAGCCCAGCATCAATCATGTTTTGATCTCCTGAGAAAGGATTATCATCAACTTTTATTTTCCGAGGCGTATCAAATTTGAGCCTCCCTTGCTGAATAGCCTTCTGTATATGCTACTGGAAAATTCTACATTCGTTAGTGGAATGAGAAGTAGCATTATAGAACTTCTTATTCTTCAACTGATCAGGGAGCAACATAACATGACCATCAGGTAACTTGATCTATCCGTTCTCAAGCAAGAAATCGAAGAGCTTGTCTAATTTGGTGACATCAAAGTCATAGCTCTCCTCGACTCCTCTTCCTTAAGGATTTGGCACCATTACTGTCTTCTTGCCCTAATTCCATTCAGCCGCAGCAACCTCTTCTTCTTCATCTTCATAGCCGTCATCGATTGAGTATGGACCATAAGCTTTAGCTACTGTGGTACTCTTCTGAAATTGAGTATCTTTGCGCATACTCTGGAATTGACTATTGAGTGCTGCCACTCATTGAGCCAATTAACCTAAGTTGTCAAATTCTTGTCCCAATAGCCTTTCTTTCTACATTGGCAGGATTCCTTGAACGACTAAAGCAGCTAGTTGATCATCAGCCAAGTTTATGGAGAAGCACAAGTTCCTAGTTTCTCAGAACCTCTGAAGAAATTCAGTGCCTGATTCATTAGTCTTCTATCTTATAGTTATCAAATCAGTTATCTTCTTTTCCCCAGACCTAGTGTAAAAATATGTATAAAACTTCTTCTCTAGGTCAGCCCAATTGGCAATGAAATTGACTAGCAGTGATGAAAACCAAGTGAAGGCTGGTCCTAACAGGGACAAAGAGAAGAAACAAACTCGATGGGCATCCTCAATTAATGCTTCGCCCAATTGTGTAAGATACCGACTGACATGTTCTATTGTGCTTGTACTATCTTGGCCAGTGAACTTAGCGAACTCTAAGAGCTTGTAATTTGTGGGAAGAGTGACCAAATCATACCATTATGGAAATGGACGGTTGTACGAGAAGGTCAACCCTTTTGGCTTTAGGCCGAACTAATTTTTCATCATCTCGATCACCTTCAGCAGTAACTCATCAACATTTGAATTTAGAATTCTCTGTACTTGCTGACCCATTTATGGATTGAAATCTCGTGTGCCTTGGTACCCTGGATTCAGAATCATGTGAAGGGTGTTATAATCTATGCGATAATGATAACCCTATGGAATTTCTATCTGCTGGGTCCTTTGCTGGCTTACTACTTGAAGTCTCTGAATATAGACATAAGGATCTATATCTCTACAGATCCTATGAATTGATGGTGCTATTTTTTGAGCCAACGATGGTATGTGGCCAGATGTGCCAAAATTGATCATCTGGTTCTAACTTTTCCCCATCAGCTATTGCACATGCTGTACTGATGGTCCAGGGTTATACTGTATCTGATTCATAATAGTACCTTGAGTTTGTTTAGATGAACCCTGAACTGCTTGGACATCACCATTACCAGCTGGTGCTGCTTCTTGATGGCCTGTACCGACTTGATTAGTCCCTTAGGTCAATGGATCTGGAATGTTGTAATAAGTCAGCCTAACTTAACCAACTGGACACCCATGAATCGCTTCTTTCATGACGTGGAATGTATTCAAGAAAGCTTCATTTTGGCTTGATATGGCATCACGAATAGATTTGTCTATAACCTCCATAAAGAAATGCATGTCTTTAGCTTCAATTGTATCTGTCTGCCTGTCTAATAGAACTCTTGGTAGTGGAAATTTCTGAACAATTATATTGTCACATGTTTTGGTGTAGGACAACAAACATTTGCTCTAAAACTCTTCTATAGCTTTGTTGATGACACCTTTATCTCCATCCGGTAGATCTTCATAATGTATCATAAGGATGTCGTTGTTGTTGTGAACCGCCATGATGATTGTGGGGTCCCAACGAGTGTGCTAGAAACGTGTCTCGACACAGAATTTTGTCCCGTGCTGAGGACACACGAGCAAGCCGTAAGGGTCCGCTTGATAGAGCTAGAGATCCACCTAGCTTCAGCGCAAGGGTGGTTGATCCTGCGCACTCCTCTTGAGATGTGCTAGTCAATTTGATCCTACAATTGATAAGGAGAGAAAGTTTATTAGTGAAAGCCTCTAGGCCCCTAGTTGGGTTTTGGTGATTAATGACAATACGTGATTACTGTGACTAATGTGTGTTTTGCAGAGGCTATTAAGTTAGGTCATGGTAATAGAGATCGATTGGGTAATCATGGTGGTCATGCCCCTATGATGGAAATCGTTTCGGTTTTTAAAGGATGGATAGCAAGGTTAAGAATGGACTAGTTCTAAGTGTCGATTGGAGTTGAAGAGACACTTAGAGTAGTTTAGGACTTTATTTTTCCTTTGGCCATACTATTAAGGGGGTATGGATGGGTAGCTTGACCTATGTGAGTCTAGTGGGTTAGGTGTGATGCACACTTGCTAAACCTAGCACTAGGTAGCTCCTAAAAAGCCCTTAGATCCATTAGAGCAAACTTCATTCACATATGTTCAAAAGTTGGAAGTGAATGGAGGGTCAAATACTGACCGGACGCTGGCTTTGGTGTGACCAGACACTGGCACAGAGTCCGGTTAGTTCATTTGATCAAGGTGAAGTTGTCTGGAAGTAACCGGACGCTGAGAGGTCAAGTGACTGGACGCTGAGGGCCAACGTCCGGTCGACTCTAGTAAGGTTCCAGAGAGGGAAAATCATGACCGGATGTGTCCAGTCACACTTTAAACACTAGAGTTTGGGGTAAACTAACCAGCGCGTTTGGCCAACATGATCGGAGCATCCGGTCACCCCGCAGAGGCACATAACAGTTTATTTTTCAGCCCATGTTATGAATACTTCCTCCATTTATGTGTGGGGGTACTTTTGCTTATTTCAACAGATGAGAAACACCTTTGAGAATGCCAAGAAGAGCAAGGTTCTAGTGAGGTGATTGAGATTTGAGAATCCCAAAGAGAGCCCTCATTAGTGAGATCAAGAGTAGTAAAGTGTGCATCCACCCTTCTCATTAGGCTTGTTGTGATCAAGTGAGAGTTCATGCTTGTTACTCTTGGTGATCGTCATCACCTAGACGGCTTGGTGGTGATTGGGAGCTTGGTGATCATCTGGCAGAGCTTGTAGATAACCCAACTTAAGTTATGAGCAGTTGTGGGTGATTCACCATGATGGAGTGTCGAATAATCAACCTATAGAGAGCACTTGATCCTTGCACGGATCAAAGGGAGCTACACCCTTGCGCGGGTGCTCCAACGAGGACTAGTGGGGAGTGGCGACTCTCCGTTACCTCGGTAAAACATTGCCGTGTTCCTCCTTCTCTCTTTACTTTGAGCAATTCAATACTTGTCTTTACATTCATAGAATTGCCATGCTAGAGTAGGATTGGAACTTAGGTTGTAAGACTTTTTGTGCGATAGAACATTACAAACACTTCCTAGGCACAAGGGGTTAATTGGGCTAACAATAGGATTTAATTATTGCAAAGAAATTTAGAATTAGCCCAATTCACCCCTCTCTTGGGCATCTTGATCCTTTCAATTAGTATCAGAGCCTCGTGCTCATGTATTTAGGCTTAACCACCTAGAGAAAAATATCTCACAGGGATGGACCTCCTCGTATCTTTGAGGGGGATGATTTTCCATATTGGAAAATTCGCATGGAGGCGTATTTAGAAGCTCTAGATGTTGGAATACTTAGAGCCGCCTCACATGGCTTTCCAAAACCTTAGGATGCTACACACCTACAAGGCGATGAGGTAAATTACGAGAAATGGAATGCAAAGG
This sequence comes from Miscanthus floridulus, assembly GCF_019320115.1. NCBI lineage: Eukaryota > Viridiplantae > Streptophyta > Magnoliopsida > Poales > Poaceae > Miscanthus > Miscanthus floridulus. The sequence continues at coordinate 4,832,666 of NC_089586.1, forward strand.
CTTGAAAGACCATCTTTAGAGGCCTTTGCAAAGATGTGTTTAACCAGGTGAGGAACCACAAAGATGCCCATGCACTATGATCAGACGTTTGTGCGCTCCATGAGGGAACAAAGAGTGAGCACGAGGAACGCTATCATCTTGTCATGAAAAAGCTCAACTCTTTTGAGATGCTACCTAAAGAATGTGCTAATGAAATGTATTCATGCTTGAATGTTCTTGTAGAGGAAGTCAATGGACTTGGACTCACTCAAATGCAACCATCCAATGTTGTAAGAAAGATCTTGAGTGTTCTCCCCGTTGACAAATATGGGCATATTGTAACTGTGCTTCATCAAGGTGATCTTTCCATCGCTACACCAACACAAATCTTGGGAAAGATCAATGCTCATAAGACGTATATGCACATCACACCACAAGATGGCTCATCCTCTACCAAGAAGAAAGACAAGGACTTAGCATTCAAAGCTAGCCAAGAGAAGGGCAAAGCAAGACTTGAGTATGAGAGCTCAAGTGATGATGAAGTTGATGATGCAAGTCTTGCCCTCATGGTGAAAAAAACCACCAAGATGCTAAAGAAGCTCAACAAGAGTGGCATCAAGTTCGATGGCAAGAAGAAGAAATTCTTCACTAGCTCTAGAAGAAAACCAATCTCCGAGATGGATTGCTACAATTGTGGAGAACTTAGTCATCTAGCACACCAATGCACCAAGCCCAAGAAAGACAAGTTCAAAAATAAGTACAAGGGCAAGAAAGATGACTCAAGTAATAAAGAAGAAGATGAGAAGAAGAAAAACAAGCCATACAAGAGGAGAGATGGCAAGAAGAAGGACTTCCACAAGAAGAAAAAGAGTGGAAAAGCATACATCGTCGGTGATTGCCTCATAGACATTGATTCATCTAGTGGCTCATCCAATGATGATAGTGACAACGAGAAGGTGTCTGCCATTGTAATTGACTCTTCATTATCTTCACCACCACCATCGCCATCATCCTCTACACACCTATGCCTTATGGCCAAGGGTGATCGCAATGTATCAAATGATGATGATAGTAGTGGTGATGAACATGCTAGTAATGATGATAGCGATAGTGATGATGATGAATATGAATCACCTTCTTATGATGATCTTGCTAGATTGCTAAAACAATACACTAAGATCATTATAAAGACTAGAGCTAAGAATGAAAAGCTAGAAGCTAAGAATGATTCACTTTTAGCAAAATGTGATATGGCAGAAAAGGCTAGTATTGAGCTTAGAGAAGCAAATGATGCTATATCATCCAAACTCAAGCAGCTCAAATCTTCTAAGAGAGAGCTTAGAGATAAACATGATAAACTTAAGAGGATACACAATGAGCTCATCACTAGCCATAACAAGCTAAAAGAAGAATATACAACTCTAAAGATCAATCATGATGTTATTGCTCAAGAATTCTTATCCAATGAGCCACATGATGCTAGTAACGATGTTGTTAAGATTGATATAGCTACATCATGTGATGATTTGATCATTGAGAGCATTGAGCAAAGTTCTAGTAGCAAGGGCAAGCAAGTGGTTGAGGCCGATGATTATGATGAGTTTGTCAAGCTCAAGAATGACAATGAAAAGCTCAAGAAAGATCTTGAAGAGATCAAAGGCCACAACACTATTGTGCAAGAAACTCTTGATCATGATGGTGACTTGATCCTTGAGAATGAGAAGCTCAAAGAAGAGAACAAGAAGCTCAAGGAAGAGAAAAACAATGATGATCTTAAGGAAGAAAACAAGAAACTCAAATTGGAGAAAGAGCATCTCAAGATTGGTTTGAGCAAGTTCACAAAAGGCAAGAATCTACAAAGTGAGCTACTTATGAACACTGTCATAAAGATGAATAGAAGTGGCATTGGGTATTTGGCAAACCAAGAGAAGAAGGTTCAACCCAACAACAACACAAGTCCAAGCCAAAGCCAAAGAGATGTTTTGAGTGTGGACAAGAAGGTCACTTTGCCCATGAGTGCCAAACTCCACCACCACAACCCTTGCCCAAGCATGCTAGACCTTTTACCTTCAATGCTCACTACATGCTTAGAAAGGATTCTAGTGGGAAAATGAAAGTCATGTTCTTAGGACCTCTCAATAAGAACAGGCCTAAGAAAATTTGGGTTGCAAAGTCACTTATTGAGAAGGTGAAGGGCCCTTAACAAGTTTGGGTTCCTTAAGCTTGATCTCTTATGTGTAGGTGAACTACAAGACCGGTGGAAGTCATTGGATTGTTGATAGTGATTGCACACAATATATGACCGGTGATCCTCGTATGTTCACCTCACTAGATGAAGAAGTAGATGGGCAAGAAAGAATCACATTTGGAGATAATTCAAAGGGCATGGTTAAAGGATTAGGCAAAGTGGCAATATCAAATGATCATTCTATCTCAAATGTGCTATATGTTGCTTCATTGAGCTTCAACTTGCTATCTGTTGGACAATTATGTGATCTTGGCTTCCAATGCTTGTTCACCAAGAAGGAAGTTGTTATATCTAAGAAGAATGATGATCAAGTGATATTCAAAGGATTTAGATACAATAACCTATATCTAGTGGATTTCACCTCCAAATATGCAAATTTGAAGACTTGCCTATTCACCAAAACAACACTTGGGTGGCTATGGCATAGAAGACTTGCTTATGTTGGGATGAGCTCACTCAAGAAGCTAATGAAGAATGATTTGGTGAGAGGGTTGAAGGATGTGAAGTTTGAGAAGGACAAGCTTTGTAGTGCATGTCAAGCCGGCAAGCAAGTTGCAAATACTCATCCAACCAAAGCTTTCATATCAACCACAAGAGTGCTAGAACTCCTTCACATGGATTTATTTGGACCAACAACATACAAGAGTTTGGGAGGAAATCTTTATTGTCTTGTGATTGTTGATGACTATTCAAAATACACATGGGTATTCTTCCTTCATGACAAATCTATAGTTGCATCTTGCTTCAAGAAGTTTGCCAAGAGAGCACAAAATGAGTTTGAAGTGAAGCTCAAGAAGATTAAAAGTGACAATGGGAAGGAATTTGACAACACAAACATAGAAGCCTATTGTGATGAAGTTGGGATCAAGCATGTGGTCTTCGCAACATATACTCCTCAACAAAATGGTGTAGTTGAGAGAAAGAACCAGACATTGATCACTCTTGCAAGAACAATGCTAGATGAATACAACATCCCCAAAGCTCTATGGGCAGAAGCTATCAACACCGCATGCTATGCATCCAACCGCCTATTACTTCAAAAGTTCCTTGGCAAGACACCTTATGAGTTACCCAATGGGAAGAAGCCAGACGTCTCCTTCTTTAGGGTGTTTGGTTGCAAATGCTATGTCTACAAGAAGCGGCAACACCTAGGAATGTTTCAAAGATATTGTGATATTGGTTTTCTTGTTGGTTACTCATCAAAGTCCAAAGCATATAGAGTATTTAATCATGCCACCAGCTTGGTTGAAGAAACATTTGATGTGAAATTTGATGAATCTAACGGCTCCCAAGGAGCACATGAGAATCTTGATGATGTAGGTGATGAACCATTGAGGGAGGCTATGAAGAACATTTCGGTTGGAGACATCAAACCTAAAGATGATGTACAAGTGATTGATCCACCTTCTTCATCAAGTGTGCCACAAGATTGTGATAAAGATGGGAGAGTAGAAAATAAAGATACTCATGTCTTCCATGATCAAATGGTGATACAAGCACAAGATTTTGATGCTCCACAACCTCCTCCTAAAGTGGTCAATAGAAGAAATACACCTCTACTACAAGATCATCCACAAGATCTCATCATGGGGAGTCCATCAAAGGGTGTAATGACTCGCTCACAAAAACTTGCTTCATTTATTGCTCATCACTCTTTTGTCTCTTGCTATGAGCCTACCAAGGTAGAAGAAGCTCTTTAAGACCCAGATTGAATAAATGCTATGCATGAAGAGTTGAACAACTTCACCTGCAATGAAGTTTGGACTCTTGAAGAGAGGCCAAAAGGTGCAAGAGTCATTGGAACAAAGTGGATGTTCCACAACAAGCAAGATGATCAAGGCATAGTTGTGAGGAACAAGGCAAGACTAGTTGCAAAGGGGTTCTCTCAAGTTGAAGGATTGGATTTTGGAGAGACCTTTGCACCGGTTGCAAGATTAGAAGCCATTCGTATCCTCCTTGCATATGCATCACATCATGAAATGAAATTATATGAAATAGATGTGAAAAGTGCATTTTTAAAAGGCTTTATTAATGAACTAGTCTATGTTGATCAACCTCCCGGGTTTGAAGACCCTAGATATCCTAATCATGTTTATAGGTTGTCTAAGGCATTATATGGGCTTAAGCAAGACCCAAGAGCTTGATATGAGCGCCTTCGGGACTTCCTCATTGAGAAGGGCTTCACCATCGGGAAGGTCGACACCATACTATTCACCAAGAAGCTTGATGGGCACATCTTCATTTGTCAAGTGTATGTTGATGATATCATCTTTGGATCATCAAATGAAGATTCTTGCAAAGAGTTCGGTGAATTGATGTCAAAGGAGTTTGAGATGTCAATGATTGGAGAGCTTACATTCTTTCTTGGTTTTCAAGTCAAGCAAATGAGAGAAGGTATTTTCATCTCTCAAGAGAAATATATAAATGATCTTCTCAAGAGATTCAAGATGGATGAATATAAGCCAATTAAGACACCAATGCCAACTAATGGATATCTCGACCTAGATGAGGGAGGTAACACGGTTGATCAAACTATCTGCCGCTCGATGATTGGTAGCTTGTTATATTTAACCGCATCTAGGCTCGATATCGTGTTTAGTGTGTGTATGTGTGCTAGATTTCAAGCTAATCCTAAAGAAACTCATTTGATTGCCATTAAAAGAATCCTTAGGTATCTTAAGCACACATAAAGCATTGACCTTTGGTATCCCAAAGGAGCTATATTTGAATTAGTTGGCTATTCCGATTCGGATTATGCCGGTTGCAAAGTTGATAGAAAAAGTACATCCGGAGGGTGCCATTTGCTTGGTAGATCACTTGTGTCTTGGTCCTCCAAGAAACAAAATAGTGTGGCCTTGTCCACTGCCGAAGCAGAATACATTGCCGTAGGTGCTTGTTGTGCACAAATACTTTACATGAAGCAAACTTTGCTAGACTATGGTGTAGTTCTAGAAAAAGTATCTCTTTTGTGTGACAATGAAAGTGCGGTAAAGCTTGCAAATAATCCGGTTCAACACTCTCGCACCAAGCACATAGATATCCGCCATCACTTTCTTAGAGATCATGTTGCTAAAAATGATATATCATTAGAAAGTGTAAGGACCAAGGATCAATTGGCGGATATCTTCACTAAACCGCTAGATGAGGCGACTTTTTGTCGATTGTGGAATGAGCTCAATGTTCTTGATTTTAGTAACTTCACTAAAAAATGAGCTTGTGTTGTCCCTTGCATTGCATTCTAATATACAACATGTTTAAATTTTTGGTAATGCATATAGGGCTTGTCTAACCTGGTTAAGATAACCGCCATAAAGCGTGTGAAGAAGCTTAACCTTGGATCAAACTTGACAAGCAACTAGATTTACTTTCAAGTATTCCATTGCATATGCATGAATGTTGCTTTGTCGTTTATCTTAAATTGTCCTCTTATTGCCTATTTTCTTAAAAAGAATTGTAGCCTAAGGCAAAATATTTTTGAAAAACTTGAGGGTTTGAGAGAGGTCACTCACATTAGTCCTAATTGGTGTTTATTTGGATCTTATTGGAGTTGGGACTTGATTGGGAACAGGCAGCACGAAGGACTTTGAAGATTTACTGGAAAAAGGTGACCGGACGCTGCACCGGACTCTGATGTCTAGCATCCGGTCAGTTCATAGGAGGTGAACTACTGCTGAGAAGGAGTGATCGGGCGCTGAAACAGTGTTCTCCCAACGTCCGATTAGATGGTGATCTAGTGTCCGGTCGATCAAAGACGATGAAGGCAGCTTGCACCGAACTTTGGCCACGTCCGACCGGTGTTCATCGGACGTGTCCGATCGCAATTCTAGGGGATTTGGACCTCTCTAGAATTGACCGGAGGTGTAGCAGCAGAGCATGCAGAGGCAGGAGGTGCTAGGTGTGGAGTCTAGATCACAGATCAGCTCTCTCCATCTACGAGAGCTCCACTAGAGCAGGTTGAGCGCCGTCATGGTGGTCCAGCTAGGACTATCATGGTTATGAGATGACGAGTTGTCTTGGATGAGAATCAGCCTCAGGTGGGGTCACAGCAGGAGCCACAGCCAGCAGCGTAGACTCAGGAGGGAGAGCAGGCCATAGAGACAGAGCAGGCACCTCAGCCATAGCTTCGCCGCTCTAGACGTACCCGTGTGCTAGTCACTCTGAGGTCAGAGACTTAGCGGAGGGGTTCACATCCATCGCCTTGGCCATAGGGTCCACCCCTAGCGACCCACTTAGATTTGAGGGCCACCATGGCCAATCAGGTTCAGCAGCTCAGATTTGTGGATTTTGAGCAGTGGCTTCCACTGAGGCGGGATGAGCGTGCCTCAAAGGGTTTCTACACACCTCTATAGGAAGATTTCTATAATGCATATCTTAATAGTAGGGCTGTATTCAGATCTCAGAGGGTGTGTAACATTGAGACCATTGTTCCAGCAGTTGGAGAGCACATTTGCCCCAACCTATCTTACCTACTAGGGCTGACAGATTTACTTGGATGGACAGACTTATATGTTCCATCTTAGGTCCGTCAGTTCTATGCTTTTCTCTAGATTGACCCGCAGCATAGATTCATACACTTTGCATTTAGTGGCAGAGATTATAGGCTGATGAGCACTAGGGCCAGAGAGATACTTAGGCTTTAGGAGCAGCCCATCTGGCTACATGAGGTTTGCTATGGATAGACAGCGCCCCCTAGACACCCTCATGGCGGTATGGTGCCCCCTATAGATCTAGTCTACCACTGTTTCACAGAGCCATTCAGCGAGGAGTCTAGCAGAACACCCAGTGATCTCACTCCCACTGCTAGAGTGCTTGATGCCATTATGAGGAGGACACTGCTTTTGAGGATGGGGTATCGCGAGGGCTTGACTCGCATATAGTTGTGGTTATTGAACTGTCTGATACAGTAGGCAGTATTTGATATTTGGGATCTCCTTCTATTAGAGATGGATGATACTATTGCAGAGGGGTTTAGGGGTCATAGGCAGCTACCGTATGCTCACTGGATTACATTCTTGATCCATAGGGCAGTTACTGTGAGGCCACCAAAGATGCTAGCAGAGTACAGTGGTGCTACTACAGAGTTCCCTGCATACGACATGACTCAGATGATTCGACATAGTGTAGTGAGGACACCCAGCCAACCGAGCCGATGACTAGAGGTGCCAGAGACTACAGCTCAGTAGGATGAGACTATTAGGGGCATAACAGCCATAGAGGAGGAGCAGCTTGATGCTCATCAGGAGGGGATGGTCGAGAGCGACCCTAGTGACAGCTCAGATGAGGACTATCGGGATATTCCTTAGATGCCCCCATGTTGACATGACCATGAGGCCGGTAGCTCCAGTTCAGCTCCACCTACACCGTAGATAGACCCTGCTCTACTTGCCATACTTGAGCGGATGAGGCAGGATTAGGCTCGCCAGGCTTAGGAGACCGCCGCTATGTTTGCATAGTTTTAGACTCGACAGGATGAGTTTCAGCGGCAGTAGCTGGCCATACAGCAGTAGTAGTAGGCCATGCATCAGCAGTAGCTCCTCATGTAGCAGCAGCTCCTTGGATTTATACAGCATGTAGTGATAGCTATTGGGGTTCCACCACCACAGCCTTTACCCCAGCTTGGTTAGCCTGCCACCACTTCTATGACTCTAGCTTTATAGCCTAGTGGGCTTTAGAGTCAGGGACAACCACTAGCATAGTTTGCTTCACCTATAGAGCAGGTGTCCTAGTGGTTTGCTTTGCCCATGTTGGCCCCGTAGTTCACACCTCTCTAGACAGGTTTCACACCGGCTTAGACTTTCTCGCTACTAGTACTAGATACTTCAGTCTCTAGGAGTCTTGGAGCGACCTTTAGTAAGTTGATAGGGTAGCCTACACCACCATATTTGCATATCCTAGGTCCTTCTATAGTTGCACCTATTACCGGGACTACAGAGACGCTCCCTTCCTCAGTGGCATCATTAGAGCCTGCTGCTCTAGTCATACCTGCACAGTCTATAGTAGTTCCAGTTGTTGATCTGACCCAGACCGCTTCAGCATCGCTTCTAGCTACAGAGAGTCAGACTGCTCAGAGCTCTGGTTCAAATGATGATGGCACTCAATTCCACCTTGCTCCTCGTACCTCAATGCCCGACTCGTCCGCTATAGGCCCATCGACCGACCCTTAGGTTTTGGTGTTTGACGCCTAAGGGGGAGACAAATTGAGTATGTTAGTCTTAGGGGGAGCGACATATCTAGGGGGAGCTTAGTTTACCTATTAGACTATCTATTACATTTGGAGTTTTATGTGTGATACACTATTATGCATTCGTGTGTTTACTTTTATGCATCAAACTATATCTATGCGATAGTGATATCTACGTAATCATGATATATGACATGTGTGCTCTCTACTTTGAATTATTTATATGTCATATCACCTATGCTATGCTCATTTGCTTTGCTTCCACATTTTACTCCGATACAAATGAGCTTTATTACTTGTACTCATGCTTATTTCATATCTTTTGAGTACATCATGTTGGCTTGGGTCATATAAGCTTGCCTAACACTTTTGTTCTTATTGTCAAAAAAGCTTATATGAACCAAGCATGTTAAAAACCTCAACTCTTTCACATACTCAAGGTGGTATTGTCATCAATCACCAAAAAGGGAGAGATTGAAAGCATCTAGGCCCCTAGTTGGGTTTCAGTGATTAATGACAATACATGATTATTGTGACTAATGTGTGTTTTGTAGAGGCAATTAAGTTAGGTCATGGTAATGGAGATCGATTGGGTAATCATGGTGGTCATGCCCCTACGATGGAAATTGTTTCAGTTTTCAAAGGATGGACGACAAGGTTAAGGATGGACTAGTTGTAAGTGTCGATTGGAGTTAAAGAGACACTTAGAGTAGTTTAGGACTTTGTTTTTCCTTTGGGTGTACTATTAAGGGGGTATGGATGGGTAGCTTGACCTAGGTGAGTCTAGTGGGTTAGGTGTGATGCACACTTGCTAAACCTAGCACTAGGTAGCTCCTAAAAAGCCCTTAGATCCATTGGAGCAAACTTCATTCACGTACGTTCGAAAGTTGAAAGTGAATGGAGGGTCAAATACTGACCGGAGGCTGGCTTCATTGTGACCGGACACTGGCGCAGAGTCCTGTCAGTTCATTTGATCAAGGTGAAGTCATCTAGAAGTGACCGAAAGCTGAGAGGTCAAGTGTCTGGACGCTGAGGGCCAGTATCCGATCGACTCCAGTAAGGTTCCAGAGAGGGGAAATCATGACCGGACACGTCCGATCAGTGCTGACCGGACGCTAGCCAGCATCCGGTCACACTTTAAATACTGGAGTTCAGGGTGAACTGACCGGCACGTTCGGTCAACATGACCGGAGCGTTCGGTCACCTCATAGAGGCACATAACGGTTCATTTTTAGCCCATGTTATAAATACTTCCTTCATTCGTGTGTGGGGGTACTTTTGCTCATTTCAACAGCTAAGAAACACCTTTGAGAGTGCCAAGAAGAACAAGGTCGTAGTGAGGTGATTGAGATTTGAGAATCCCAAAGAGAGCCCTCATTAGTGAGATCAAGAGTAGCAAAGTGTGCATCCACCCTTCTCATTAGGCTTGTTGTGGTCAAGTGAGAGTTCGTGCTTATTACTCTTGGTGATCACCATCACCTAGATGGCTTGGTGGTGATTGGGAGCTTGGTGATCATCCGGCAGAGCTTGTGTATGACCCAACTCAAGTTATGAGCGGTTGTGGATGATTCACCGCGACAGAGTGTTGAAGAATCAACCCATAGAGAGCACTTGATCCTTGCGCGGATCAAGAGAGAGCTACACCCTTGCGTAGGCGCTCCAACGAGGACTAGTGGGGAGTGGCGACTCTCCGATACCTCATCAAAACATCACCGTGTTCCTCCTTCTCTCTTTATTTTGAGCATTTACTTTGAGCAATTCAATACTTATCTTTACATTCATAGAATTGCCATGCTAGAGTAGGATTGGAACTTAGGTTGCAAGACTTTTTGTGCGATAGAACATTACAAACACTTTCTAGGCATAAGGGGTTAATTGGGCTAACAATAGAATTTAATTATTGCAAAGAAATTTAGAATTATCCCAATTCACCCCCTCTTGGGCATCTTGATCCTTTCGATCAGTAATTAAGGGCCGAACATACCGGTGTTGCCAGACAATCCCGAATGTGCGGCTGTGAGAGCCGATATAAAAGGAGATTGACTAAATAGTTGATTTCAGCATATTCATTTGAATAAATCGATTAAAGCTCATAGGGTTGTGTAAGAAGCGTCGGTTATCACTCTTGATGAATAGCATTGTTTAAACAAATATTGGTCACTGGCAAAAGGATATCAACAGTAATTAGGTCATGCTAAGCCAATGACTGCAAGTAACCGAACCCCTTTTATGTAAAAGAAACAGGTCATCATCATTCAACTATTTAATAGAGATAAATCTAATGAACATATTAGATCTCATATATCGCTATAACCAGTGGGGCATGAGGTAGAATCATGCAGGCCATAGAAACAACAATAGACTCGACGATCCTAACTTATTACTAATATCAGTGGGGCATGAGGCAGAATCATACAGGCCGTAATACAATAATAAGATCATGGGGCTAACACATCTTTTAACCTATCGCTACTTCAACGATCTCGTGATGCGAACTATTCATGAAAGCACTCGATATTGGCTAAAATAGCCGATTTAGGCATAGTGCACAGTTAAGGTCATGTCCTCTCAGGAACAGATCTACCAAATAATGATCCCCACTCCACGGTGCTAACAGTGGGGTGTGAAGCAGAATCACACAGGCCATGATAACGGGCCATGGAATAGTTTTCGCTAGCCAATAGATCTACTCAAGATCAAACATGCCTTAACCGCACGCTATGCATGATCAAGATTGATGTAAAACAGCCGATAAAATATAACTCATCATTTAAAGTGAAGATTAGATCAAATTTAGAATAACAAACGATGGGTTAAACAAAATATAAGGCCGATCTAGATTAATCTCAATCGGGCAAAGTGATATTGCTGTAATTGAATAAATAATGGAAGCAATAAGCAATATCAGTAACTTAATAAATCTATCTAAAGGAACGCCACCCTTAGATAGAGCCGATAACTTGACCTTAAACTAGTTCAAGCAGTGGAGGTCGACCAGATCGATGCAGCCGTACTTGAACTGGACAAGAGTTGATAACTAACTTATACCAGAGTCATAGCGGAGATCGACCGAATCGATGCAGCCATACGAACAGAGGTATAAGCCATGATAGTACTTATAGACAAGCAGTGGAGGTCGACCGGATTGATACAGCCGTACTTGCTGAAGAACTCGCCGAGATCTACTCTACTCCTACACCTAAGGGTTGGCTGGAGCTGAAAAAATAAATAACTAGTATTTGATTGATTGTGTGTCTGTTACAATAGCCGAGCTTTGATATTTATACCTAGGACCTGCACATGACTCCTATCTAAGCATGACTCATCACAATTTTTGACCTTAGATAAAACATTCCTAATTTTAGATAACTTGGACTCTAATCTTTTCCTTTTTGTAGAGTCCAACATGTCTCTTCCTAGCGCCGATCATATCCTTTGTCGTTATCCGCTGGTGCTATTTGAAGAAAGCCGATTCCAGTTTTGCATTCGAATCAGCTGGTTTCTGATCTGCACGTAATTGATTCCTTAATGACATGATCTTGGGAGTTTTCGAGTTCCTGTGACTCTTCTTCCAAATTTTGGTGTAAACAACCTGCAACCCGTCAGATGTCTAGGTTGTTCTGGACACTGACCTAGGTGGCCCACTGGCCTCCCCTTGATGGAGATTCTATGGGTTTGGCAAGGTTTAGGATCGAACAAGAAGGTTGAGATGACCCTATCCGCTTCGGGGCAGACTGGGTGAGGGTCGCTCGGGGCTCATCTATGTTTTCTCCCCTGGCTCTATTTGACACGAGGCATCCTTGAGCCCTTCGTGGGCCAGCCTTTGAACCTTGATCGGTCGTTGCTCATGTTGAATGAGGCAACTACCGCTTCGTGATGCAACACGGAGCGTTGTGATGCATTTAACCACATATGCGATGCTTTAGCCCCTGAGCCCCCGGGTGATTCAGGTAGAATCATTTGGGGGGGGGGGTGTGTGTATGGAATGAATACGTGTATGGATGTATGAATGATTATATAAACAAATAGTGGGGGTTAGTAATGTTACCTTGATGACTCTAGTGACAGGGTTTAAAGAGCTCCAATCAGAAATATCGATCAGTATACGTGCTCATCGTTCATGATGGAGTTGGCATGGCCCACATGGGGTGTCCCTTTGCTCCTTACCTATCTCTCAGCATTTTCCTGAGCTGTTTGATTAACTTTAGGAAGCCCGTTGGTCTCTCCTGGCGGAGATCTCATTGTTTAGGTTTTTCCAAGTCCCGCCTGGGAAGGCGGAGAGCCGCCTATGCGTGGTGGTGCTTTGGTTCTTGCACCCGGCATGTGGTAGTGGTGGGCCATATCTAGGCCACGTCCTGTCTGACCAGGCGCTGTTCCATCGGGCAGGGCGCATCCCATCGGTCAGGGTGTGTCCCATCGTATCCCATCCGCATTGAATGGGGGAAGGGAGAGGGTTTTTTGCCCCTGTTGTTTCGCCTTTCCCTAATCGCCGTGCCTTTCCTAACTGCTATGCCCTTTTCTTTAAGTAGGAGAAGGGAGAGGGCTTTCGCCCTATTCCTTCGCCTATTCCTCATCTGCTGTCTCTTCTCTTTCTTTCTTCTTACCAAGAGCGTCTGAGCGCCGCGGTGGTTCCTAGGAGAGAAAAAAGGGGAGAGCGAGGGATAGGAGAAAACTCATAGATCCATTTGCAAACCTGGAGCAAAATGTTGGGCTAGAGGTCATCCATCATGAGGGAGTTAGTGCTGGAGGCCTTTGCGGAGAAGGGGTTTCTGCCGCCGAAGGAGGTGGCGCACTGGAGGGCTCCTAGGAGGGAGGATTTCCCATAACCTCGGGCCAGCGAGGTTGTTTCCTTCCTCGCCTTTCATGAGCGCGCATTAGGATACCCCGCACACTGATTCCTGTGTGGGCTCCTCAATGAGTGGGGCCTGGAGCTGCAGCACGTCAATCTGACTGGGGTGCGTTCTTTAGGATGGAGCTGCATGCGGACCTCTTCCGATGGATGTTCTCTACGTGAGCTTTGTTAGAGGGGAAGCCGCTCATGATCATGCCAGTGGGGGGCTTCGTGCTACAGAAGAAATCGAGCATGGTGTGCTCGTACCCTGTGTACATCCCCTACGATTCCAATTGAGGGTGGCATGGGGAATGGTTCTATATTAGGAACCCAGCGAAGGTGCTATTCTCGTCTTTCTCTGGCGGGAGGCTAGAGAAGCTGGAGAGCTGGTTGTGGGGCCCCACCGCTGGTAGAAGAAGAAGGTGGAGATCATCAAGGCAGAGCTCCAGAAGCTCATGTAGTGTGGTCTTGATGGGGTGCGGGTGTTCCACACCCTCTTCTACCCTCGGGTCACTCTGCTGGTGGAGAGGATGCGGCTGATGTGGAAGTACAATGGCCCGACGAACCCTAATCGTGTGTCACCGGAAGAGCTGCCGAACGACGAAGTCTGGAGTCGCCTTGACTAGGTGTTATAGATGAGACCTAGAGAGACCCTTGATGGAAAACCTAGACCTCTTGACTCCACGGTGGTGTCCAAGCTGGTATGCTCTCCTCTCCTTTACTCTGTGCTCTTTTTCCCTCTACTCTCCTATTTTTTGATTGAGTCGCCTGTTTCGTAGGGACTTGGAGGCTACAAGTCCCGGTCGCACCTTCTAAAGGGGCCGATGGGCGTGGCGCGGCAAGCTACCTAGAATGAGGCAGCGGATGCCATGAAGAAGAAGAAAGCCAAGGAGGCTCGGTGGAAGCATGAGAAGGAGAAGGAGATCACCCAACGTGTGCGGGCTAGGAAAAATAGGAGCGACGTCGAGTCAGAGCTTGAGTCAGAGGACCCCACAGAGGTGGGGGATGACATGTTTTCTCCGAGGAGGAGGAAAGCTAGGAGGTCATTGCAGCCTTGGAGGAGCGTTGCGATCCTATGGCTGCACACGCTAGCGGCGAGAAGGAGGCAGAGAGGCACGGCGATGTTGCTGTGCCGAGGAAGCGTGCTATGAGCACAAACGCCGTCAGTGAACAGGAGGCGAAGTGGACGCGGTCACCGTGCCCTTCTGAGGTGTCATTGGCCTCGTTCCCGCCTGCCATGGGCGTGGTGGGACAGGCTAGGAGGTTAGAGGAGCGATTTCGCACCCACGGATCATCGAGCCTAGCACCAGCATGCGACTCACAGCATGAGGCTGCCTCGCTAGCTGCTCCAGTCGGTGTGCCCCGAGCTAAAGGTCGTGGTGATTTGTAGGCTAGGCAGGAGCCAGTTGGGTCGACTTCGCCCCAGGTTGAAGTGAGGGGGCATGGGTTGCGGCTGGGAGCGGTCCTTGCCCTAGAGGCCCATTGCCATTAGGTCGAGGTTTTAGAGTCGTACCGCTTACATCCCGGTATGCCTTTCTTTGTTTCTTTTTGATCTTGCTGTTGAGTTTTTTGGAGTGTGACTGACCTGTACTTTTTTGACAGCGGCCAAATGTTGATGGGGCTGAGGATCACCCCAACTCCCATGTGGGAGGATTGGAGGCCCACCTTGCAGCGTGCCATGGCAAGTGGGGGAGAGTAGGGTGGCGGCAGCAGGTCCTTCCCTTCTGGGGGCGGTGCCCCTCGGGTCGATCGCTAGTACGGCGACAACGATGGCGACGATGTTGGCGGTGATCCCAGTGGTGATGGTGGAGGCCGCGTCGGAGGTATCCCTTGTGGCCCCTCCTCCACTGACTATGGTAGAAAAGAAGAGGGAGACTGGGCTCCCTGCCTCACCGAGCGGGGGGATGCATGGCTCACCCTCCCAGTCGAAGCTGGAGGTGCCAGGGGGAGATGCGTCTAGGATGAAGTCGGAACGCCTGCCAGTGGCCTGTGAAATCGAGGTGGTAGAGATCCCCTCTAATGACAAAGCAGGTGATGAGGTGGAGCTACCGGTGCCATCGTAGGAGCTGCCAGTGGTCCGGTCCGAGGCTAGGCCCTCCAATGGGCTAGAGGAGACTGACCTAGTGTGGCCATACCCTGAGGACCCAATGAAGGTTCGGTTCATCCTTTGGGATTCGTAGGAGTGTCAACTCTAGGACATCCTTGGGGGAGAGGAATCGCCATGGAGTCCAACCTTGCCAAGCTATCAGTGAAGCTTGAGGAGGCCTATGAGCAGGTTGAGTCCATCCAGTGGTTGGTCAAGGTCGACCTACGTCGTGCCACAGTGGTGAGTTTCCCGCACTCATCCTTGACCCCTTGGTCTTTCATCGATTGCCTCAGCATGCTTGCTTCTCATTTTTGCAGGGTCTGGAGGAGTTGTCGTGCCGCAAGTCCCATTCCTCTATGTAAGGAAAATGGACCCTTGGCCCATTTACTTTAGATTTTGGTGTTTGATGATCAACACAACCAAATTGGACAAATGAAGTTGCAAGTGATTGTTTTGTAGTTCAATAGGATGTAAGACGTGACTTGGACAAAGGCGACGTGATGATCCGATGATCAAGACCATAAGCAAGACCCTAGAAGTACAAGAGAAGACCCAAGATATCAAGCAAAGTCCAAGCACGAAGATAGAAACAAAGCCATACATAAAATCATGAAGAAACGAGCTCATAGAGGTGGCCGGATGCTAGACTGAACGCTGGAGGAAAGTGATTGGATGCTCCGATCAAGAGGAAAGTGACCAGATGCGCTTGCTCTAGGTTTAGGCCTACTGTTTAGTAAGGTTTTCATACCTCTTACCACTCGGTGCTTGCGCGCACCGTTGTTGTACATCGGAGGGGCTTGTAGTCTTGTGAGATCACACCAACCGCGTTTGTGGTGTGGCCGCCATCGTGTACCGCAGGGAACAAGGCCCGCGGTGCTTCAGTCAGAAACTTGATAGTAAAGATGGCGGGGTGCATCTGGGAGAGGCTTGCTGGAAGGCACGTTGGCGACCCACTTACATGTGGGGAAGTCCTGAGGCTATCCACGGAGTTACCCGACCGGGAGCTTGGCCCTTGCGAGGGATTCCTTATGAGGGGCTCCAATAAGGACTAGGGGGAAGCTTGCGTGCTTCTCGATACCTTGGTAAAAATACCAGTGTCATCGATGGGAGTTTGCATATCTCTACCTTGCTCTTTAGCTTTCGCATTTACATTGATTACATTACTCCTTTTGCGGTAGAGATAGCAATACACTAGCAAAACCGTAGTTGCACATTTAGATAGTTTATCTTTTGTATAGGTTTTGCTAGGGTTTGAAAAAGAGGCCATAGTTTAGAGTTAGAATTTTTAAGTTGTCTAATTCACCCCCCTCTTAGGCGTCACGGTCCCTTTCAATTGGTATCAAAGCCAGTTGGCTTAATTTGGACCTTTGGCTTAACCACCATTGTACCGACGCTATTTAGAGTGGTTAGGATGGATACCTCTAGGCCTCCACACTTTGATGGCACTAACTTCTCTTATTATAAAGCTAGAATGGCTTGCTACCTTAATATGGTTGATTTGGGAGTTTGGAGAGTCACACATGACGGGATAAAACCCATTAAGAATCTCGATAAACCCACGAAGAGTGAAGAAAAGGAAATTTATTTCAATACTAGAGCTAAAAATTGCTTATTTGAATCATTTAGTATGAATGTGTTTAACCAAGTGTTCACTTTAAATATGGCACATGAAATTTGGTTAAAACTTCAAGAGCTCCATGACGGTACATCTAATGTCCGTGAGCAAAAACATTGTCTAGCTAAATAAAATTATGATTCCTTTACAATGAATGATGATGAGCTTATTCGTGATATGTATTCTCGTTTGAATCTAATTATCAATGAGCTCCATTCAATAGGATTAACAAAGCTAGATGATGCAGACATCATGAGGAAGATCATCTCCGTGCTACCACAAAAGAAATATGCAAGCATCATCACCATCCTTCACAACATGGAGAACTTGAGCACCATGACCCCCAGTATAGTCATTGGCAAGATAGTGGCATTTGAAATGTCATGTAAGATGGGTCAAGATGAAGCCTCTTCATCAAGCAAAGGCAAAGCTATCGTATGTAGCGAGAAAAAGAAGATGAAGGGCAAGCAAGTTGAGACAAGCTCAAGCTCCTCAAGTGAAGATGAAGAAGAAGAAGAAGAAGATGATGATGATGATTCAAGTGAAGATGATGAATCTTCCTCCTCCACCTCCGACCTTGATGAAGAATCAATCAAACTAATCAACAAGGTGGAGAAGATGATCCAAAGGCTCAATGTCAAGGGTGTGCCCATCCAAATCCAAGATCTTATTTTCACCAATCAAAGAAATAAGCAAAGAAAGAGAGGATGATATGGATGCGGCGAGTTGGGGCACTTTGTGGAAGTTTGTCCAAAGAAGCCCACACCCAAGACAAAGAAGAAGGCATGCAAAAACCAAGCCCTCACATCAATAAGGTCATGGGATGATTCTTTAAGTGAAGAAGAACACCATCACAAGAGGTGAGAGCGAAAGCACTTATTATCAAGCTCTTCTCGTATGTGCCTTATGGCATGAGGTAACGAAAGCTCATCCTCTAGTTAGAGTGATAGTAATGATGAAAAGCCTTCTTATGATGAACTTGTGCAACAAAATCTTAATTATGCTAAAGTTTGCACTAGTGAACAAAAGAAGCTTGAAAATTAAAAGAAAAGCTAGATAGATTACAAGAAGCATACAAAACTTTGCTTGAACAATATGAGAACTTTGTTAATCTCAATGTTGAACTATCTACAAAATTTGAGCAACTTAAGGCTAGTGCAACAACAAATGCATGCACAATCAATGATGAGCAACTTGTAAAGAAAAATAAAAAATTAAAAGAAAAGTTAGCTAGCTCACAAGATGCTTATAAAAGTTTGCTTGCTAAAATGGAAACCATGTGCAAATATTGTGAAGAGCTAACTAATAAAGTTGCTAATCTTGAAGCCGTTAGTACAACCTCCACCAAGGCATCTAAAAAGAAAAGTTCTGTCTTCAACATGTCTAACAAGGATGCCTCTACTTCTTGTAATGATTTATGTTTAGAGTCATCTTTGTGCAACTAAGTTTATGTTGAGAAAGTTGTTGTAGATACATGCACACAAAAGGTTGTAAAGGAGAATGAGCAACTCAAGCAAGAAGTAGCTCGCCTCACCAAGGACTTGACTCAAGTAAAAGGCAAGACGAAGCAAGCCCAACTTCATCAAGATAACACCATCAAGGGGGTGAAGAAGCTTGATGAAGGACAAACCATAGTTTGCTACATGTGCCACAAGGAAGGTCACAAGTCCTATGAGTGCAAGGTGAAGAATGGGGGAGGAGCAAAGAAGAAAGAGAAGAAGCAAACAAGCAAGCTCTCCAACACCTACACCAACAAGGTGGACAAGAAGGCCTCCACACCATACTTGTTAAAGAAGAAGAAAAATGACAAGGTGGTGGCCATCAAGGTGAACAAGCAAGCCATCAATGGGGTCAAACGCTTTTGGATGCCAAAGGAAATCATCTCTAACATAAAGAGCACCAAGAAGGTTTGGATCCCAAAAGGGAAGTGAGAATTCTGTTGGACTTCGGGGAATTTGGAGACTTGACAAAGTATGGGTGCATTTCATGGGGTGCATCATGATGGATAAAATCATTGCCAAGTGGGTTAGTGAATACTATGGACCCAAATTCCCCTTCCCATGTTAGGTAACTAGATGTTATTACTTTCAATTGGTACTTCCTTCAAGTTGTAATTCTTACAAATTGGCATCTTAAAGCATCTAGTTACTTTTCATGCCTATATTTACATTTGCATGCTTATATCTTTTGTCATGCATACACTAGGTATATCTTATGGTAGGCTTGCTCGGTTTCATTCTTAACCCTTGGAGCAAACCTACAAGGTTTAAAATTGTTTTGGAGCACGACATATAGCTTGTCTTTTGATTGTTCATCTAATATGTGTTAAAGTCCAAATTATAGATAATTTCTCCTGAATATCATCTTCGAAAATGATTCTCACATTAATGAGATGTCATCTTTCAAGTGGTATTATTGATTCTAAAATCAATGTGCATGACTTCTACAAGTATCCCACACTTGTGTGCATAAATTTAGGGGGAGGTTACTCTACAAGTTAGATGCCTTGAGACTAACACCTTTTCAAGCTTATCATGTGTGTAGTAGTCTCATTGTAAGGAAAATGGAGTCCCCAGAGTTAAGCAACATACTTCAAATATCCACCATCTATTGTAAGTGGTAGAAATCAAATTGGTTTCCATATGTGGTATTCTTAAATCGGTATCATCATATTGATTTTATTTTGATATTTATATGCTTTCTCCATGCATTATATAGATTAAATTCCCTTAAGCAAAAACTTACCAATTATGCATATGCTTTGCCTTCTACCATATGTATGCATATATTTAGGGTGAGCTTAGTCTATATAATGTGAGAGTCAAATTTTGTGACATATTCCACTCTACATACAAAGGATCACAAAGTTTGACCCTCCCTTGTTCTACTAATGTCTTCCTTTTTGGTGTTTGATTCCAAAGGGGGAGAATTTAGAGGACCAAAAGCAAGCATTAATTTGTAGGGCCATAAGCTAGATCATAATAATTTATAAGTGGTAATGGTCTACAAGTGGTAATGATCCGAGAAAGGGAGGGTAGTGGATTATGGTTTAGTCTATGTAATGAGGAGAATTTGTAGGAAGCAAGGCTTAAATCCATAATGCCACATGGGGACATTTTGCAAGGGCAAGATAAGTTTTTATAGTATCTTTTAGTCTTACAAATAGTATCTTTTAGCATCATATAACCTTGCCCCTTGCATTGCATCCTAGCAATATAACCTTGCCCCTTGCATTGCATCCTAGCAAGTAGATAGTTTTTAAATTCTAAATTTTTATTATTTGCTCGCTTTGGTCGTTTTGTCATCAATCACCAAAAAGGGGGAGATTATAAGGAAAATGGACCCTTGGCCCATTTACTTTGAATTTTGGTGTTTGATGATCAACACAACCAAATTGGACTAATAAAGTTGCAAGTGATTGTTTTGTAGTTAATGAAGTTGCAAGTGATTGTTTTGTAGTTCAATAGGATGCAAGACGTGACTTGGATGAAGGCGATGTGATGATCCGATGATCAACACCATAAGCAAGACCCTAGAAGCACAAGAGAAGACCCAAGATATCAAGTAAAGTCCAAGGACAAAGATAGGAACCAAGCCGTATGCAAGATCATGAAGAAATGAGCTCACAGAGGTGACCAGATGCTGGACCGAACATTGGAGGAAAGTGACCGAACGCTCCAATCAAGAGGCTCGGCAACAGGCATGACCGGACGCTGGACCGGACGTAGGACAGCAGAGTCCGGTCGAGTACAAAGAGGTTCTAGAGCGGCGAAAATGCGACCAGACACATCCGGTGGCATGTGACTGGATGCAGGCAGCATCCGATTAGTAGATCGTGGCTCCAACGGTCGGGATGACTGGACGCGTCCGATCAGGACGACTTGAGCATTCAGTTAGTAGCAGAAAAGTGGGATTTTGTCCCCAACGGCTACTTTCTCAGTGGGACTTATAAATACAACCCCCAACCGGCCAAATGAGAAGTGTGGAGCATAGGAAACATACCAAGGGTGTTGATACACCATTTTAGTGATCTCCACTTGCATAGTGCTTAGTGATTCATTAGGTGATTGGCGTAGGTGCTTTGCGAAGTGCTTAGGTTGATTAGACCACCACTTATGCGCTTGCTCTAGGTTTAGGCCTAGTGTTTAGTGAGGTTTGCATACCTCTTACCACTTGGTGCTTGCGCGCACCATTGTTGTACATCGGAGGGGCTTGTAGTCTTGCGAGATCACACCAACCACATTTATGGTGTGGCCGCCACCGTGTACCAAAGGGAACAAGGCCCGTGGTGCTTCGGCCGAAAACTTGATAGTGAAGACAGCAGGGAGCATCTAGGAGAGGCTTGCCAGAAGGCACATCGGAGACCCACTTGCATGTGGGAAAGGCCTGAGGCCATCCATGGAGTTACCCGACTAAGAGCTTGACCCTTGCGAGGGATTCCTTGCGAGGGGCTCCAACGAGGACTAGGGGGAAGCTTGCGTGCTTCTTGATACCTCCATAAAAATACCGGAGTCATCGATGGGAGTTTGCATATCTCTACCTTGCTCTTTAGCTTCCACATTTACATTGATTACATTACTCCTTTTGCGGTAGAGATAGCAATATACTAGCAAAACCATAGTTGCACATTTAGATAGTTTATCTTTTGCATAGGGTTTGCTAGGGTTTGAAAAAGAGGCCATAGTTTAGAGTTAGAATTTTTATGTTGCCTCATTCACCCCCTCTTAGGCATCATGGTCCCTTTCACTCTAGATGGAGCATGCCCAGATGGCTGAGCTTGAGCATCAGCTAGAGTCTATCCACCGTGAGTCCTAGGACCGGATGGTGGAGGTGACTGAGGTGCGGGCGGTAGAAGTGCTTGTAGTGGAACGGGCGACTGCCGACGAGCGAGGGCTTGAGGCAGCGAAGACCCACCAAGCGAAGCTCGAGGCGGCACTGCAGAAGTCCTTGGTGGACACCGAGGCGGCACTCCAAAGAGCCCTAGAGACCTTGGATATGGAGCCGAAGTCCCTGGAGTCAGAGCAAAAGGCCCAGTCGGAGGCTAACCTAGAAGTGCTCGTGCTTTGAGGCCGGATGATGGGGATGGAGGAGGCGAATGCCTGGCTGTGCGAGCAGGTGACTCGGCAGGAGGAGGGACTCTCCATCCTCGAGAACACTCACCTCAGTACATACCTTTTCTTTTTTCGGCATGTTGGTTTCTTCCTTTAGTTTGATTCTAAGCTTGTCGTCCTTTTTCTAGAGCTAGGTGGAAAGGTGGTGTCGTTGGGACATGACCTAGAGACGGCCAAAGCGACGATTGGCCAGAATGCGGAGGCGCTGGCCAAGTCACTTGAAGAGCGACGTGCTCTCGAGGGGGAACTTGACCAGATACGCAATGCTGCCTAGCTCGTCATCTTGGAGGTCTTTGGGTCAGAGCCAAGTACCAGCACGCCCGCTATCCGGCTGGTGGAGGTTCTAGATGAGGTCCAGGCCCTCATTACCGATGGGCTATTCTATGGAGCGTCGGGGGTGTTGACTTCGGTGGCAACGTACCACCCGAACCTAGACTTCACCACCATCTACAGTGGGTATGCTAATGACTGTAGCATGGAGGACATCCAGTCGCTCGGGGAGAGCTTGCTGCCACACGCAAAGTTGTTGGCCGAGCAAGTCTCCGCGCAGTGGGTGATGGATGCTTGCCATGCGGACATGGCTGGAAGCGTACATCAGGAGGACGTCGCCCAGCCTACGGATGCCGTGGAGCCTAGGTTGGAAGTGGACATCGCCCCACCTCCGACTGAGCCGAATGTTGCCCAGTCGGAGGACGAGCAACCCCTTCCCTTGCCGGTCGAGCCGGTAGTCGATGCCACCGTGGAGCCATAGTAGAAGTTTTGGAGTAGAAATACTTTAGCAAATGTAGAAGATAATGTCATGGGGGAGCCGCTGTGTAACGTATTTTTGTGTATTCATGAATACAGTAACTTTGTTTTTGTGATACAACTATTTCGTTCGGGGAAGCTTGTCCCGTCTGTTCCTTATTTTTACCTTAGTATAACTTTGTTTTTTATTCTCTTCTTTTTTGCACCTGCCTGGTCGCACCGTAGGCTACAATCTTAAGAGCCTAGGCGTGGCCCATGAGGCTCAGCCGCTCGTAACCGTAGGTAGAGGCAAGGTGTGATCGGTCGGATTATTTAAAGCAAAGTTACGCAAGGTAATTAAAGGAATGGTGTTTACACCAAAATTTGGTAAGCTTATCCTAGAAAGGAAGAGATCGGCCGATGATGTCAAAGGCAAGAAAATTTCCTAATTAAGGGATATTTATGAGCCGGCCAAAAAATATTATTTAATTAATTTGAGAGAGACATGACGTCCAGGTGCATATTAGGATGAAAGAAACAAGGACACGTTTCAAATAAGGAAGCTTCTTCAGCAAGGATTCTACATAAGAGAAATTAGAGTCCATGTATCTTAGTATTTCTTTTATCTAGTTGTGCTCGTTTAGGACTCTTATCAGTCCAGGGTATAAATATAAAACCCCGACTATTGTATCAAACACACACAATCAATCCAATACAAGTTGTTTACTTTTTTGGCTCCGGTCACCCCTTAGGAGTAGGAGTAGAGTAGATCTCAGTGAGTTCTTCAACAAGTATGGCTGTATTGATTCGATCGACCTCTGCTGCTTCTCTGTAAGTACTGTCATGGCTTATATCTCTGTTCGTACGGCTGCATCTATCCTGTCGACCTCCACTATGACTCTGGTATGAGTTAGTTATCGATTCTTGTCTAGTTCAAGTAAGGCTGCATCGATCTGGTCAACCTTCACTGCTCGAACTAGATTAAGGTCAAGTTATCGGCTCTATCTAAGGGTGGCGTTCCTTTGGATAAATTCATTAAGTTACCGACATTGCATATTGCTACCATTATTTATTTAATTACAACAATATCACTTCGCCTGATTAGGATTGATCTAGATTGGCCTTATATCTTCTTTAACCCATCGTTTGTTAATCCAAACTGATCTAATCTGCACTTTAAATGATGAGTTATGTTTTTATCAGCTATTTTATATCAATCTTAATCGTGCATAGCGTGTGGTTAAGACGTGTCTAATCTTGAGTAGATCTATTGGCTAGCGAAAACCGTTCCTTGGCCCATTATCATGGCCTGTGTGATTCTGCCTCACACCCCACTGTTAGCACCGTGGAGTGGGGATCATTATTTGGTAGATCTATTTCTGAGAGGGCACGATCTTAACTGTGCGCTATGCCTGAATCGGTTGTTTTAGCCGATATCGAGTGCTTTCATGAACAGTTCATGTCACAAGACTGTTGAAGTAGCAATAGGTTGAAAGATATGTTAGCCCCATGATCTTATTATTGTATTACGGCCTACATTATTCTGCCTCATGCCCCACTGATATTAGTAATAAGTTAGGGTCATCGAGTCTATTGTTGTTTCTACGGCCTACATGATTCTGCCTCATGCCCCACTGGTCATAGCGATAGATGAGATCTAATATGTTCATTAGATTTATCTTTATTAAATGGTTGAATGATGATGAGCTATTTCTTTTACATAAAAAGAGGTTCGGTTACTCGCAGTCATTGGCTTAGCTTGAACTAATTACTGTTGACATCTTTTTGCCATTGACTAATATTTGCATAAATAATGATATCCATCCTGAATGATAACCAATTCTTCCTACACAACCTCATGAGCTTTAACTGATTTATTCTTATGAATATGCTAGAATTGACTGTTTAGTCGATCTCCTTTCAAATCAGCTCTCAGAGCTACACATTCGGAATTGTCTGGCAACACCGGCATGTTTCGCCCTAAATTACTGATAAACTTTCTCTCCTTGTCATTTGCGAGGTCAAATTGACTGGCACATTTTAGGAGGAGTGTGTAGGATCAACCATCCCTGCGCTGAAGCTAGGCGGATCTCCAGCTCCATAGAGCGGACCCTTCTGGCTTACTCGTGTGTCCTCGGCATGGGACAAAATTTCTATGTCGACAAATGGACTACCCTTTCATTCGGGGAAAATGTATTTATCACATGATAGTAAAAAGAGGGGTGACATTGCATCCCCGTGGAGCCTCCGAGCAACCCAGGCTGAAAGTGTTCGAGTTAGGGCGCTTTATAGGAGCGAACATTAAGTAAAAAATGATAAGACTAAATTTTAGGGGAAACGACATAGTTGTTTGCTGTTCCAAGTGTTGGTGAGAATGTTGCCATTGTCATCCTTCAGTTGGTAGGTGTCTGGTCGGATCACCTTGGTCATCGTATAGGGACCTTCAGTCGTCCGAATCCTTGCCCGCTACGCCCCCTTTCTTGGCCGCTGCTTCTTTGCCTTTTTCTTCCTTCAGCCTGTCGGCCTATCGCAGAAGGCACTTGAGGAGCTCATAGTCCTTGTAGAGGTGTTTGACAGGGTGGGCGTTGTTGGTGCATGGGCTCTCCATGAGCTTATTGAAGTGGTCTGGAAGGCCCTGCCAGGGCTGCTTGCCCGTGTGATCAGCCACGACGACCAATGCAGAGTTGGCCGATTGGCGATGATCTTTTTTGTTCTTTTTGCCCCTCTGCGTGGAGGGGCCCTTGTCCTAATCCTCACGCTTGGCCTTGCCTTTGCCTTGACCTCTGTTGAAGCATTGTGGGAGCGGCGCTCTCTAGATGTGTCGGGCAAAGGCCCGTCGTCTCGGGCCATCCGGGCTAGGACTCTGGTCGTCCGGCCGGCGACCATGCCTAGGGTGTGTTCCACCACTCCTAGCGAAGGTCCGTCTAAGGTCTGTGTCACCTACCATCACTACTGCTCGATGGAGGCCATCATCATGCTAGGATCGACGCTAGTTGCTAATGATTCTATGAGCATCTTGGTTTGGCCCGAGTCGCTTGCGTACGAGCGGTCGGTGTGGAGCGGGCGCTAGGTCAAGCCGAGGCATAGATGCGGCCTCATGTGCCGCGCTCGGTGGCTATAGCGGTGAGCGGGTTGAGCGATTTGTCTAGTGTGTCCCCACTCCCCTGGTGGGAGGAGAGGTTGCGAGTCGATGTCATGATGTGGAGCTCTCCGTATGTTGAACGGTGGCAGTTTCCACCAGTGCCCAAAGGTTCCAGTGGATCGCTTGTTCCTGAGGGTCATTTGGCTCGGGAAGGCCGTGCAGAAGCATTGCCACAGCGGCAATGTTCTGGTCAGCCCGAGCAAACTATGGGGGATTGTTCCCCCATCCATGACATTACGCTGGGCCTAGCAGGCGTGACCCCGGGCACCGCTTGTCGGGTTATGTGCACAGGGCACAGTGTGGTGCGCTGAGCACGTCCTACCGCCATTGTCATAGCTCCTCGCCATGCTATCATATGAGCGTGAGGGCCCCCACACTAGGGTCTAGAGGGGTATGAGTCTGCAAGGACTCTGCTACCACCGGTGGCTATCCCAGAGTGTCCGCCATAGCGCACTCCTAGGATGGATGGTGGCTAGGTGCCACATCGCTGATGCTAGAGCAGTCACTCTCAACATCATGATCCATGAGGTCGAGGAAATAGGTGGGAGCATAGATCACCATCCCAAGAATTTAGACATGAGAGGGGCTACGCCGGCATCCTTCAGAGCCCCTAGGCGTACATATCCATGGGGGACGTGAGGCCGTAGGGGAACCAGTCGCATGGCGGTCGTGGCAGGGACAACGGGGTCCCTTCGGATAATCAGCGAAAGAAAGTAAATAGCAAGTAAATAACAGTATGTATATTACTCAGCGGGGTTTGAGCAGAGCGTTTGCTTGGAATGAAGCATAGAAGCCTCGTCGTTGAAGTCATTGGGTGTCCGGAAGCTGACGGAGAGCGCCCCTCTAATGGGCACCAGGATGGTTGCCTCCTCGTGGAGGTGTAGTACGCCGAGCCAGTCGGCGATGAAGTCCAGGCTTCCAAAGAGGAAGGCCTAAGATGGCTCAAAGACGGGTGGAATCCGCATCCCAATAGGTGGGAGTGCGGGAAAGTCTAGTGAGCTAAAGCGAGTCGTATCGCTTGAGCCTGCCATGGCGAAGGCAGCGGAAAAGTGGGCCATCTGATGACCAAAAAGTATGAACGTACAATGTCTTCCCCACGGACGGCGCCAACTGTCAATGTATAAAGTGACCAACATGTAAATATTTGTAGTTTTGCTGTATGTTGTGTTCGGAGGTGGTCTAGCACTCAATGACACAGGGTTTATACTGGTTCAGGCAACATGCCCTACATCCAGTTTGAGTCTTTCGGTGACTTTATTCCTGAGCCTAGGTGCTCGATGTTTGTAGTGGGGTTACAAATGAGAAGGAGAAAGATGGGGGTACAAGAGGTTCGGTCGAACTCTTGTCTGAGGGGCCAAGAGTGATGGGAGCTCTACTATGTGCTAAGTGTTCAAGCGTGTGCTCGAGGTTTGAACCTAGTGGTTCTGCTGTTGTGTGCTAGTGAACTTGATCGATCTCTTTGTTGGGAGGGAGTGCATCCCCTTTTATAGATGAAGGGGATGGCCTTACAAGAGAGAGAGAGTATGTATGCTACTAAGTCTTGTTGCCCATGCCGGTGGGTACCAGATAATGGTAGGCGGCCACAATACTGTTTATTGTCAGATGCACGTGAGAGGTTGCGTTGTCTTCTTCTGGTATGACAGACATCGGTGCCTGCCATACTGTTGATGTCGAGGGGTATGCAGGGGGTTTTACCATGTTCACCTGGTACGGTAAATGTCGGCTCCCACAACAATGTTGATGCCTAGAGTCATGTGGGGGAGCCTTATTGTGTTCGTCTGGTATGGGAGTTGATGGCGCCCACAACACTGTAGGGAAAATGTTAGCGCCTACAACACTACTTGGGTTCTGTCATGCTAGGGAGGTCACAGGGCACTGTCCTATAGGTGTACAGGGTATGTTCCTCAGTATTGCGGTTGACTTGGGTGCCCTGCTTTACTTTTTCCATCCGTTCCCTGGTCCTTGCCGAGTGAGCATCCCCAGTTGGTTGGTCCTAGTCGGCTCTAATTGCGCCTAGTTAAAGAAGAGTTATAAGTAGGGGTTCAACGCATCCCCAGTTGGGGACACGGGTTGAAGTCGGAAGTAGTGTTTGGCTAGGCCATCCGGTCAGAGAGGCCGTCCGAAGGCGGGCCGGAGTCAGAAGCGAGGCCTTCCGATCGGAGAGGTGGGCTAGAGTCAGAAGCGAACGCTGTTCCTTCTCGACCAGGCCTTTCGATCAGTGATTGGATCGACCTTCTATCATGTTGTGTAGGTATTTTGGGCTGGCCCATGAGTTGCGCGTCATTTGCAACATTGTCTACTAGGCCAAGCCTTTGTTGGGAAGTTGGTCCATGAGGGACTCTAGGTTTATGAACCCGACAACGCCTCTCAAGCTAATGACTAACATACTAGGCTATGTATCCATGTCGTCAAGTAAGGCTTTGTCTCTAGAAAAATGTTTTAGTCCTACAATCCTAAAGGTGTTTCTTTACTTTATTTCCTTGTTTTAATATATATTCAAACTAGGGCTCATTAGCTATCTTAGCAAACTGATTATTATGGAGCTACAAAAATTATAGTGAGCATCTAATAATGTTAGAAATTTACTGTGAAAGTCTCAGAGCCAACCCTATCACCAATTTATCACAACAATTCCTACAAGTTTATATTTTTACAATATTAAGCATCTCAAATTAATTAGATAACTCCTAAAAATATTATAAAACTATATGAACAAAATATACTAGCAGATAGATCATGATTTTAGGAACCTAACAAAATTAGTTTCATAATTTTTGGCCAACTACACAAATTTATATTGAATTTACAAGTTTGCATTAGAAACTAAATTAGAAAATGCTTAGAAAAGCAAAAAAGGGCCCGTGGTAACCATTCTGCCCAGTAGCCTAGCCTGGCCCAACATAGGATGCGGGCGCGCACAGCAGGTCGGCCCAGCAATGGCCCAAAGCGAGGAGTCCGTGTGCATGACACTTTTGCAAAAGAGACCCTGATCTTTTCTGAAATTACGTCATCATTTGTTTACTATTTCCCTCTCTCTCTGACTAATTCATTTCACTCCCTAGCTTCTTCCCAATTTCCTCACGCATGTCCCTAAAGCAAGACGCACAGCGGCACAGCAAGCACGGGCACCGAGTGGTCACGCCGGCCATCTAGGGTTCGCACGGACTTACCTAGAGGGTCGATCACAATTCCTAACCTAAGCGGCTACGCTGGGTGGCGGTGGAGAGCTAGGAGGCGCTCTAGCACATGCTGCCATGGTGGGCAGTGGTGTACGGCGGTGGCGCAGCCGTTCAGGCGAACTAGAGCAGCTATCACCCTATACAGTTAACGATTGAGCAGTATGGGCTTACTACAAACCTGGCCGTGGTGATGGTTTGACCGAGGACGCTCCGAGCAAGGCTGGCCATGTACACGCGGTGAGCTCAGCGATTAGCCATGGCGAACATGGCCACATCAGCGGCATTGAGGAGGTGGTAGCGGTCCACTGGCGCGTGTAGGGTGGAGAGGGACTTAGGATGAGACCATTGGTGTAGCTGGTTGAGCCCGAACGACAACTAGAGCGGGTTGCCACCCATAGTGGCCGAACATGGCCTTAGTGGCTCGGTGGTGGGGAAACTCCAAAATTGGAGCTCGACCGGGCGCCATTCATGGTGGGGTGGGACGGGTAGCTAGGTGGGTTAATGGCAAGGCCACGGACGCATTGAATCAACTTGAGATGACTTCTCTTGTTGGACCGTGGACGACGTCGTGACAGCGGAAACTATAGGTGAGCAAAAAATAGGGGGGGTCGGCCTGCTCTCGATGTGACATTCATAAAGGCGAGGGTGCTTGGGGGTGGTACAACTGTTGTGGTGGGGTTATGCGCATGTGGGAGCCGTGGCTGTGAGCACGGCCAAGTGCCAGTGCCATGGGTGCGCCATGTGCGCATGGTAGGGGGGCAGCTGCGCGACTGGGTGGTAGGGGCAGCTAAGGAGGGGTGCCAAGGCCATTGGCCAGCAGCAGGTGCTAGAGCAAGAGATGGTCAAGCCACAGCCATGCCATGGCTAGGCCGAGGGCGCCCCCCCACCAACCTGTGGCCAAGCACGCGGGCGGCCAAGTACAGCCACAGCTTGCACCGAAAAGCGGTGACCGTGGCTTGACCATCTTAGAGCCTAGTTGAGATTAAAACCCGAGCTCAAGATTCTAGTAGACCCTAAGGGCTTCTCGTCCAAACAATGAGCATGGCCAGAGTGTGAGCATCGAGGGAGATAGAGAGTGTCGGGGACTGAATACTAGGGTACCCAAAAAGGTGGAACTAATAACCATCAAACGCTGATGCTTCCAGACAGACGAGAGCGCATCTACACTTCTTGCCCATACGACCGAAGATTGGCTCCATTTTGCCCGACCCCTATGGGCTGGCTTCACCTTGCCCGACGTTCGAGGATTGGCTCCGCCTCACCCGATGTCTGAGGGCTGGCTCTGCCTCGCCCAACGGCTGAGGGCTGGCTCCGCCCCACCCGACATCCGAGGGTAGGCTTCACCTCACTCGATGGCTGAGGGCCGGCTCCACCTCGCCCGATGTTCGAGGGCAGGCTCTGCCTCGCTCGACATCCTAGGCTAGCTCTGCCTCGCCCGACGTCCTGGGGCTGGCTCTTCCTCGCCCGATGTCCTAGGGCTAGCCCTGCCTCACCTGACGTCCGAGGGCAGACTCCGCCTAGCTCGATGTCCGAGGGTAGGCTCCGCTTTGCCCAACGTCCTGGGTGTCTACACCCTACTCCTTCATAAATGATGAGCACAGGGTAAGACAAGACACTTAGGTCAACTGCAGTACTGAGGACCTTATCCTGCACGCCTACAGGAATGTATTGTCAGGATATGACGGGCAGACACTTTAAGCCCTTCCAGGCATGACAGAACCCAAACAGTGTTGTAGGAGCTGACTTTTGTCTTATAGTGTTGTGGGCACCGCCATCAGCCCTTGGATGCAGACCCTAACATAAGCATACGACAACCACTACAATCTAGGAGGTAACTCACATCATCAACAGTAATGGATGTATAGTCACTTCCCCGTCTGCTCCCCGTTGGGCCATGGCTCGGCACCCTAGCATGCCGCACCATCCACCATAGTAGGATGGGACACAACCACTTACTAAACAAAGCCAGAGCATGGCCCTATCAGGATCAATGAACGTGCTATCCCTAGCACCGTCTGCCATATCAATCGGGCAAGCTCAAGGGAAGAAGGAAGACCCAACACCTTCGAAGGACCTTCTCTACCTCTGGTTTTTTCCTCTTTCTCTCATCTGTAATCCATGCTCCCCCTTGGGTTATAAAAGGGAGGGCAGGATACCCCACTAAGGGGATGGATCGATTGTCATACACAACACATCACACAACACACAACCAAGCAGCAACCGAGCTCTTGGCATCCTTTCGACCTTTCCATCAGAGACTTGGAACCAGTCCCTCTATCGACCGTTTGTACCCCCTACTATGAACCTTTTTCAGTGTTAATAACATGAGCAGCAGCAAACTAGATGTAGGGGCAGTCTGCCTAAACCAGTATAAATCTTGTGTCGTTTAGTACACCATCCGGGCCTAACGCGCAACAAATATAAATTTACTAGCTGGTGTTTATTTAAAACACCAACAGTTGGCACGCCAGGTAGGGGGCGTGTTTCAATGATAAACATCAGGCCATAGATGGCTAGCCACGGCATCAACTGGGTCCTAGGTGCACACATGCATTTTAGGAGCCTAGACTTCATCATCACGGTGGGAGGAGAGTTGGCATTGGCTCATGCCGCCATCCAATCTCTCTCCTCCATCGGCCTCAACCATGAGAGGCTTGAGTGCTAGCTTGGTGTCTCCCTTTAACCCCAGCAGTCCAGGGAGGACTAGTGCCACCTCACCCTTTTCGACACCAATGACACGACGTGGTTTTCTGGAGGAGGGTCCCTCTCTCTAGAACACCACATACAGAGCACCCCGATAGCGCTTCCATTTGCTCTCCACAACGCTACGGTGACCATTAGCCACCTGGTGGCACAACGCTTGGCTCTACCACCCGTGAACAATGAGTTCATGGGGGTAATCAAACACATCATGGAATCTCTCCACAACCTCCACACAAAGGAGTCGGGGTCATCCTCTGGCTCTGACTCCGGCAGGGGGAGCCATCACCCCTCCCAGGAATGCTTCATGATGGGTACCCCTAAGGGACATGTCAAAGGCATCCTCACGAAGGTGGCTACCTAATGGGAATGGGGATCTCGATCTTTCGTTAGGTAGTGGTAACTATTGTTGTGGCGGAGAATGACACACCGATCCGGCTTCAGATTGAAAGATCAAACCTACAATCTTAGCACCACAACTCCTCTAGTTATCAACCGAGACATCGATCTGGTTGACCTTGCCAAGACGGCTAATCCCTGCCTGCGCAATGAAGAACACAAGCAAGACCAAGAAAGAAAGCAACCAAATTACAGATGAATGATTAATCTCATGAAGTTGGGGTCTCATAAACCGATGAACGACGAAACTGTTCTTGACAGATTAATCTAAGCAAAACCCAAAACCTAATAATGGTGGCAGCATATGATTATAAGGGTCTTAGGGTCATCGCCTACCCTAAACGTGCCCCCTAATAGGCCCAAACATGATACACGGTCCAACAGACCAAAAGACGGTGTTGTAGCACCGTGGCAGATTCTGTTTGCTGACTTGTTTGGATGATTCCTGTTGATTCTGAAGGGATTTTGTCATTAGACCACTTGGATTGGATTCCTTATCAAATTAACTTTCCAGCCATATATGGATCGTCAAAAACGGAGTCCGAATGCGTCCTGAGTGACCAGTTTAAGGTAGACTGGTCCTGGAGGCCGAGGCAGACTCGAACTTGAGTTGCTTTGGGCCTCCACCTCGGGGACTCAAACCGAATTAGCCTTGCGCCTCCTTCTTGACTTGGACACCCTTACTGGCCTCCTACCCCTCCATGCCATGTGCCAAATATGGTCATATGCATGGGTGTCATGTCCTCATCATCCTCCCCTTCTTGATGAAAAGTCGTTATCGGCGTCGATTGTGCTTGAAACTGATCCTGCACAACATAAAGAAGAACGGGGTTGCAAAGATAAAGGGAACTGAAATAATTGTGAGAAGGAACATGACCATGTTTCTAAGTTTCTAGCATGTCATCTCGCATAAAAATTTTAGCAAGCATGTAGACTCCATGATCTGAATGCACACGATGTATGTCAACACTATCCTGCAAAAGATTAGAACTAACCAAAGACAATACAGAAATAGATGATCTAGCAGACATAGGTAGCAACCAACAATGCTTCCCTTCTTGGAAGTGAACCTGTTTCGTTGAGGAACATGAGAAAATATTTGTATTATTATGGCTGCCCTCTAAACGATCATAATCTTGTACAACAAAAGGAAAATTCAAATTACTACGAATGTATACTCGATGTATCAAATATCGTCCCTTGTTGTTATATTTGCCAATAACATGATATGTGTGTTTAGAAAACCAAGGCAAATTAGCATATTCAAAAGGCTCTCCTCCAAACAATCTAGGTTACACAAAACATCAAATTCAATGTAACCCAAAGTATGTAAAGAAGATAATAGTTTGAACTCATCAGTTTTAGTAGCAATATGAATAACATGTTTATTTTTAGCACAAGTGACTGGTTCCAAAACATGTAAAACTGAAGCATCATCAATCAATTCATCTTGATCACAAGGAACTTCAAGCAAATTATCATGGGATAGAGATAAATCAAGAGAGGGTTCCACTAACAATTGCTCTATGATAGCATGGTTTATGGAAAAATTTAGTACATTAAAATAATTCTCACCTTCCATGAGTGTAGCACCATGGGCATTACCTATGTTCTCAGTAGGAGTAACATGTGCATTATGAAGTGATGGTTCTAAATTTGTATATGAGGTTATGAGCTCCTTATTTTCTTTCATGTCATTCTCTCGCTTATGGACATTATCCTAAAGAAGGTTAGTCATAGCAAGAGGAATAACAACAGACTCTTCCTCTAAATGGTGCACCTCAGCACATGAAGTCAAAATAGAAGGTGGATTTACAAAGGTTTCTCACATAAGGAGATTCATATCATTCCAAGTTTGAGGTTTATCAGAAGGATCTAAAGACTCCCACCAAGATAAAGCAGAATTTCACAAAACACTAGCTGTATTTTTTACCTTCCTCCTTGGACACATAAAGCAAGTAGCAAATATGTTATCTATGGCAATTTTCCACTCCATGTACTCATCAGCACCTATACCATCATAAGTCGGTGGATACGAACAACCTGTCATTGTTAGAAGATAGCAAAAGACAACACAAAAGTATTATCCCTATCAAATGACTACGTGGTTGCAGTGGTGTCACTTTTCACAGCAAGTGGAAGCGTCTTACCAAGCCCTTACAAAGTTCTTACCAACACAAGCAGTGGGTGGTACAACCGACGGCTGGTTTATGATATCTGTGAGGTAGTGGTACCGAGATTGCAAGGCTCCTTTTCTGTACTGATCTAAAGAGTTTGTGGAGCTTGGAAGGCACACAAAGAATAATATGTATATTTGGCACACAAGTCAGTAACAGAAAGTAATGCTAAACTATAGTCCAAAGTACTTGTTCTCGTTACTGGTCTAAAATGTTCCAAGTATCAGGTGTGTGACAAGCAAGTATGGTGGATAGCAAGGTGACAGGTGTGTGAAAAAACAAGTATGGTGGATGGCAACAGCAACTCAAACAAGAAACTAGACAACACACGTTAACACAGCTCACTTTGGCCTTCTCTATGTGCTCCTCTAGATATTGTTCCTCTTTTGCCCCTCTTTTTTCTATTTTTTGGGCTATCATTGTTTTTTGGGAAATTTCAACTTTTTCTTTTTATTTTTTTGATATTTTTTATTTACTTAGGAATACAAAATAAGTAACCATAGAAAATATGAGCTTAAACAAGTGAAAGACATGGTCTGTGAAAATTTTAGAAGACGTGCTCAAAATCGACAAAAAGCTTGTGACCAGTTTTTGACCAAATTAAAATTTTTCAACCCACCAAAGCGAGGGATGGACGGATCTAAAAATTTTTTTTGATCAATTTTGATATATGGAACGTCGAAATCCGAGTCCGGATGCGTCCTGAGTGACCAGTTTAAGACAGACTGGTCCTAGAGGCCGAGGTAGACTCAAACTTGAGTTGCTTTGGGACTCCACCTCGGGGACTCGAACCAAATTAGCCTCGGTCCTCCTTCTTGACTTGGACACCCTTGCTGGCCTCCTACCCCTCCATACCATGTGCCAAACATGGTCATATGCATGGGTGTCATGTCCTCATCACTACCTCGGTGGGCAACCTCAGTGATGAAACTGAGGGGGACATAGCGGCCCCACCTCGCATGGGGGTGGAGCAGTTGAAAGCCCAAAAGCAAGAGATCGAGGAAGCCAGAATCTAGCTTGTGTAGGAATGCACAGAGCTCGATCGAGAGATCGAACACCGTGGAGACGATGGGCGCACAAGTGCCATGGCCCATGATGTAAACCGGAGGATCATCGCCGATGATGAAGCCCTTCCTCGTTTTGCTCGGGTGAGCCAGAACATCGCCGCCATGATGGCCTTACTGCATGGCCTTCCAGAGGCCACAACACCTAAGGATCGTTAGGCCCACCATGAGATTCACACGCTGCTCAAGCTTGCGGCGGTGCAGCAGGCAAAGAGCTTGTTGTATCGGCAATGCGAGCTCAACACTAGCCAGCGCATGCCCTCGGCGTGCCCTACTAGGGACACGTTAGTCCACCAGGCACTACAGGGTGGCAGGCAGTGGGCTATGGTCCTAGTAGATCAATGTCTCGGTGGCAACCACAACGCACGAAGCACCCTCGACGCCTACAGATGCACCTATGGCGACCAGAGAGAAGGAGCCCACCGTGGCTATCATCCTCGTCATGGTAGACACTATGATAGCAGCGAGGACCAAAACCCGAGCCTTAGCCTACCAGGCCCTCAGGCCTTTGGCCGGCACATCCTCAACGCTGCATTCCCGCCAAGGTACCGACCACCTACCAATATCCCCAAATACTCTAGGGAGACAAAACCCAGACTTTGGCTTGAAGACTATCAGCTTGCCTACCAAGCCTATGGTGTGGATAATGACAACTTCATTATCCACAACCTTTCACTATTCTTATCCAATTCAACACGAGCGTGGTTGGAACACCTATTGTCCAACGTGATCTAGAGTTGGGTGGATCTGAAGGAGATCTTTGTGGGGAACTTCTAGGGCACATACAAGTGCCCTAGGAACCCATGGGACCTCAAGAACTACCATTAGAAGGCTAGTGAGACCCTTCATGGGTACATCCAATGCTTCTCCTGGCAGTGCAACTAGCTCCCTAACGTTGGCAACGCCGATGTTATAGGAGCCTTCCTATCCGGGACTACCTGTGAGTCTTTGGTTCATAAGCTAGGACACAAGGGCTCATGAACCACCAAGGAACTCCTGGACATCGCCACCAGCCATGCCTCAGGAGAAGAGGCGGTCAGAGCAATCTTTGATCGTCTCGAAGGCAAGGCAAGGTGGGATGAGGGCGCCGGCGAAGGCACCTCTAATCGTTCCAAAAAAGGAAGAACAAGAAGCAACGGCATGAGGACTCGCTCGTGGCCACTGCTGACTGCAAGGGTGGCCAAAAGCCCACGGAGGGCACTTCGAACCACTTTGAAAAATTACTCATGGGGCCGTGCCCGAACCACGCCTTCCTGGTTAAGCATCTACTCAAGGATTACGGCCTCATGCAGTGGTTCCTATCCGGAGGCTCCAACAAATGGGAGCAAGGAACGGACCCTGCCCCCACCATAGATGATGCCAAGGAGAAGGACGATAGCTTTCTGATGCCAGATGACTGCCTTATGATCTTTAGAGGATTAGCGGCCTACAACTCCAAACATCGTCAGAAGGTCACACACCACGAGGTCTACATGGCCGAACCGGCGACACCTCCCTTCCTCCGGTGGTCAGAATCTGCCACAACCTTCGATCGAACTAACCATCCAGATAGTGTCCCACACATAGGGAGATATCCGCTTGTGGTTGACCTAATCGTCAGCCCAAAGCAACTCACCAAAGTACTGATGGATGGAGGCAACTGCCTCAATATCATGTACGCCAAGACGCTCGACGAGATGGGCATCGATTGGACATGCCTTCGCCCAACCCAAGCACCTTTCCATGGCATCATTCCTGGGAAATAGGCCATGCCACTTAGGTAGATCAATCTACCCATTATCTTTGGGGATCAGTTCAATTATAGGACTGAAACCCTCACCTTTGAGGTGGTGGGGTTGCCTAAAACCTTCCACGCCATCTGGGGACATCCATGCTATGTGAAGTTCATGGCCATCCCCAACTATACATACCATAAGCTAAAGATGTTGGGCCCCCATGGGGTCAACACCATCAGCACCTCCTTCCAGCATGCCTATGAGTGCGAGGCCGAGTGTTGCGGTCACGCCGCAGCAATCGTCGCCTCCGGGGAGCTCGCCACCCTCAAGGAGGAGGTCACCGAAGAAGCGTCGGGCGCCAAGAAGTTGACCAAGTCATTCAAGTAGGTAGAGGGCTCTAAAAAAGTCCTCATAGACCCCAGGAGCACCGAGGGCAAAACGGTACGTATTGGCACCACGCTTTCCTCCAAATAGGAAAGTGCGCTCGTCGACTTCCTCCTCGACAACAAAGACATCTTTTGCATGGAAACCCTCGGAAATGCTAGGCATTCTGAGAGAGGTCATCGAGCATACCTTGAAGATCCACCTAGGCTCCAAGCTGGTGAAGCAACACCTATGTCGCTTCGATGAGGAGAAACATAGGGCCATCGATGAAGAGATAGCAAAACTATCGGCTGCTGGATTGATCAAGGAAGTATACCACCCAGAGTAGTTAGCCAATCCCATTCTTGTATGAAAGAAGAGTGGGAAATGGAGGATGTGTGTAGACTATACGGGTCTCAACAAGGCGTGTCCAAAGGATCCATTTCCTTTGCTATGCATAGACCAAATAGTCGACTCTACCTTAGGGTGCGAAACCCTCTACTTCCTTGATGCGTACTCCAGGTACCATCAAATCACGATGAAAGAGTCCGACCAGCTCATGACATCTTTCATCACCCCTTTGGATCATTTTGCTATGTCTCAATGCTGTTTGGTCTGAAGAACATTGGGGCTACGTACCAGCGCTGTATGCTCAAATGCTTCAGGGACCTCATTGGGTGGACTGTTGAGGCCTACGTTGACGACATCGTAGTTAAGTCCAAACGGGCTAACCACCTTGTTACCGATCTTGAGTAGACCTTTGCAAAACTTTGAGCGAATGGCATCAAACTTAATCCCGAGAAGTGTGTTTTCGGGGTCCCGAGGGGCATGCTGCTCAGCTTCATCATTTCTAAGCATGGCATCGAAGCCAACCTAGAGAAAATCTCAGCCATCACAAGGATGGGCCTAATTCAGAACATAAAGAGGGTTTAGCGAGTCACAGGGTGCCTCACCGCACTCAGCCGATTCATCTCACGCCTCAGCGAATGAGGTCTCCCCCTTTATAGCCACCTGAAGAAAGCCGACCGCTTCGAGTGGACATCCGAGGCCCAGGAGACGCTTAACATGGTCAAACTACTTCTGACAAAGGCCCCGATCTTGGTTCCTCGAACCAATTTAGAATCCCTTCTGCTATACATAGCGGCCACCACACAAATGGTCAGTGTCACCCTGTTAGTGGAGTGGGAAGAAAAGAGGCACACCCTCAAGGTGAAGTGCCCTGTGTACTTCATTAGTGAGGTACTATCCGACTCTAAGACCCACTACTCCCAAATCTAGAAGCTCCTATACGCCATCCTCATCACCAAGAGGAAGCTACGCCACTACATCGAGTCACACCCGGTGATGGTCGTGACGTCGTTCCCCCTCGATGAGGTCATCCAAAGCCAGGATGCCATGGGAAGAACCACAAAGTGGGCGCTCGAGCTGATGGATTAGGGCATTATGTATATCTCCCGAACGGCAATCAAGTCCTAGGTGTTGGCTGACTTCATCACGGAATGGACCGAGGTCCAAACACCACCGACGGTCATCGATCAAGAGTACTAAATGATGTACTTCAATGGATCTTTGATGAAGAAGGGTGCTAGCATAGGACTGGTCTTTGTATCACCCCTTGGGGTACACATGAGGTACATGGTCCATCTCCATTTCCCCTCATCCAATAATGTGGCTGAGTATGAAGTGCTCATCAATGGCCTACACATTGCCATTGAGTTAGGCATCCAATGCCTCGATATCCGAGGTGACTCCTAGCTAGTTGTCAACCAAGTCATGAAGGAGTCGACCTATCACGACACCAAGATGGCTACGTACTGCCAAGAAGTCCGATGGCTAGAGGACAAATTCAATGGCCTCGAACTCAATCACATCCCAAGATGCCTCAACGAGGCGGCCGACGTGCTTGTTAAGGGGACATCTGGCCGAGAGCCGATGCCAATAGGTGTCTTTGCTAGTGACCAACACAAGCCCTCGGTGCGCTACAAAGGGTCAAAATGGGCCGATGATAGTTCGCCCGGTCTAGCCTCGGGGCTAACCAACCGACGTCTCTATTCAACCCTGAGGTCATAGAGCTTGAAGAGGATCTAGCGACAGAGCCTGACCCTCTGGTTGATAGGAGAGCACTCTACCTCGACTACCTCCTTGGTGACACACTGTCGATGGACAAGACGGAAGCTCAACGACTCACTCGTCATGCCAAGTCCTTCATTCTTGTAGAGGGTGAACTCTACAAACAAAGCCACACTAGGATCCTACAGCTCTACATTCCCATCGAATAGGGGAAGCATTTGCTGGGTGATATCCATGGTGGGGTCTGTGGACACCACGCTGTGCCTAGAACCTTGGTTGAAAATGCATTCTAGCAAGGCTTCTACTGGCCCACTGCAGTAGTCGATGCCGAGTAGATTGTATGCACCTGCGAAGGGCGTTAGTACTATGCTCGGCAAACTCACCTCCTGGCCTAGGCACTCCAGATGATCCCCATCACATGGCCCATCATGGTCTGGGGGCTTGATCTGGTAGGACCTCTGAAAAAAGCGCCCGAGGGCTACACCCACTTACTTGTCACCATAGACAAGTTCACAAAGTGGATATAAGCTCAGCCAATCTCTGTGATCACATCCAAGCAAGCCATGTTGTTCTTCCTCGACATCATCCATCGCTTTGGAGTACCAAACTCCATCATTACAGACAACGGCACACAGTTCACCAGCAAGAAATTCCTTCGATTCTACGATAAACACCACATCCGGGTCGATTGGGCCACCGTCGCGCACCCCTGAACGAATGGGTAGGTCGAGCGCGCAAACGGCATGGTCCTACAAGCTCTCAAGCCTAGGATCTTCAATTGGTTGAACAAATTTGGCGCACGCTGGGTTGCTGAGCTCCCCATGGTGCTCTAGAGCCCAAGGACAACTCCCAACTGAGCCATCGGCTACATGCCTTTCTTCATGGTCTATGGTTCCGAGGCCGTCCTCCTAACTGACCTCGACTACGAAGCGCCAAGGATCAGAGCATATGACGAACAGGGAGCTGAGGCATCCCACCAAGACGCCATGGACCAGCAAGACGAAGCTCGCGATGTCACCGTCCTCTACTCGGCCAAGTACCAGTAGGTACTGCGATGATACCACAGTCGACGGGTGCGGGACCGAGCCTTCAATGTTGGGGATTTGGTTCTCTGCCTCGTGTAGAGCAACAAGGACCGCCATAAGCTCTCCCCACCCTAGGAGGGGCTGTACATCATCACGGAAGTACTCATGCAGAGCAGCAAGGACCGCCACGCATGGGGGCTAGAGGAAGGCTGGGCTTTCAATGAGACCAAATGCACAGTCACAAAATGATAGCTAAAATCCTAAATAAGGGGTACGTGCGAATACAAGAGTAAGTTTGCTACCCTCGCTTCGGTCTCTAGTAACACCTAGCCCTAGTGACCACAAGGGGTCAGATCTCACTCGGGGGTTGATTAAGGTATAAATACCTCCTTTTTTGAAGTAGTTGCTACGTTAGACCTCTTCCTTACCTTAAGGTTAGCGGCAAGGTTTGTGGGAACAAATAACCGAGCATGCCTGGTAAGACTGCAAAAAACCCACGCCCCGATGGCTATGGTAACTTTGCTCACGAGCATAATTGAAATTTCCCTTATACACCTCGGGCCCTACGGTCTTAACGAATGGAAGGGTCAGATTGCATAAGCACCTTTTTTTGAATGCAAAAAAGGAAGAAAACAAGTTCAATCAAATGAAACAAAATTGCGAATTTGTTTAACGAAATGAAGTTGCAAATCTGTTTTCAAAAGAACCGACACTTGTCCACAGATTATAGATAAATGTCCATCAAGACTCATTCGACTAACTACCCCCTCTTAGGGAGAGAACCATATCTTCAATTCTGCTCACCAGGGTTTTCACAAAAGGAGTCACCGTCGCTTCTATGGCATCCAGGTCGGAGGGTTCATAACCAGGCATGAAACCAAGGCTCATCGCCTCAAAATCGATGTTGTCATTGTAATGCGAGCAGGCGGCGGCGAAGGCTTGGGTGATCCCTAAGCAAAGAGCTTCCTTCTCTAGCTGGCACACCCACGTTGTGATATCTGCGGCACGAGCCACGAGCGAGCTGTTTCCCTCTACCTACACCACCTATAGGTCATCGCAGACCATGCCAAGGGAAACCTTTAGGATATTGAGCTTGTCACTCTCCGCCTGAAGAAGACTCCTCACCTAGGCGAGATCTATGGCCAATCCGGCAGCGGCACCCTCGGCCTCCAGCTTCTAGGCTTTCATGGTCTCTAGCTCGGCCTAGAGGGAGCGGATCCTCTATTGTGCCTCGTCGTGCTCTCGGATGGCCCGGTCACGCTCCCCATAGGCCGCACCATGCTCTGAGCGGAGCCTCTTCGTAGTATGGCATAGCTCATCCTGCTCCTCATGCAGCCAGGCAATCATCTCGGCATCTAGTTTGGCCCTCTGCTCTAGGGCCACAGACCTCTCCTCGGCAACCAGCCTGAGATCCTGCTCCTTCTTGACCTCGGCCGGGAGGTCGATGATCCCTTGATGGGTCTCGGTGTCTCGCTGGAGTAGCTCATCTAGCTCCTTTCACACTCTGGCGGCCTCCTCCTAATC
Organism: Miscanthus floridulus; assembly: GCF_019320115.1. Taxonomy (NCBI): domain Eukaryota; kingdom Viridiplantae; phylum Streptophyta; class Magnoliopsida; order Poales; family Poaceae; genus Miscanthus; species Miscanthus floridulus. The sequence continues at coordinate 4,874,801 of NC_089586.1, forward strand.
TCGCCGCACCCTCTCTGATAGCTCATCAAAAGACTTCTTAGCGAGCTTTGCATCCCCGTGGGCCTCGACCTCCCACCGTCAAAGATCATCTGCCTCCGTAGCAAGGGGAGTCAACTCGGCCACCCTCTGTCAGAGCTGGGCAATCAAGTCCCTATTTAGCCATGCCTCATCGATGAGGTGGTCCCAACCCTCCTTTTGTTCATGAAGGAACCAGGATTTCTCCCAGCTATGAGTTATAAGAGACTAAAAAAAGACGGTGGTCAGAAAACAAAAATAGATGAAGAAAAAAGAGATTGAGAGGCAGGACCAAGTGAATACCCGATCGGTGGGAACAATTACATCTTGAAGGATGCCACTGGCCTGGTTCAGAGCTTCTAGCATGGTCGTGAACCCCTCACTGAGCTTCTCACGCTCTATGCCCTCGGCGGCATCATCGGGGATGAAGAGTTCCGACGTTGGGTCCCACGAACTCACCCATCAGAATGGGGGCTCATCCCGCATGGGCTAGTGGTGGCCCTCTGATGGTGGGACTAGGCACAACTCCCTACTAGTCTCCTCAGCAACCACCGTGGTGCCCAAGGGTCCCTAGGCCATGACCCCCTCGGTCCTGCCCACAGCGGGCGTTGTCTCTAGGGCCGTCGATAGCACAGGACGGGCCGCTGCCTTGGATGCTGCCACCACCGCTCCTGGCTATGACCCATCCATCGTACCCACCATCACCTCCACCTCCATCAATGGGACCTCATCCCGCTATGCCACGCCCACCATGGTCAACGCAATGGGTGCGGCCGATAGCTCTGTCTGGCCCAACGTCGGTAGTGGCATCACTTCCATCACTGGTTGAGTGGCGACCTTTAAGGGTGCCTCCTCAGCCTCGCCGATAGCTTGACCCGCCGAGGACACAGGCACCACCATGGGCGGTGCTAGACCGACCAACGAGGCTGTGACGTCTGCTCCGCTCTCACCCAAAATGGGGGCGACGTCCGGTGGTAGCCCCCACCTTGCCTGAAGGGTGACGGTCTTCTTGGGCACCAGTGCTATGGAAGTGCCCCGCCTGACCCATCTCTCGACGCTGCAGAAGAAACAAAAGGTGTGAGTCACTATGAAAAATAGAGAAAAATAGAGGAATCGACAACTTACATTGGCCCTGTCGGGCGGTGGAGACGTTTGGGGGATGAACCCCTAGTTCCCTGCTCTGCCTCGTCGGGGTGGGACCATTTTGTGCCCATCCCCTACTCCTGGGCCGAGGTGCTTGCCTCCTTCATATCTAGGGGCACAGCGGCAGAGCCACCCCCTTGTCTCGGCACCACGAGCGCGGCGGCAGATACGCCCGCTCCCGCCAGCACCTCAGGCATGACAGCGGATCCACCCGCCCCTACTGGCTCTTGGGACATGGCGACGGGTCCACCTGCTCCCGTTGGCACCTCAGGCGTGGTGGCAGATCCACCCACCCCTAATGGTGCAAAGGACAAGCCGACGGTCCAGCCTGCCTCCTCCTCTAGCCTCACGGCCTTACCTTCCCTTACGTGGAATGGGAAGGGTCCCTGCATTGACGAGTGGGTACCTATTAGCGCATCCTCGCTTCCTTGGTCGCCCCACTCAATGTTAATGAATACCTCATCATATTCCTCATCGTCGTCGTCATCGTCGTCACTGCCTGTCTCCTCTCCTCGCTCCCATGCTTGCTATTTCTACTGCTTCTTCTTCCTCTTGAACTCCTTCATCTTCTTCTCCCACTCGGGCACGGTGTGATTCGCTGCTGCCACGAGCGGGTCCTTTGGCAATAGAGCCGAGTCTATCTGTGAAGACGAGTCTCTTCGACTGGTCCCGCTATCCCAAGGTCAGCATCAAGAGGTCAGGAGTTCAATTAAAAAGGAGGCACGGGGAAAGAGAACTTACGAAGTTAATATACCCTGGTTCTGGCTACATTGGGGGATGCCTCAGCACTGGATACACAAAATCAAGAACGATGCCAACATCGCCCTTCAAGGGCTCCATTGCCTCATTGATGGGCTGCACCACTTTGGAGGGGGAAGCGCTCCCTCGGCGAGCGCCATCCCCTCAAATGGCGCTCCAGGCGCCATCAGATACAAGGGAAGTGCATGACTCATCAGTGGTGCCACCCTCTATGTGTGATAGGTGTTGATGATTGTGGGGGTATTAACCCCTATACCCTTATGGCTAAGCTTGGGCTGGCCCGGATTGATGGGTTCAGTCCACCCGAAAGACGACGTGCGGCCTAGTTAACCTGATCGGAGTCCTGCACAAAGAATCAAGACGGATTTGGCGACCAAGCAGGATCCTGGTCGGTTAGAATAGGAATCCTTATCCGGCCACATATGGCAATTGTAACTGACTAGGATTAGTTTCTAGATCTGTAACCCTGCCCCCCGGACTATATAAGGTGGGCAGGGGACCCCTCTAAAAAACATCTCTCATTGACATACAGCAATACAAATCAGACGCAGGATGTAGGTATTACGCCTTCTTGGTGGCCGAACCTGGATAAAACCTCGTGTCCGTCTTGCGTCACCGTCCTGTTTGGGGCTTGCGCATCTGTCTGCCGATAATCTACTACCTTGGGCATACCCCTAGGTAGACTGCCGACCATATTTCGTCGACAGTGGCGCGCTAGGTAGGGGGTGTGCGTACTGCTCTCCAAGCAAACAAGATGGTCATCATCTCTGGCTCCATGGCTACGCCCAACGGCCTCACGTTCACCATCGGCCAGATCACCTGGACCACCAGCTCCGATGACTCCATCGCCGTGACCACGGAGGAGGCGTGGATTCAGCCTGCGCCGACACCTACTTCACCTGCATCGGCTACGGCTCCGACCACGGTGAACACGGCTCCGACCACGGTGAACACGGCTCCAACCACAACGGATACGGCTCCAACCACAATGGACCTGGCTCCGACCACGGGACATCTGGCTCCGACCACGCCTATAGCCACGCCGACAACCCATCATCCGCTTCCCCGCTACAGAGGAAAGCAGATCGACAACACCGACCTGCTCGACTCCGTTGATCGGGTCGGCATCCAACTCGCTGAAACCCTGGCTCTGGTAAGTACGATTCAAAGCCAACCTAATGAGTAGGTAACAGCTCCCCACAACAGATCTATCCAACCAGTTCGGACCAGTCGCCCTACGCGACTTGGAACAGATCTTGTGGTCGTATCAACTCCTGAGGGGCGTTTCGCTCGTCGCCGGCCAGCCATCGCGACGGGTCTCCAACTCTGTGAGTATGAAGTCCCGACGGAGAACCACCAGGTCTAGCCCTACGGCCTGCAAAACGCTGCCTCCTGCTACGCGAACAACCTGCGACGTCGCTCGGATCTGTGTCCTATACATCGATCTCGGCCGAAGCCATGCAACGTCGTCAACATGGTCCAGATTGAAGATTATCAAGAAGGATCCATCCACACAGTCCGAGAGGGTGACTCCAGCTCCTCATCCGGCATCGCATCCAACGCATCTGTCCACACCGAGCTTTAGCGTCACGAAGATGAAGGCGTCAAATACGATCTGGATCTACCAGACCACGCCCCGGGTTTCCCCCAATTTCCGTCTTTCCCGCCAAGATGAGGGGATTTGATCCATGTTGTCAGCAACGACGAGCCGCCAGTAGTTGGCGAAACAGAACAAGAAAAGACTGCACGCGAAGCACGCAATATTGACCGGTTTAATCGCCGGCAAATCGAAGCTAAAGCAGACCAGGAGGCACGATGCATAAGGGTCCAACCACGTGACCTCAACAATGCTTTCGACAGGGTGGGGGACAAACAAGTCTTCAAGACCCCAAGCGCCAACGTAGCCGTCGCCATGGCGACAATACAGCGGCTGCCCAACACTCCCGAGACCCAAGCGATCCGTGATGACATACAAGCTTATCTGACAGCTGCCATGGCTCAGACCGTAGAGATGAATCAAGCCCAGCCTCCATCCGTTTCTATCGAATCAAGCCACAGCCGCCAATACTCAAGTCGCTCACAGCCACTCAACCAACGTGGCTCGCGCAATAACGACCCATCGGACAACCGTCAAGGCAGAAACGGTGGTCATGATGGTGGTCAGGACGACAACCGCCGCCGGGAGGATAACCGCCATGACGTTCGAGGCGACAACCGCCGAGATAACCGCGACAATCGCCGTGATAACCACGGTCGCAGGGCTAATCTAGATGGCAATCGAGATCGCCGCGATGGCAATAACGATCTCCGCCATTACCTCGTCGGACGTGATCTGCGCGCTCGCATCAACCAGAGAGCCAACGATCGTGCATCCCATGAAAGCTATCGCCGTATGGAATATGACACTGCCCACGGCCCGCCGGGTTTGAAGCAGTTCACTCCACACCTTCGCCAAGTCATATGGCCCAAGAATTTCAAACTCGAGAAACTTTAGAATCGCTGTTGGTCATGTAGGTCACCAATGGCTGGTTAGCTTGCCAGCGAACTATTTTGACTCTTGGCAGGAGCTCAGGCAGGCCTTCATCGACAATTTCATCGCTACTTGTGAACAACCCGGCAACAAGTACGACCTACAACGGATCCGAGATCGGAAGGATGAACCACTGCGTGAGTACGTTCGGCGTTTCTCGGAGATGCGCATCAAGGTTCCATCAATCTCCGACAACGAAGCAATCGAGGCTTTCATCACCGGCCTCCGGTTCCACGACGCCCTAAGAGACAAGCTCCTCCGGAAGAGACCCGAATCAATAACAGCGCTTTTGGCCACCGCTAAGAAATACGCGGACGCTGACGACGCTAAAAAGATAATCGTTGAAGAAGCAGCAAGGGTTCCACGCTCCGACCACCCTCCACACCGCGACGATTACCGTGGCAATCGTGGTCGGAACGACAATTTTGACCGCCGCAACCAGCGCAACGACTCCCGCGACCATCGTGATCAACATAATCAGCGGTGCAACCGCCGTGACGATTACAGGAGCAAGCGCGCTCGGGAAGACGACAGCGAGGTCAATACCATGAAAAAGGGCAGCGGACGTCGTAACTACGAGGATGACTACGCCAAAGCATTGAAGGGGCCCTACCAGCTCCATCCTAAGTCGAACCACACCATGGAGAATTGCCACGTCCTCAAGACTATCTACACGCGTCAACAGGCTCCGGATACGTCCGACAAGCCTAACGACGCGGGGGAACAGCGCAATGAGGACAACGACGACGATGATGCAGACCCTCGTCATAAATACGTCAAGCCGACTGATCACGTGCACACCATCATCGGCGGCAAGGTGTCCATTGAGACCAAACAAGAACGCAAGCTGCTCGCCCGCGCTTGCTTGAACATGGCAAACACCGACAACCTTCTCACTGATCCGCGGTTTCCTCCGTGGTCTCACCGTGAAATCTACTTCAGTAGGAAGGACCAATGGGCCGCCATACCTGAGCCAGGGCATTTTCCCCTGGTCCTCGATCCTTGTATCAACAAGGTTCAATTCGACAGGGTACTGATAGACGGCGGCAGCTCCATTGATATACTGTTCAAGAACAGCCTGCCCGCTCTGAAAATAGCCCAGGTGGACCTGAAGCCGTATGAGGCGCAGTTCTGGGGCGTTCTCCCCAGACAGAGCTCCACACCTCTCGGGCAGATCACGCTACCTGTGCAATTTGGGACTCCAGACCACTTTCGCACCGACTACGTCAACTTCGTGGTCGCTGATTTCGATGGCACCTACCATGCCATTCTTGGTCAACCGGCGCTCACCAAGTTCATGGCCATACCTCATTATAGGTATCTGGTGCTCAAGATGCCTACTGAGAAAGGAGTTTTAACCCTCAGGGGCAACGTATACGTAGCTTATACCTACGAGGACGACAGCTTCAAAATAGCAGAGGCCCACGACCTCTCTATTCGCATGGCCGAGACCATGCTCGATGCTAAGAAGACCTCGGCCGATCACCTGGAGATCCCAGAGCTCGAGGCTCCGCGCAAGAACATCAGGTCCAAGGAGCACAAGACGATCCAGCTGGTCGAGGGCGATCCTAGCAAAATGGCCCTCATCGGGGCCGACCTGGATCCCAAATAGGAAGACGCGCTCGTTAGGTTCTTGAGGGGCAACGTGGATGTGTTTGCATGGAAACCTTCCGACATGCCCGGTGTACCTCGGAACTTGATTGAGCACTCCTTAAATGTCAACAGCAAGGCCAAACCAATCAAGCAGAAGCTACGACGGTTCGCTCGCAACAAAAAGGAGGTGATTAGGGTAGAAGTTACATGGCTTTTGGCAGTCGGATTTATCAAAGAAGTGTATCATCCGGAATGGTTAGCCAACCCGGTTCTTGTACGCAAAAAGAATAATGAATGAAGAATGTGCGTTGATTACACTGATCTCAACAAACACTACCCTAAGGACCCCTTTGGCTTACCTCGCATAGACGAGGTCGTAGATTCAACCGCCGGTTGCAAGCTGCTTTCCTTTCTCGATTGCTACTCTGGTTATCACCAGATCGCTCTCAAAAAGGACGACCAGATCAAGACATCTTTCATCACGCCTTTCGGCGCCTACTGCTACACGACTATGTCGTTCGGGCTCAAAAACGCCGGTGCTACCTACCAACGCGCTATACAGGCCTGCCTCAACGACGAGATAAAAGACGGCCTCGTCGAGGCTTATGTCGATGATGTAGTTGTCAAAACCAAGGAAGCACATACCCTTGTTGACAATCTGGAACGCACCTTCGCAGCCCTTAATGCGTTCCAATGGAAATTAAACCCAAAGAAGTGCATCTTTGGTGTCCCTTCTGGCATATTGCTTGGCAACGTCGTCAGTTACGACGACATATGCCCTAACCCGGAGAAAGTCAAAGCTGTCTTAGACATGAAGCCCCCAAAAAAGGTGAAGGATGTCCAGAAGCTTACCGGCTGCATGGCTGCTCTAAGCCGTTTCATATCAAGATTAGGAGAAAAAGGACTACCGTTTTTCAAACTGCTCAAAGCGTCCGAGAAGTTTGAGTGGTCGGAGGAAGCAGACGCTGCCTTCACGCAGCTGAAATAATACCTCACGTCACCTCCGGTACTTACTGCTCCTAGAGAAGATGAAACTCTCCTACTTTACATTGCGGCAACCGATCGGGTGGTTTCCACTACAATGGTGGTCGAGCGCGACGAGCCGGGCCACGCCTACAAGGTACAGCGGCCAATTTATTTCATTAGTGAGGTACTCAACGAATCCAAGACCAGGTACCCACAGATTCAGAAACTGCTCTACGCCATACTGATAACATCCCGAAAGTTGTGACATTACTTCGACGGATATCGTGTGGTGGTCATGACCGAGTATCCTTTGGGGGACATCATTCGCAATAAGGATGCGAACGGGCGCATCGTCAAATGGGCAATGGAGCTATGCCCCTTTTCCTTGGAATTTGCAAGCCGTACTACAATCAAGTCCCAGGCACTCGTCGATTTCATCGTCGAGTGGACAGACTTGAGCACGCCTGCCTCTCTGGGATCCGACGAATATTGGATGATGTACTTCGATGGTTCTCTCAACATTGACGGTGCGGGAGCAGGAGTTCTTTTCGTGTCACCATCCAAGGAGCAGCTCTGGTACGTCCTCGAGATTTATTTCCCAGCATCTAATAATGCCGCCGAGTATGAAGCATGCCTATATGGTCTACGCATTGCGGTTGAGCTTGGAGTTAAACGTCTCTATGTCTACAGAGATTCGGCTCTGGTCATCAACCAACTCAACAAGGACTAGGACACGACTAGTGAAAAGATGGACGCATATTGCAAATCGATAAGAAAGCTAGAAGGCAGGTTCTATGGCATCGAGTACATACACATGGTCCGGGACAAGAACCAGGTAGCGAATGCGTTGTCAAAGTTAGGATCATCCCGAGCCAAAATCCCACATGGCGTATTCATCCAAGACCTACTCACGCCCTCCATTGAAGATGAAGATTCAACGACCGACAAAGTTTCAGACCAGCAATTAGTGGCTACGGTTCTGGCGCCGAGCACAACCGAGCCGCTTCCGACCACTCATGAGAAGGACTGGAGAACACCTTTCATCAAGTACTTAACAGATGGTAGCGGTTATATCGATCGAACAGAAAATGAGCGCCTGATGCGTCGTAGTAAGCAGTATCTGCTCGTCGATGGCAAGTTATGGCGCAAAAACGCTAAGGAGGAAATCCTGATGAAGTGTATAACCCAAGAGGTAGGTGAGCATCTCCTAGACCAAATCCACTCTGGCTCCTACGGCAACCACGCGGCCTCAAGAACACTGGTCGGTAAGGCTTTCCGAGCAGGGTTCTATTGGCCGTCAGCAGTGGCTGACGCAGAGAAGCTAGTCCGCCGCTGTGAGGGTTGTCAGTTCTTCTCCAAGAGAATCCATGTACCAGCACATGAGATCTAGACGATTCCAGCCTCTTGGCCCTTCGCATGCTGGGAACTAGACATGATCGGGCCTTTCAAACCAGCTCCTAGGAAATTTACATGCGTCTTCGTGCTAATTGATAAGTTTTCTAAGTGGATAGAATACATGCCTCTGGTACAGGCATCCTCAGAGAAAGCTGTCACATTCCTCGACCAGGTCATCCACCGTTTCGGCGTGCCCAACAGCATCATTACTGATCTGGGTACTCAGTTCACCGGGAACGCTTTTTGGGACTTCTGCGATGAAAGGAGCATAGTTGTAAAATACGTCTCGGTGGCGCATCCTAGAGCTAATGGAGAAGTCGAGCGGGCAAATGGCATGATCTTGGACGCATTGAAGAAGAGGATGTACAGAGAAAACGATAAAGCTCCTGGAAGATGGCTCAAGGAGTTACCAGCCGTGGTCTGGGGCCTCCGAACTCAGCCCAGTCGTAACACCGGCGTCTCACCATATTTTATGGTTTACGGCGCTGAGGCAGTCCTCCCACCAGATATAGCTTTTAGATCAGCACGGGTAGAGAACTTCGATGAAGGCAAGGTCAATGAAGTACTACAACAAGAATGTTAAAGAGCATTTCTTCGTGGTCGGGGACTTAGTCCTAAAGTGGAAGACGAACCAGGCTGGTGTCCACAAACTCGCAACCCCATGGGAGGGACCCTTCATGATCAAGGAAGTCACACGTCCAACGTCTTACAGGTTAGCTCATCTGGATGGCACGGACATACCGAACTCATGGCACATCGACAAGCTTAGACGTTTCTATGCTTAACTACTGAGATATGTACTCTACTTGTATTTTCGATTTACTTTACTAAAGCAACTATGATTTCTCCGACCACTCTAATGTGTCACTCCGAATTTTATGGTTATTCTAACTTAAGCCAGTACAAGCCGACCACCACTCCTTCTACGGTTTTTGGAGCAGGCCCTGTCTCCGGTTCCTCCCAACACGTGCACGGGATCCGCTCTCTACGTTGCGGGTGATCGGCAGGTCCCCCCTGGTTTGACTTGTCTGCGTCCACGTGTGCACAGGTCATAGTACCTCACACTCCGACCACATGCCAGACTAGGGCCGCACAAACTTTTCAGGATGACGTGTCGAGCAAAACGGTACAACTAAACAGAACGTTAACACGTTCCCACTTAGTTACACCAACAAAAAATTTCAAGCTTAAAGTACATTTTGTATAAAACAAACAAGCTTATAATGATATACAGTTACGTTATTACAAGCTTGCCAGAAAAGGCTCAAGTTTACAATAACACAACTATGTCCTCCTTCTACAGCTCTAAGCCTATTACATTGGCTGGTCGGGGCGCATGGCATTTACTGCTCGCCGCCTCTGATACCCTACTCGAGTCTCGGGGACTCTTGAGCTAGTCAAGCTGAAGGGGATGGCCCCGCCGGTGCCTGGCTAGCCGAGACCGCAGGCTTCGTTGGTTGGCTTGCAGCTGATGGCATTTCTAGCTGGCTTGTCGATGGCATACCCTGCACAGGTGCTGTCCCACCTCCGCACAGGTTAATATCGCCAATTATCTTTGACGACAAATCCAGCTGGGCCGTCCGAAGCTCTTCGGCCTTGTCTGGGTCTATCTCCTTTGGGTACCCAGCCTCCAAGCGTTTGAGATCGATCAGGGGGTAGTGGGCACGCACCATGCTTAGCACATGGGCACCCGTGTACTCACCCGCCTCCTTTACGAAGTCTTGGAACCATCCCCATGCTTGCTTGCATATCTCGACCAGTCCAAGCTAGGGCGTCCTTAGCTCTTCCTCTGTGAGCGCCGGGTTAATAAGGTCGAGGACGGGCACAATGCCAGTTGCCATTTCTTGGCACCGCTTGTTCCACGTGTCCCGCTCCTCGGTGGCCTTAAGGCATTGTGCTTTCCAGTCGTCACGCTCCTTGATCATGGCCTCCAGGTGCCTCTTGGCATTGACTTTCAAAACTGAAAGTAGTACAAGACATCAAACGTGATGACACGACAAGGCAAGGTGGGCAATAGAATGAGAAAGGTGGTCTGGAGTGCTTACTTTTCAGGTCGTCCTTCATTCTGTTAGTGTGGTCTTGGAGTTTCGACTGGCTGCGTGCCAGTTTCTCGTTGTCCTCCTTCAGGCGACCACATTCTGCAAGCACACGGCTGTTCTCCCCCTGGAGGTGGGTCACTTCAGCTTCTAAACCTGCATTACAGCTATTACTGCCAAGAACACAATAACACAAGTCCCGCACTTGCTATGATATGGTGAAAACTTACCTGTTCTCTCCCGCTCTTTGTTTTTGAGCTGGCCGACCAGGTTTTGGTTCTGTGCTTCTCGGTCTGTCCTCTCCTGGTCGGTGGCTTCAAGTTGGTGCCGTAGGCGTTCCACTTCAGCCGTCAGCTCCTTATTGGTCGTCGTGATTCCTTCTATCTGGTCGAAGCACCTTTTTTGATATCTTGCAGTTTTCATCAAGTCCTGCATTCAGACAAGCTACGTCAGATGGTTCGACTACACAATAGGGTCAAAGAACTCAAGCCAAATATACCTGGACTTCCGTCACCAGACGCTTGGCCGCTCGTTCGACTCTTAAGGTCTCTTCGACCTCTGGGATTTCCTCGTGCATGACCCATTCATCGTTCCGATAGCGCGACACATATACATGTTGTCGCCTATCTTGGGGACGGCCCAGGACTTCTTCCACTTCTTCCTCTTCAGCCTCCTGTTCGGGAGGCGGCACTGGTCTGGAGTTCGCAGACTCCACGACCACCAGGGCTTTCCCACGAGCCGTCGCGTCGGCAACCATGTTCTGGGCAACTTCTGGCTGCTGCCCCTCGGCTAGATCCAGCTCCCTTGGCGCCGTGGTATCCGCCTCAGCAGGGTTCGTGCTTGGAGCACTTGTATTCTGCTCGGTTGTCTTCTTGACCAGCTGCTCGGGGACTGGCGTCTGGTCGTCCGCCTGCTGAGGCCCAGGCGGAGTCCCTGCCATGGGCTCCTCCATGGCTGGGTGCTGGGCAGTTTGTCCCGCCGTTGTTGGTGAGGACGTTCTGCACCCAGCTAGCTGGTCGGGGCTTTCGGTGGATGCCGATCTAATGCATTTAGAGACAAATTCAGAAGATAATAGCATCCAATGCAAAATGCAAGCTTACATAAAAAACATAGATACTTATAGTTTCGACTTGCGGAAGGATGTGGCAAAGGAACGTCTCCTCGACCGCCCCTGCTCCGCTTCCTCGGCAGTTTCCACTAGGACTTTTTCAACCTCCGGTACGGGCGTCGGAGTATGATGTGGCATGTTTCCTTCGCCTGTCCTCTGTGTCGCAGTGGTCGGTGCTGTGGCAACTGCTGGCCCAGAGGAGCCACCCTGCTCCATCGGTCCCACCTGCCTTCTCCTCTTTCAGGGGATGAGCCGGAAGATGTCTGCATCCTCTGCTTCGTCATCCGACAGGGGGAAGATGGCTTGACGTCGTTTGCTGGCAGCCGAACGCTTGCCAGCGACTCTGGTCGAGGCGTCCTCTACGGTCTCAAGAACCACCCAGTGAACGTCGTTGGTCCTGGTGCGGGTCTGGGCGGCTGGGCTGGTAGCTTGCGGCCATTCTACACCGGGTGGAGGCAACATGAACACTTCTGCCCGGTCACGGCCATTACACTGAGACACAAAATGAAGGAAAAGACAATTATTTTCTCGATACAACATGACTCTACAGTTAAAAGGAGGCGTCATTTACCTTTGGGGGAGGTCGAGCCAGCTTGAAGGCGTGCTCGATGGCGTTCAGTGCAACATAATTGGGATCGGCCAGGTTGAACAGCTCTCCAATCCTGGCCTTGATCTCCATCTTGTCGAGCGGCTCCTTCCTGGTCCTCGTTGGATCAGCGCCTCCTTGGTACTCGAAGCCAGGATGAATCCTTTTCTGGCAGGGCTGAATTCTTCGGCTGATGAAGTTGCCGACCACGCTCGGGCCATCAAGCCTTCCCCACGGGATCATCCCGAGCAGTTCGGCGATCTGCTCCAAGTTCTCGGGCTTCTCCGACCAGCTACTCTTCTTCTCTGGAATCAGCCCCACATCGCACAGAGTGATGGTGTTCGGCTCTTCACGGATGTAGAACCACTTCTTGTACCACTCGTCCAATGAGGTGTTCCAGGGGCAGTGCCGGTATTGAGCCTTCATGCCGTCACGCAGGTTCAGGTAGACGCCTCCGGCGATCTTCGAGCCACCGCTCCCTTTCTTCCGAAGACAGAACAGGTGGCGAAAGAGGTCGAAATGGGGCTAGAAGCCACCATAAGCCTCGCAGAGATGGATGAAGGTGGAGACAAGAAGAATCGAGTTGGGATGCAGATTGCAAATCCCAATCTCATAGTACAAGCAGAGACCCTGAAGGAAAGGGTGCACTGGAATCCCAAAACCCCGTTTGAAGAAGTCTTCAAAGACCACAATTTCACCTGGTTGTGGATTGGGGAAGCTTTCTCCTTCCGGCGCACGCCATCCCGCAAGTGCCTTGTTGTGGAGCACTCCCATGGCGACGAGGTCCTCGATGGTCTGCTCATTGCTTCGTGACTTCCACCATTCCTTTGCCATGACCCCGCCTTTCTTCTGGGCGTCTCTCTTCGCCATTAGTTCGTCCTTACTAAGTGGGTGGATGCGGGAGACCGAGGGGATTGGCGATGATTTTTGGGGGAATAGGGTTTCGGCAGGAAGAAGAAGAAGGTTGTGGCGGCGGATGACAATGGGGAACGGTGTGAGTAACTTACCAGATCTACATTATATAAAACAAAGAGCACCGTCGTTTCGTTCACCCGAGAATATTGGGAGTCGTGCGCACGCGCCGCAGACGGTTGTTCACACAACCTCGAAATCTACGCCAATAAATGCGCTCCTTCGTTAACAGTGTACGCGCCTCTTCGTTGATGGTGTAAGAGGGCCCACACTGACACACCTCAATACAGGTGTCAACCGACTGTTTGTAAAAAAAAGAAGAAGAAGACAGAATGACGTACTATACCTATTCACTTTTTTGACCAGACGTGTCAGACTGGACTTGGCAAAGAATAGAGAAAAATAAGTACACCAAATAATAATACAAGCAGCGCAAGTGATCGTGGATTTGCCCTGACCACTACTGTGCTCGGGGACTGCCCAGACCACTACTGTGCTTGGAACTGCCCAGACCACTACTGTGCTCGGAGACTGCCCAGACCACTACTATGCTTAGATACTGCCAGACCACTTTTGTGCTCGGGGACTGCTCCGACCACGGCCGTGCCCGGGGACTGCTCCGACCATTACCATATTCAGGAACTACTATGACCACCGCCGTGCTCGGGGACTCTCCCGACCACTTCTTATAGTTTTGCTCTCCTCGGCTACATGTGATTTGTACTCACATACAGTTGAGAGACATTTATTTAGACCTTGCTACAAGGCTCATACTTCGCCTTCCAGCAAGCTCAGGGACTACGTCGGTGCGATGCACCTGCCGGTGTGTCTTGTTTTGCCTGTGCGGCAATTGGATTCTTAACTTTAGCAGAATTTCTTTTTTAAACCCTGGCACCACGTGCCTGCGTCACCTACTACCAGGCTCGGGGACTAAGTGGGCACACTTCACCTTGCGGTGAATGTGTTTGTTTAAATCGACCCCTGTGCTTTGAATGATTATAAGGATTATTAATATGCTCGGGGACTGCCCCGACCACCGCTTGAATAATGGTTCTCCTTGGCTACATGTGATTTATACTCACATACAGTTAAGAGACATTTCTTTAGACCTTGCTACAAGGCTCATACTTTGCCTTCCAGCAAGCTCGGGGACTACGTCGGTACGATGCACCTGCCGGTGCATCATGTTTTGCCTGTACGACAATTTGGTTTTCAACTAAACTATGAATTCTTTTTAGACCCTGGCACCACGTGCCTACGTCACCTACTACCAGGCTCGGGGACTAAGTGGGCACACTTCACCTTGCGGTGAATGTGTTTGTTTTTCGACCCCTACGCTTCTGATGTTCAAGGACGCTATGCTTCAAGACCACTTACATTTCTTATCAGAAATACAAGTGGGCACACTTCTCAGGATAGAAATCTTTTTCTTTTTTCTTAAGAGCACCATATATTCTTTGGATAACCTACTTCTCCGGTGATGACGGTGGTTGGAGGCGTCAAGGATTCAAGCCTCGCTTGTCGGAGAAGGTTAAAATGGCGTTTCGCAACATAATACATGATGCTCGGGGACTAGCTGTGGGGGTATTAACCCCTATACCCTTATGGCTAAGCTTGGGCTGGCCCAGATTGATGGGTTCAGTCCACCCGAAAGATGACGTGCGGCCCAGTTAACCTGATCGGAGTCCCGCACAAAGAATCAAGATGGATTTGGCGACCAAGCAGGATCCTGGTCGGTTAGAATAGGAATCCTTATCCGGCCACATATGGCAATTGTAACTGACTAGGATTAGTTTCCAGATCTGTAACCCTGCCCCCCGGACTATATAAGGTAGGCAGGGGACCCCTCTAAAAACATCTCTCATTGACATACAGCAATACAAATCAGACGCAGGACGTAGGTATTACGCCTTCTTGGCGGCCGAACCTGGATAAAACCTCGTGTCCGTCTTGCGTCACCGTCCTGTTTGGGGCTTGCACATCTGTCTGCCGATAATCTACTACCTTGGGCATACCCCTAGGTAGACTGCCGACTATATTTCATCGACAATGATCCCCGACCCCTTCATGCCTCTCTCCTTTAGAATTCAGATGGCGGTGAGATGGTCCTGGATTTTCTTCTTATCTTTATCTGGAACACCCCACTTCCATGCCTCTAGGACCACTTCAACAATGCGCCCAAAGAATGCTGGCAAGGGGGCAGCTATGTCATCCTTGACATAAAACCAAAGGGAATGCCACCCCTTGTTGGAGGTCGACAGACGCCTCGATGGGTATTCATTTACTCGGTTGTTGCAGAGATGAATGTTGACACATCCCACCGGCACGCTAAGCTCTTGCCTCTTCTCCCACTTCTTCAAGAGGGTGACGACAAAGAAATACCGCCAGAGGTTGAAGTGGGTACTAATCCCTAGGAATCCCTCACATAGGGCAACGAACGCCACAATGTGTTGGATTCCGTTGGGGGTAAGATGTTGCAGCTCCACCTTGTAGTAGTGTAGCAAGCCCTAAAGGAACTTGTGGGTGGGTATGGTGAATCCCCGCTCATGGAAGTGAGTGAAGGATACGACATACCCTTCGGGCGGCGACGGTGCGTCCTCATTGCCGGGCAGCCGCCACTCCTCGATGGCGATCCATGGGCAAAGGAGGCCATGGTGAACGAGGCCCTCCAGATGCTGAAGGGTGATATCAGATCTGCACCATGGCTCCATTGAACAATTGGGAGGAGTGGCTAGATGCAAGCTTGACGGTGGCTGCGATGCGGGTGTGGAAGGCTTAGGCGATTGGCGGCGGAGGTTGTAGATGCAAAGGCGAGGAGGCGAAGTACAGAACCCTGGGGGTGAACCCCTTGGTTTTATAGGGGCGACAGATGTGAGAAGGGCAACCACCTGCCTAGATCTCTGTGCTTGCCATGATACACCACCACATCACAACGTGGGATATGCGTCTATGATCCCTATCCTTTCCCACCAAAGTCGAGCCAGATGTTTTGCCTTCCCAGGCAGACCAGGACTCTTTTCCCACAGAGGGGATATGGGTCAAAAAACATTTCTCTGGCCTGCCTGGGCCTAGGAGTTCAAGGGCTGGCCCAATAGTTTCGACAGCCGTCCCTACGAGGGATGAGTCCACGAGCGGCCAAAACTCAGGCACATGAGCCTCAAGGGAGTCTCGATCCGCAATCGAGTCTCAACCGGCTAACCCTGGATGAATCCCCACGAATGGGATACTAGGGTTCCCTTTAAACTATCCAGTTGTCAAACACCAAATCTAACAGCCATACCCGCGAAGGGTCCGAATTACCCCCCCGGACGATTCTATCTGAATCACCCAGGGGCTCAGGGGCTACACCCAACGGTGCGCTCACGTGCACCCTCTAGCGAATCGAAATACCCTTGGGCAGTTCTACCCAAATCACCCAGGGCTTGGGGGCTACACCTAATGGGTGCGCTCACGCGCACCCTCTAGTGAATCGAAATACCCCTCGGACGATTCTACCCGAATCACCTAGGGGCTACCCCCGTCGGGTGCGCTCACGTGCACCCTCTGGCAAGTCAAATCACCCCCCAAGTGATTCTATCTGAATTGCCTAGGGGCTCAGGGGCTACTGTCGATGACCGAATACTAGGGTACCCAAAGAGGTGGAACTAATAACCATCAAACATTGATGCTTTCGAACAGACAAGAGCGCATCTACACTTCTTGCCCATACGACCGAAGATTGGCCGTGTTTCGCCCGACCCCTAAGGGTTAGCTCGCCTCGCCCAATGATCGAGGGCAGGCTCCGCCTCGCCCGATGTCCAAGGACTGGCTATGCCTCTCCCGACTACTGAGGGCTAGCTCTGCCTCACCCGACGTCTGGGGGCTAGCTCTACCTCACTCGATGTCCGAGGGCAGGCTCCACCACGCTCAATGTTCGAGGGCTAGCTCTGCCTCGCCCGACGGCTGAGGGCTGGCTTTGCCCTGCCTGATGTCCGAGGGCAAGTTCCACCTCACCCGATGGCTGAGGGTCGGCTCTGCCTCACCCGACGTCTGAGGGCAAGCTCCGCCTTGCCCGATGTCTCGGGGCTAGCTTCGCCTCGCCCGACGTCCTGGGGCTGGCTCCACCTCGCCCGACGTCCTAGGGCTAGCCCCGCCTCGTCCGACGTCCGAGGGCAGACTCCGCCTCGCCCAACGTTCGAGGGTAGGCTCCGCTTCGCCCGACGTCCCGAGCATCTACACCCTGCTCCTTCATAAATGACGAGCATAGGGTAAGACAAGACACTTAGGTCAACCGCGGTACCAAGGACCATACCCTATATGTCTGTGGGAAATTACTGTCAGGATATGATGAGACGGGCACTTTAAGCCCTTCCAGGCATGACAGAGCCCAAACAGTGTTGTAGGCATCGACTTATGCCTTACAGTGTTGTGGGCGCCGCCATCAGCCCTTGGATGCGGACCCTGACATAAGCATACGACAACCACTACAATCCAGGAGGTAACTCACATCATCAACAGTAACGGACGTATAGTCACTTCCCCGTCTGCTCCCCGTTAGGTCACGGCTCAGCACCCTGGCATGCTGCACCGTCCGCCATAGTAGGATGGGACACAACCACTTGCTGAACAAAGCCAGAGCATGGCCCTATCAGCATCGATGAACGTGCTATCCCTGGTACCGTCTGCCATATCAGCAGGGCAGGCTCAAGTGAAAAAGGAAGACCCGGCACCTTCGAAGGACATTCTCTACCTCTGTTTTTTTTTCTTTCTCCCATCTGTAATCCATGCTCCCCCTTGGGTTATAAAAGGGAGGGCAGGACACCCCACTGAGAGGACGGATCGATTTTCATACACAACACACAGCCAAGCAGCAACCGAGCTCTTAGCATCCTTTCGACCTTTCCATCAGAGACTTGGGACCTGTCCTTCTCTCGACCATTTGTACCCCATACTATGAACTTTTTTCAGTGCTAATAACACGAGCAGCAGCAAACTGGATGTAGGGACATTCTGCCCGAACCAGTATAAATCTTGTGTCCTTTAGTACACCATCCTGATCTAACACACAACAAATATAAATTTACTAGTTCGTGTTTATTCAAAACACCGACAGAGAGGTGCCAACGGGGGTTCGTCACGCTGGGCGCTGGTTCATAAACGGAGCACCCATAACATGATCTAGCGTGTTCCAACAAAGTTTGGGAAATTTTTAAGAGGCCAACATGACACCCAACCCCAATATGACCTATACCGTGCCCAAGTACCCACTTAGAGGCAACCAACAATATGAAAACATGAAGCTAATGTTTAAACATTTTAGTTAGAAATTTAATGTCAAGATAGCATTGTCTACTATCCTTTTCAGACAGAAAAAGGGGCAATGGTTCATAAACGACCATTAACATTTTTTGTCCCAATTTTTAAAATGTCCACACCTCGTTAACTGCTACCAACAAATATTTCATGTAATAGTCCATACCTTGTACTAACCCACAGGAGTAAGGCTGGATAACGAGCCAGCTCGGCTCGTTTGGGCTCGGCTCGTTATCCTAACGAGCCAGAAAGTCAGTTCGGCTCGGCTCGTTAAAAGCTCGAGCTGGCTCGTTAAGCTCGCGAGCCAGGTATAAAAAATACACAAAATATAATATTTGCATTTATTTAAAGTTTGAGAATAATAATAATACAAAAGAAATGAATCTAACAACCTTAAATCAAATAAAAAAATTAATATGCGCTAATATATATACAAGTATAATAAAATATTATAGTATTCATGCATCTAACTACCTTAAATGATACTTTTTTTCCTGGAAGCTTGGCTCGTTTAGCTCGCGAGCGGCTCGCGAGTTGGCTCGTTATAGCTAACGAGCTAAAATCTTGGCTCGGCTCGGCTCGTTATCTTAACGAGCCGAGCCGAGTCGAGTCGAGCCAGCCACGAGCCGAGCGAGCTAACGAGCTTTGAGTTTTTCGTCCAGCCTTACACAGGAGCAAAGTATTTAAGCCCCATTTAACTATTTGCTCAATATAATTCACCAAAAATGACATTTTAAACATAAGTTCAAATTCTCTCCGATTCAACGAAAAGCTCTAGTTTAGTTTTTGGATTTGATGTTTGAGCTCCCAAAACACTGGTTAACACTATTCCCTTTTCAAACCTAAAGTTGCATTCTTATCTACACTATTTGCTCATCATTTTTACATAAGCACTATACACAAGTTATATCTTATTTATGTTTATATAAATTGTTTTTCGTGCCAAACAATTAAAATGACTTATCCCATTTTTCTCGTTAGGATTTTCATTAGCACTTTTATGCACCAAGTAAGTTAACTTGGATATTTATTTGAGTCCACAAAAGTGAGTCACATAGGATTCGCTTATCATTTCACGTGCGTTATAAATTTTTAAAACCCAAAAACTTGTTTGGCTAATTCCTCTCGGACCTAAATCTCGGTGCTAAGCAAGCTCGTAACACCAGGGATGTTACATCTGCGACGGGGTTCTTACATCTTCTCGTTCTCCAACCTCTACAAGGGAGCGTGTGGCGGCGACGGGGCATGCTCATCCAGGAGCTTGTGGTCAGGGTAGGTGGACCAGCGGCAGTCGGGGTTGTCGCAGTGGGGTAATGGTCGGCGGTAGTCAAGAAGCCACGGTGGCAATGGTGCGATCAGTGCCTCGGTGGAGTTCGAGCACCTAGAGGCGGCAGAAGGTGGGAGGTAGGAGCCATAGGGCGCTGCTTGCGCTTGAGAGAGAGGAGGGAGAAAAGGGTAGGTGAGAGGGTGTTGATGTTATTTTGCATTCTATGCCTCCTTTTGGTTCGAATTAATTTGGATTGGCTAACTAGCTAGTGAACTAATAACTGGTTAGGGGCTGGTCTTTAAAAATTAATCCTCATTTAGTTTTCTTGTTTGGATGACCTTTGACTAAACTTTAAGTGACTAGCAACAATTAGTCCACTGTATCAAGCGGGATCTAATTAACATTGTACCATACCTCTGTTTGTTTTTCCTAATTATAGGTACTATAACTACTTGTGCCATGCTTTAGTGGTAAGAGAAAAATTACTCTCTCTCTCTCTCTCTCTGACTCTTGGGTCAGGTCAGGAGTATAAGACGTCAGGCAAAGCTATATTGTAAACACACCTCTTCAAAAATGCGAAAAACAATAACCTCAATTAAAATTACACTATATACACATTCACTACGACACAAGTTTATATACCCATAAGGCAAGTACATCTCTCTCTCTAGTTTGCTCTAACTTTACCACCGCATGATGTCCTAGCCAGAGGATCGGAATGAGATAGCGCCCTAGCAGAGTAGAACATCGGCCGTCGAACTTCATCTATTAGCGAAGTTAAATGAGTTAGCATTTGATTAGCTTCTTCTTGTCTAGACCGCTCAAACTCGCAGTTTGACAGGAGTAATGAGTGTTACCTAGGTGCTTGGCTGCGATGGCATTTTGTGCATTTTTGAATCATGTAAACAACTCGTTTATCTTAATACAATGACGCGAATATAACTATTTGCTTATTCGACCGACTAATATAAAGAGGACATATAACGACAGTCTGTGCGCGAAACAGCTAGCAGATCACATAAAAGATCTTTTTGATCTCGATTGATGGCCGCACCCAATGCTTGATTGTTTCCATTATATTATATATACTGCTCCTGATGGGATGATGATTATAGATAGAGCATTCTAACCCTCGATATCCCAATTTCTCCTCTGAAGTCTTCGGTGTGACCTAGGAGCTATAGCTAGTAGTGCTTCAACAACGACATACCATATACTAGTATATAAGCAGGCGCTGGACCTAACAAATTTAGACCCGTTTGACACAATTTCAAACGGCTTTGGCTCCTTTCTATATTGCGCAAAGGACTCAAAGCTGATAAAAATAAAAATAGTAATTTTATTGGCTCCTAATTTCATTTTTTTAGTTGGCAGAAGCTCTACAAAACAGGGGGGGGGGGGGGGGGGGGGGGGGGGGGGGGTTCTAGCTTAGCTCAGCTTGGGTTCCGTGCTGTTTGAAACCGCCCGACAGATTGTCAAATTTGGATGGCCATGCATGCCATACTACACCTACAATTGTGCATTGGTTTGACTTTGACCACCAGAGCCGCCGGTAATCCAAATATCCAATTGCATGCGTTATCTCTACCAACACCTTTCCATTACAGGTACTTGTTTTCGGGAAATGACGTGTTTTGCCATTACAGGTACCCGCTACAAATAACAATAAGATGTTTTAACTTTTTAGATATATTATTTTTGTTATGTATCTAAACATAGTATATATCTAAGTACAAAACAAAAGATACGTAACTAAAAAAATCAAAATGTCTTATAATTTGGAATGTACTCAGTAGTATTTCTCATAGACAGTAAAATAACGTGCACGTCATCACACACACATATATCAGTGTGTGATGATTATGCATTTTTATTTGTTAATACGTAAAAGATTTGCATATTATTACATTAACAGCATCTCCAAGAGTTTTTCTAAATCTCACTCTCTAAATCATCATTTGGAAAATCATTTGCATAAAAATCGTTTTCTATATCTTTTCACTCTGCAGCAGTTTGTCTATATCTCATGCGCACTCTACAGAGTCATTCTCGTCTTCTATTTGTAGCTAGCGAAAAATCCAGAATAGAAGAAGGCTATATTTGGACAACCATTTAGATAAGCTGTTGGAGGATAGTATTTTCACCAAAATCTCTACTCTATAGAGAGTCTCTTTGAGATGTTCTAAGCTAGAATAAAAAAGCTTTACAACATGTTACCACATCAAACTCAACACGGGGCTGAAATAAATTATTGGGTTCGAGAAATAAAAGGACGTGTGTCTAGGAACGCTAAATGCAAGCAAACCATACCATTGTTGTTGAGGCTAAGGGTGCATTTGGTAGAGATTTGATCTCGAAACCATTTATCTTTATACTACGAAAGAGAATCTCTATCCATCCAAGATGCAACTGTTACTGATGAGAAAATTAAGCTAGAGTTGATGATGCCCGAAGGTTCTTAGATTCAAGAAACAACAAGAACAAAAAAAAAGCTCTTGAATCCTGCTAAAAATAAAAAGAAGCTAGAAAACATGTTTCACGGAAGAATGAGAGACAGTTTCTCCCTGGAAACAAATACAAATACACGCAGCTCTCTGCATACTTGTGAAAATCGAAGACAACTTCTTCAAAAAAAATGTTCTTTTTCAGAAACCAACAAATCACTGCCAACAAGGGACTAATGCTATTCTAAATTGGTGGATAGAGTCGATCCTTAGCCTATTATTAATCTAGCTAAACACACACGCATGCATGGTGACTGTGTGACCATGCATGCTTACAGTGTGTGCTTTGCACATACTCCAGGCAGCATAGAGTGTTAGGCCACATCATGTATGATGATGATCCATGCTGTACATGGTGTGTAAATCACACAGAGCCATTCATTAGGTTTTTTAGGAGTATCAATCTGGAGGTTATTTTTTCCTCTCCCTGCAGCGCAAGCTGCACCTGACACATTTCATTAGGGCCTTGTTTAGATTGAGGTTAGGAATCAGTATTTAGCACTGTAGCAATTTCGTTTGTATTTGACAATTATTGTTCAATCATGGCCTAACTAGGCTCAAAAGATTCGTCTCGTAATTTACAATCAAACTGTGTAATTAGTTATTTTTTTATCTACATTTTATACTTCATACATGTGTCTAAAAAATTTGATGTGATAAAGAGAGGGTGAAAAAACTTAACATCTAAACAAGGCCTAGTATAGATATAATATATAGATATATTAAATTAACAACGAATCTCGATGCATACGTGTACCGTACGTACTACATATATATATTTACATATTAGATTCGCTTGCATGATATTTCTAGACATCTTCTAGCAACACGGACCAACTGATGACTGATGACACACTATAGCAGCAGAGCATCATCAACGAAGGCTAACACTTTTAGCGATTTTAGTATAAATAAAATAATCTACATAGACTAATAAAGTGATCCACATATACTAGTAAATGTTGAGAGTACTATTCACACAATTCAAACTATCACTATTTATTAATTTGCATAGAAACTTTTTTCTTTCATCATGCCTCACCTTTATTTTATCTTTCTTTTCTTTTTTAACATGGATCACCTTATCCCTGTAAGCGTATATATAGAAACATCTATATTTTTATCCGATCTTACGTGTCTCTTGGGCCTGCAAGCTAAAAAGTAGCATGGGAGAAGGCCTGAGGAGCACGAGTACCCCTACTCCGTCCTTGAAGAAAGCCTTGGCAGGCTGTAGCTGCAGAGAGAGAAGAGAGAGAGGAGAGGGAACGAACGCGACGTGTCACAGAGGCCTGTACAGTGCTGGCAGTAGAGTCCAAAAAGCATGACGTCAGCCAAGGACAGGAAGGGTGGGCCCCCATCGTTGGACATGTGACATGTCAGGGCTCCAGAGGAGACGAGAGGACCACCGTCACAGCACAGCAGGCACAGGCAGGCCCACTGCCATAGCATCTCGTCTCCTCCTTTTCCTAACCAAAACGTCTCCCCTGTTTCTTTGGCTTTTTCTGCCCCTTTTCCCCCTCTTCAAT
Organism: Miscanthus floridulus; assembly: GCF_019320115.1. Taxonomy (NCBI): domain Eukaryota; kingdom Viridiplantae; phylum Streptophyta; class Magnoliopsida; order Poales; family Poaceae; genus Miscanthus; species Miscanthus floridulus. Next base: position 4,898,433 of record NC_089586.1, read on the forward strand.
AGCAACTTTCATTTTCCTTTTCTTTTCTTTCACCTCGCGCATTGGATTTATAGAGGGGAAAAGTCTTAATTAAAGATTGGCTAAATTGTTATGAGGTCAGATTGGTTGCCGACATGCGTATTGTCTATCATCGAAAGAATAATAAACAGAAGAGATAGTAGTAGTTTAAAAAAAAAATGCTATATACCATATATGTGTTTTATAAAAAAAAAACACATGGATTTTTTTTATCTCTCTACCTCACTCTTTCTCACCGGTGACCGGCGCTGGCGCCGGCAACCGGCGAGCTCAACCCGACGCCCACGTCCGTGCCCGGCGCGCCTCCCCGTGCCCGCGCCGGATCTGTGATTTGTCCTTCCATAGAAAAAAAAATTATGATCTGTGATCTGTAGAAGCTGGAGGCTGGAGGTAGAAGAAAGGTGGAGGCTGTTGGATCTTAATCCTATGGTACAAAAAAAAAATCATTTATTCAAACTACATAAAACACATGATTGTGTACTAGACAAACTCAAAAAAACAAAGCAGAAGAGATAGTAGTTGTCAAGGGCATTAGACGATGTTATTGTTTGTGAACTAGTGCATAATCGGACGATCAATGTTGGAGAGAGCCATTGATAGTTTGCTGACTTACACCGTGTTGGGGACCATGGCGTGGTGGCCGAGCGGTGCGGTACCGCGATCGTGGCCTTCTGCTCGCAACAAGGAAAACGAGAGCACTAGTTGGATCTCACTGTTTCTGCGTAAGAATCATCGATATCGGGAAGTGTGGGAACATTTTTTTTTTCCAATTCTCACGGTAGGACGACCGTTGATCTGATTTTAATCGAAAACAAATATGTCCGTAGGCTATTTAAACCTAACTACCTAGCCATTTGAGTTTACTAGAATATAGTGCAAGGCATATACACCTAAGAAGACATCTAAGCTAGAAATATGCTAAAGTGGCCATCGCAGTTCCCAAAATTTTGTCAAATTTTTCAAGATTCCTCGTCACATCGAATCTTTAGACGCATGCATGAAGCATTAAATATAAATAAAAAATAAAATTAATTATACAGTTTAGACAAAATCTACGAGACGAATCTTTTAAGTCTAATTAGATTATGATTGGACACTAATTGCTAAATAACAACGAAAACCGCTACAGTAGCATTTTGCCAAATTTTTTACATCTAAACAAGGCCCGTGTTGGGAGCGTACAGTGCTATTGGCTTAGAAGAGAGTGTGGTGTGGGATCGAGTTGCTGCTGCTAGTACACGTTGAAGTAGTAAGACACTTTGCTCTTGTTTAGTTCGCGAAATTTGGATTTTGGGGTTACTGTAGCACCTTCGTTTTTATTTGACAAATAGTGTCCAAACATTGACTAATAAGGCTTAAAACGTTCGTCTCGCAATTTCCCACCAAACTGTGCAATTAGTTTTTCTTTTCGTCTACATTTAATACTCCTTGCATAAGCCGCAAACATTCGATGTGACAGATACTATAGCAACTTTTTGGATTTTGGGGTCCAACTAAACAAGGGCTTTGTCATAGGATCTAGCGTTCAACAATAGACTCACGTTTTGAGCATGGGGACATAAGAAGTAGCACACGAGATACACATTTATACTACGTACTTCAGATACAGGATATCCGATGTATAATGAAGATCAAGTTGTCTATACGTCGTGCACTTGGTGTGTAGCTAGGGGTACTCATGATTCTTGGGATGATTGCTAAGTGTCAAATGACGATACAGAGACCCTATCCTAGTCTAGGAGTAAGGTTTACATCTAATAACCCTGATCGCATCGGTATGTTTCCTAGTTCGTTATCCGTGTGGGCTTTTTTGCCCGCTAAGTAGTTGAGAATGAGATACCTTGTTCGGTTTGGACCTCCTGCGCAGCCTGCTCGGCTCACCCCAATCCTGCTGTGCTATATATTTATCTTGCGTTGAGGGTACTAAGGGCTCATAGTGACGACGGTAGCCCTTGATGAGGAACCCCATTTGGTCATGCTCATCGATGGTGCAGTCTTCGATGTTCAAGATATTGCTAGTACCTCGGGTCAGACTCGGGCCTAATTAAGGTTTTGACTTAACATTTTCCCCCACAGCGAGACGTGCTAAGTCTTTTTTCCCGTCCCAAGAGCAAAACTTCCAGTCATTGGCCACTCCACTTTCTCCAAGTGCATTTCGATTTTGCGGTTGTTTCTTTAGCCCGAATCTTGTTAGCCTTAAGCTAAATTTGCATTTTGTTGAGAACAACATTTGAACTATTGATTTGCGTTCATTCCATATTGATTTGCATTCATTCCATATTGATATATTCGCGTCTTATTTGTGATGGGAAGGAACATATATACAAGAAGGGCCGCCAAGCTCCAAATCATCCCTAGCACGTACGCCTCTCTCTTTAAATGCGTCCTTGTCCTACCTCTCACGTACAACTCGCTCTCCCTATGCCTCTCATGTGTGATGCATGAGGATGTATAATTGACATGTAGCATATAGCTGAGACACTTGAATTTTGGATGGACCCGCAAACATACATGCCATTTGCTACTGGTTCGTACGTGTCCCCATATGTTGGAAAATAAGGACCATACATATGCATCTTGCTAGCGCGTACGCCTACGCTACGCTACGACCAAAATTATTGGATCCATATTCTAGACATGTATATACATATATTGTGAATCAGCATGCACACTGTAGCTAGTGTACGACTATATATGTGCATGTGGGCTCATGCTCATCACTACTCCCTCGGTCCTTTTGAAGTATCGCTATGATGTTTGTCTTGGACAATTTTTTTTTTAAATTTGATTTAGTTTGTAGCATATTTCACTGGTACAGAGACGGCCTTTACTCCCGGTGTGGAACCCCCTCTAGTCCTGGTTCCCCATCCAGGAGCAAGCATCCAGGACTAAAGGGGATCCTTTAATCCCGGGTCAGGAACCGGGACTAAAGGGGACCTTTAGTCCCGGTGGGTAATACCAACCGGGACTAAAGGTGCCTCCTAACAAGCCACGAGGCTGGCACCCTTTAGTCCTGACTAAAGGTTTTTTTTCTTTTTTCTTTTCTTTTCATTTTTTTGTTTTCTTTTCAAAATAGGTTTTCGAAGTCATATTGTACGCTGCTAATAATACATTTATACGCGCGTATAGTATGTTTTGGTTCAAGCACAATGAACGTATTAAATCACACAATTCAAGCATAGAAATATATATACTAATATATATATATATATATATATATATATATATATATATATATATATATATATATATATATATATATATATATATATATATATATATATATAGGGAGAGACTATTCTGTAGCCGGCTATAGAGTTTGTTATTCTGTAGCCAGGCCAACCGAGCGCACCAGATGCCCATCCGATCCAGCCGGCCAGCCCCAAAGCGTTACTGCTTACCTTTCCAGCTGCATGCATGCGGGATCAACACTGCAGGTAATTGCAGTAATTAATGACGCTGGATATTTGGAATAATTATTTTCACGCCTTCACACGGTGCCATTGCCATGCATGCAAAGCGTGTACAGACGTGTTACGAGAATACACAAAGCTGGTGTACTAGTACAGCTGGTGCCATGCATGCAAGTATTACGAGAATACTAAAAGCAAATACAAACCTATCGTATTCAGTAAATGATTTACTATGTTAAAAAAAAAAGTAAATGATTTACTAGAAAATATATACCATTGATTGTGATTTACTAGAGTATATGCTTTGCTATCCTTGTGAATTTAACAACTATGATTTATGAGAATTCAGTGTAATTTACGAGAATGAACCTTGAATGTGAATTACGAGAACCGAAATAATTACGAGAATTCGAGTTGGCTTCATATGACCATTACATGATGAGTTACTTTGTTTAGGTTCTGGTTGTTCCATGTAACTAGTTGGCCAGTTACGAGAATGAATGAAGTCTAGAACTATACTATATTGTAACTGAGACAATGGTTTACCATGAAATAATTACGAGAATTCGAGTTTCTTGATACGAGAATTACATGAGAGTCAAATGGTTCATGATAAATAGTTACTATAGTATTAAGACCATTTTACCATAAGACAGTTACGATATTTTAAATGGTACATACGGTATATATAGCACCAGCTTGTACCGGGCGAATCATATATCTCAACGTCACAAGATGGTACCAAACTGCTTCGATAATTACAGGTCCATGGCTGTAGGCGACAGCAAGTACAGGAATGTATATATTTATTTACTATAATTGAATGGTCAAGTTACCCATTACCGCAATGCAAGTCAGCATGATTTGACGTCATGATATTCAGACGAGCCTGTTACTGTAATGGCATAGAAAATGTACCATGCATGCAAGTTTACGAGAATAGATTATGAGCTTTAATTTGTCTACTAGGCGCACACAAATGTTCGTGTTACGATAATACTAGAATATACCTTGTCCACAAAAAATAGTAGAAAAATATATTCTAGTTACTATAATTAGCACGCAAACGTTCGAGTCACACGCAAATGATCTTGTTACGATGAATTTCTAGTTACTATAATTAGTGCGCCAATGTTCCAGGCTCACGCAAATGATCTTGTTACGATAATTAGCACGGCAATTTAGCACAAATTGACGTCAGATGGTTTCTAATAACTAGTTACTATAACATGGAAAAAGAAAGCTTTATTAGCAATTAGATTAATTTACCGTAATCTCAATATATTGTTACCATACTTAGCATCGGGAGTTACCATGTTTCGATATGATGATGATACAGGGAGCAGTTACCATAACAAATAAACAAATTTACCATAAATTAATCATGATAATTCAAATAGTATGGAACAGTAATTAGAATGGATAGTTACAACAATTTTATATCAAAGCTTGCGATAGTACACCGTCGTTCTGGTGCAGCTCGTCGTTGGCCACACGTAGCATGTAGGTCGTGGCCTTCATGAACCGAGCAGCAGATCCACGAGCGGAAGAAACTAGCTGCAGATGCCAAATCCATGAGCGCTCATTGCTGGGACTGCTTCTGAAGTTCTGGGACGACAAACAACGAAAAATCAGAAGGTGCCACAGAGCCGGAAACATGGCGAGGCGCTCCTTTTTCACCAGAGCCCAGACCCAACACGTACCGCTGCCGGCCGGTGACGATCTGCTCAAAGTGCCGGTGTCCCCATGGGTGCTCCATGCTCCAGGTTCCGTCGTGCAGGGGCAAGCAAGGGACGACACCGCAGCCCCAAACGCAGTTGCTCGCCACTCGCCGGGGGGAAGCTCGTCGGAGGTGCCGGGAGCTCACCTCATGAAGACGGACGAACAAGAGCAGACCGGAATGGCGGAGTCGCCAGAGCATGAATCGGCGGCAGATCCAGAACAGGAGCCAGACCGGCACCAGCTGCGACACTGGTGGATGAATCGGCATATGCAGCGAAGAGCAGCGCACTGCAGGCCGAAGGACGGCGGACGGTGTGAGTTCTGCAGGCGGACGGAATGTCTGTTGCAGGCCGAAAATGAAGCAATGTGATTGATCCGGAAAAAAAAGGAAGCAACGTGATTAGAAGGGACCCATGCGGTGGATGAATGGACGGAGTAAGGGATTGAATCACGGCATGACTCCATGCAAGCATTGATTAGAAGGGGACCACGGACGACCGAGCCAAAGCCACGCGCCGGTGACCATGGTTCGCTGGTGATAGTTTTGGTCTGGCTACAAAATACGGTATCATGCGGTGGATGAATGGACGGAGTAAGGGATTGAATCACGGCATGACTCCATGCAAGCATTGATTAGAAGGGGACCACGGACGACCAAGCCAAAGCCACGCGCCGGTGACCATGGTTCGCTGGTGATAGTTTTGGTCTGGCTACAAAATATGGTATTATATAGCCGGCTATATATATATATATATATAGTCTATAGCCGGCTATATAATACCGTATTTTGTAGCCAGACCAATGCATGCATATGTGTATTTTACATTATATTATTTTATGTGCATATATTACAAAAGATTACATTACAGTTGTTGTGATATAACAAGTTTCCTCTCATCCTCTAGCTTGGCTTCTATGGTAGTGTTGGGTCGAAGTAGAACTCGCCTTTGGAATCGATGACCTGCTCATTAAAAAATCTGGCTATAGACTCTTGAATTGCTTTGTTTTGGTCTTGTCGTATGACTTTTTCCTCCAACCATCGAGCATATAGGTTTGAATTAAAGGAAAATAAATTAATATATGTACATATATATATATATATATATATATATATACAAAGACATAGTAACACAATCAATAATAATAATTAAATGAATATATAGTGTATTTTTAACGTACTTTGAGTCTCTCTGTAGGAGTTCTTTGGGAGAGCTCTTTGATAAACTTGCAAATATAGTAGCCATAGTAGTTGTTCCCATGTTCCTGCCTCAGACACCACTTTACGAGAAAAAGATTTGTCATCCAATCTGGCCGGTGATCCGGTGAAAGCTATATGTTTAATTAATAAAGATGATGCGATTTAGGGGGACTTACTTTCAAAGGGATTACATTCAGTGGCGTTTTGCATTTTCCCATGTGTTGCTTCTCAATAAAGGTTTTCCAAACACTGCCCAAAAAAAAATTTGCCACGTCATCAGATATAGTTAATCATCATGTTTGTGTGTATATATAGTTGCTAGAGATACCAAAATTACCTCTGGATAATATCTATCATATCTTGATAGTCTTGTTGTGGTTTTCTCATCGAGTCATAGATTATCAAGTGACTTTTCACCAGATCGATATCCATCAATATCTAGTGATTGCTGCATGCGTTTATAGGATATAACGCATAACACTCATTAATTAACTAGAATCAACATATGAGCCATTAAGGATGATCAACATTATTAACACTCACTTGAAGTTGTAGGGAAAGAGTATATCCTTCTTGTGGCGTTGGTTCACTAAGAAGTTCATGAGGTTACTCTCTGACTCAGACTTTCAATTAGTCTTTGGAGTAACTGGGTCTTTGAATACTATATGGGGATCAACAAAACCAATTTTATTGCAGCCTTTCTTTCTGTGCTCTGTCATTGTAAATCTGCATATATATAGTACTTGTTAGGATAATTTATATGCATATACACACATATGATGAGTTTAATAATAGATCGAAAGAATTATTACTTACAGGCAATAGCAGCTAATGATAACTTTGTCCAGAGAGGTCAGGTGGCATAGTTGATGAAATTCTGCAAAGTCAACATACATAACATCATCGCCACGGAACCAATGTTCGTCTCTAATTCTGACACCAATGCAGAAGTATCCACCGGTAGACGCCTACATGTACCACTTGTTTAGCAGGTACATTTGCGTCCCCAGATCACCTAAGGCTTGATGGTTGTATAGACTCTGGCCTAGTACAAATTTTTTCTTCCAAATATCAACCTTCGCCGCACTCTCAATATTTCCATCACCAAACATCTGGTAAAGGTCGAGACCAGTCTCTTCAATAAATTCACCAAGGTGATCCAAATCGATATCCGGAGGTATGTTTGCCTGATGCATTAATCCTAAATTCGAACCATATTCATTACCAACAACTAGCGGGGGGACTGATTGGTGCGATTATTGTCCGAGTTGTGCAACTCCTTTCCCCGTCCGCTTCTTTTTCTATGCTGCCTCAATTGACTTGGTGAGAGTGCGGTCATAGTCCGTTAACGTTGATTTAGATAGCTTACGAGATTCCCGCTGTTATTGCTGGTAAGAAGCCACCTTTTTTCTTAGAATATCTGGAGCTACAAAGAAGTACGGTTTCTCCGGGTTACTCCTTGCTTCTTGATCCTTTTTAAGTTTGTCATAGAATCTAGACATATCTTTTTTATATGCATCAGTTACTTTTTCCTTCTCTTCAGATATTATTTTGGGAATAGCCCTTGGTTTCACGGTGGCTTTCTTTGCCGGCAGGGGCTGGTTCTTCGTTTGCGGGGCTGGCCTCTTGCTAGTACTTGGCTTCTTAGTAGGTGGGGGCAGGGGAGGCGTTGGAGACCTCCTTGGAGGTGGTGGTAGCGGCGTTGGAGACCTCCTTGGAGGTGGTGGCTGCGGCGTTGGAGACCTCCTTGGAGATGGTGTGGATGCAGCCTCGCCTTCCAACATATTGTCATCGTACAGAGTACTATGATGATCTGGCGATTGAACAATTGGACTTAGGTTGGGGGAGGATCTGCTATAAAAAAAGGAATGACATATTATTATGAGCAGATTATTAATTATTTAAGCCAATATAAATTAATGATGTAGTGTTTTCATCCGCACCTATGGTGAGGTAGTTCAGGAGGAGGTGGAGGCAACATCTCGGGAATGATGATGTAGCGCTTGCGCCATAGAATGAATGTCTTCTCTGCTTCTCCGAGAGTCTTCTCGCCATCACCTCCAGGAATGTCAAGAGGCAAATCACTAAAACCTTTTTTAGCTTTATCTACTGAGATGGTAGTATATCCTTCTTGGATTATATTCCCATGAATTCTTGGTGTCTTGGTTCGGTCAATAGGATTAACAAGACCGATAGCCACCTTGATTGTGGAATTCCCCTTCGGAATGTGTAGCTCACACGATGTACAAGGTTCAGTGACGTCATCCATAGGGAAGCGCAGTCCTGTGTCCCCTTGATTTGGTATCTCTATGGAAGCGTAGCTGCTTTTCAACTGAACAGATTGGCTAATGTTGATTCCTGGCTCTGATGCCTGCTTGCTTGCACTCACTATTATTTGCACTTGCCTTCTGATTTCCTCCTGCATTCTCGCTTCAAGGTTTTTTCCCGCTCCTGTGCTTCACGCACCGCTTCCTCAAACCTCTGGAGCTGCTGTGCCTCTTCTTCCTTCTTTCTCTGGTGACTTCTATAGGAAGGTCTGTCCTAAGGGAATCCATGCTCCCACGAGACACTTCCTTTGCCTCTAGTTCGGCCACCGTGTTCAATAGTCCCGATGGCGTATGTCAGTTCATCCTTCTCTCTATTGGGCCTGAACGCAGCATAGCAGTAGCTCTCTGAGCATAAAACAATCTTTTTGCTGCTTCTTGCAGTCTTGCGCCATAAACACACTTCCCTGTCTCCTGGTCCAGTGTTCCCCCAGGAGCGAAAAATCAATTCTTTGCACGCTCTCCCCACTCGAGTGATTCTGGTGTGATACCCTTGGCAAGAAGGTCTGCTTCCATTTTGTTCCACTTCTTAATGGCAGTCGGGTAGCCACCTGATCCCAAGTTATGGTGGTATGTCTTCTATTAGGCATTACATTGGTTCTTTATCACCCGACTCACACCCTCTTCCGACGTCTTGTACTGTACAAACTCATCCCAATAGGGCCTCTGCTTTGAGATCGGGCCTAGGACAGTAAAATCTGGTGCTATGTTCTTCTTGACATACGTCGTGTATAGGTGTTTCTTTCAAGTCTGAAACTGGGTGGCCATCTTCTTCATTGCCCAATCCCTAACTCGCTCCTTCAATTCATCACCATCTATTATATCATCATAACCATCTGTTTGGAGCGTGAAATGTTCCAAGACATCATTCCAAATTAATGTCTTGTCACAATCAGAGACAAAACTGATATGAGAAGCATTGGTCTTCTTCTTCCATTCGCGGGTACTGATCGGGAGCCGGTCCCATACAAGGTAACCACAGTGGTGCACGAATTTTGTTTTATTTGGCCCCCGGTTCGCCTGTATCCACATTGAACTCCGAGATGATGAAGCGGCCCTCCAATGGCTTTTTGGGAGCTCGAACATTTTTACTCTTCGTTGTAGTTGTTGATGTCGATCCAGAGGGCTACAAAACATAAACATTATTTTTAATGTCATGAGCACACATAAGACATATGATAATATAAATAGCTAATAATAAAAAATATATACTTGGCCAATATGTTGTTGCTCATTTTGTTCAAGAGCTAAGTACTGACTCCCGTCATCTGCATCCTCTTGCACGTTATTTTTAGCACCATCATCGCCGGCAACTTGAGTGCCAGTGTTGATTAAATTCATCATCAACTCCTCCTCATCCATGTTTCTCGGGTCGGCCATCTAGCTTCAAAAAACAAAACCAATATATAGTACGTCAAATCTTTGCTTACATGCATAAAATCTACGAACAATATGCATTATTAAATCTTGCCCCTCGGTCACGGACGCAATTCGCCACACTAGGGCGAACTGCGTCAGTACTAGGGCGAATTAGGGCTATACATAAATGGCCGAGGGTGAATTGCGTCGGTGACTAGGGCAAACCACGTCGGTGACATCAACAACGCGGTTCGCCCTAGTCACCGACGCAATTCGCCCTAGTGTGATCGTTTAGCGTTAACGATAACGATAATACAAATGTTGATCGACTAGGTCGCGAGAGAGGGCGGTGTAACGAGAGTGGCGGTGCTCCGCTCCGTCGTATATATGTTTGTACACATGGGTGAACGAGGGTGGCGGTGCTCCGCCATATAAACCCTAAACTCTAGGGCGAATGAGGGTGGCGGTGCTCCGCCGTATAAACCCTAAACCCTAGGGCGAACGAGGGTGGCGGTGCTCCACCGTATAAACCCTAACGAGGGCAGCGGTGCTCCGCCGTATAAACCCTAAACGTCGTGGAGCTAGCCGAGGAGTGAACTTCTTCTTAGCAACCACGCCGCACGTCATGGACGAATGCCTCGGCATCATGTAGCTTCTTAGCGACAGCACCGTGACACGCTCCGCGAAGTACTCTGCACTCCCTCTCTAGGGTGAGGTGCTGTCCAACCTACCTGTCTAGTGGAAGGATGTCGTCTACAATGCCACGCATGTGTGGACCCAGTCTACTGAGCCAACCATTGACTGACGACCACGTGGCTATCTCGCGGGTGCTGTGAGGAGTTGAGACGGGGGGTTAATCCATGGTTAATATTTTTGACATGAGGTAGGGACAACATAGGGTGTGGGTAATGGTACTGTACACGCGGCTGCCGCTAAACTTTCATGCATGAATTTGGACGAATCTTTCGCAATTCGCTTTGAATCCGCAAGCTGCAGCAGCATGCAGATGATGGAAACATTGTAACTGGGCATGAGTCATGACCAGAGAATTTTTCCCCCGTCCTATCCATGTCCATGGATGGATGATGGTGATGCCACCGTTCAAACCCGGCGGCGTGGGCACTGGGCAGACAGGCATCTCGTCGGCGCTCACCTCTCGAAGATGGTTGGCCCCCAACAGGCATGGCGGCGCTGTTCGATGAACATACGAACACGGCAGGCACGACCTTGTTGTCCAAGGAGAGGACGGCGTCTGAGAGAACTCACCTCAAGACTATGGAGGCGCGCGTGGTGGAGGGCTCGTCGGCGCGAGGTGGGGTGGCGACCGGCGGTGGCGTGAGGAAGAAGAGGAGAAAGGGCGGCTGTTCGACGAGGAAGAAGAGGGGATCGATCTGTGCCAGGCACTGGCGCATATATACCAGGGAGATTTACTCCCGGTGCCAGCCACCAGCCGGGAGTAAAGGTGCTTTACTCCCGGTGCGTGTTACCAACCGGAAGTAAAGGGTTTTTTTTGGCAGGCCATGAAACTGCAACCCACCTTTACTCCCGGGTGGGCTTCTCATCCGGGAGTAAAGATGGGCTGTAGTTTCATTTCCCGCCTATTTTGAGCAAATTTTTTTAATAAAATGCAATAGTCTTGTTAAATACATAGTAAATTAAATAAAAGGCATAAAATTATTTTGTTAAAAATATGGATTTTTTTTTTCTTTATTGCACATAGGAAAAATCTAAACCTAACTTTTTTATTTTTTGTTATAATTATAAAACATAAAGTAACTAATATTTATTATTTTGTTAATGCAAAAATGTAGTGTTTAATTAAAATTATTAAAACTATTGGTTTTGGACAGGAAATTTGTTTTCACATCATTTTAACGTTAATATTTTAATTTTTCATCACTCAATATCATAATTTAACTTTTCGAGAGAGAAATCCCACCAAATCAAACATTGATTTAATTTGAAACACGACATAATAAACATTTGAATTCACAATTATTACATAATATCTCAAACATACACTACATTAAATCACTATATCATCAAGTGGGCACAGTAGTGAACTTCTTCTTTACGTATGTCCCTTGGTTATGATCGCGTCGTAACCATGGAGTGTCCTCATCATTTACCAAGATGCTAGGGTCTTTGTTCACTTTGAAGGGCGGAATTCGGTCATCCTTTTCATAATCTTCTGACATATCTGACTTGTCCTCAATTCCCACGATGACTCTTTTCCCTAAAAGAACTATGTGGCGCTTTGGCTCTTTGGTTGAGTCATTATCGTTTTTCCCTCTTTTTGGTTTGGTAGACATATCATTGACATAGAACACCTAATTCACATCCTTGGTAAGGACGAATGGTTCGTCTTTGTACCCAATATTACTAAGGTCTATTGTTGTCATTCCATACTCATTGTCTACTGTTACCCCGCCTCCGGTCACCTTGACCCATTGGCACTTGAACAATGGGATCTTCAAAGTAGGTGCATATTCTAGTTCCCATATTTCATCTATGCGGCCATAATATGTCTGCTTATTCCTATGCGGGTCTGTGGCATCTATGCGAACACCACTGTTTTGGTTGCTACTCCTTTTATCTTGGGCTACTACATGTAGAATATGTTCCCATTTATCTCGTACCCTTTGTATGTGACGATATGCCATGATGGTTGCATAGCCAATAAATACAGTTGCTCATGGATGCTCTCATCACCTTGACATTTTTTTGCAACCAACCACCGAAAGTTTCTATGTGCTTACGCGTAATCCAAGCTTCAGTCTTCCCTAGAAACTCGGATCGTAAGAGATCCTTGTGTGTCTCAATATACGGATCTACCAAAGAGGAGTTCTATAGAACTGTATAGTGCGCTTTATTGAAATAATCATCCTCCATACCAATATATGTTTTCCTCCCTAGTGTCCCCTTTCTGCTTAGTCTCCCCTCATGTCTCGATTCAGGAACACCAATCGAGTCATGGTCGGGAATAAAGTCAACATAGAACTCAATGACCTCTTCTGTTCCATAGCCCTTGGTGATTCTTCCTTCTGGGCGAGCATGGTTGTGAACATATTTCTTCAGGACTCCCATAAATCTCTCTAAGGGGAACATGTTGTGTAGGAACATAGGACCGAGAATGAAAATCTCCTTGACTAGGTGAACTAGGAGGTGTGTCATGATATCAAAGAAGGAAGGAGGGAACACCAACTCAAAGCTGACGAGACATTGAACCACATCATTCTGTAGTTTAGCTAGATCAGTTGGATCAATTGCCTTCTGAGAAATTGCATTGAGGAATGCACATAGCTTTACGATGGCTAGACGTACATTTAGAGGTAGAATTCCTCTTAATGCAATTAGAAGTAATTGCGTCATGAGAACGTGACAGTCATGGGACTTTAAGTTACAGAATTTCTTCTTTGGCACATTTATAATACCCTTTATATTCAAGGAGAATCCAGATGGTACCTTGATGTTGTTTAAGCATTCAAACATGATTTCCTTCTCCTCTTTGCTTAGAGTGTAGCTGGCAGGACGTAGGTAATGGAGTCCATCATCTGTCTTCTCTAGATGCAGGTTGTCTCTTTCTCTTAAACAACGCAGGTCCTGTCATGCTTCAAATGTGTCCTTAGGCTTTCCATATACACCCATGAAGCCTAGCAGGTTCACACAAAGATTCTTTGTTAGGTGCATCACATCGATCAAGCTGCGGACCTCTAGGACTTGCCAATAGGGTAGGTCCCAAAATATGGACTTCTTCTTCCACATGGGTGCGTGACTGTTAGCGTCGTTCAGAATAGGTTGGCTCCCATGTCCTTTTCCAAAGACGACTTTCACATCATTGACCATATCGAGTACATCCTCACCGGTTCGGTTGTGAGGCTTGGTCAGGTGGTCTGCCTTCCCTTTAAAATGCTTGCCTTTCTTTCTTACGGGGTGATTTGCAGGAAAAAATCGATGATGGCTAAGGTACATGACCTTTCGACATTTTTTCAAGAAGACACCTCTAATATCACCGAAGTAGTGTGCATGCATTATATCCCTTGTTTGACTGTCCTAAAAGATTACTTAGAGCAGGCCAATCATTGATTATTACGAACAACAATGCTTGCAGATCAAAGTGTTCCTGTTTGTACTCATCCCACACACGTACACCTTCTTTATTCCACAAAATGAGAAGTTCGTCAATAAGTGGTCTCAGGTACACATCGATGTCATTGCCAGGTTGCTTCGGGCCTTGGATGAGCACAGGCATCATAATGAACTTCCGCTTCATGCATAACCAAGGAGGAAGGTTGTAGATACTTAGAGTAATAGGCCAAGTGCTATGACTATTGTTCTGCTCTCCAAAAGGAGAGATACCATCTGTACTTAAAGCAAACCTTAAGTTTCTTGCGTCATTTGCAAACTCTGGAAATTCTCTGTCGATTGCTCTCCACTGGGACCCATCAACAGGGTGTCTCAACATATTGTCTACCTTATAGTCTTCTTTGTGCCATCGCAACAATTTTGCATGTTCTTTGTTTCTGAACAGACGTTTCAAGCGTGGTATTATAGGAGCATACCACATAACCTTGGCAGAGATTTTCTTCCGCGGACGTTCGCCCTCAACATCACCAGGGTCATCTCGCCTGATCTTATACCGCGATGCATGGCATACCGGGCATGCATCCAATTTCTCATACTCTTTGCCATGGTACAGGATGCAGTCATTAGGACATGCATGTATCTTCTCGATTTCTAGCCCTATAGGACAGACAACTTGTTTTGCTTCGTAGGTAGTGGCGGGCAATTCATTGTCCTTCGGAAGCATCTTCTTTTGGATTTTTAGTAACTCTCCAAATCCATTGTCAGATACACCATTCTTTGTCTTCCATTGCAGCAATTCTAGTGTGGTTCCCAACTTTTTCTGCCCTGCATCACAAGTTGGGTACAACAATTTCTTGTGATCTTCTAGCATCCGCTCGAACTTGATCTTCTCCTTTTCACTTTCACATTCTCTTTGTGCGTCACGAATGACCTGACAAAGATCATCAGCAGGCTCATCTTCTGCGGCTACCTCTTCTTCAGCTTCTCCCATTGCAGTATCATTGAAGCACGCACCATCGGGAATAATATCATTGTCGTCCCATTGTTCTTCTTCACCTTCTTCCATTACAACGCCGGTTTCTCCGTGCTTCGTCCAACAAATATAGTTTGGCATGAAACCTGACTTGAACAAGTGTGAATGAAGAGTCCTTGAGCAAGGATATTCCACCGTATTCTTACATATGGCACATGGGCAGCACATGAAACCGTCGCGTTTGTTTACCTCGGTCGCACGTAACAAAGAATGCACGCTGTCAATGAACTCTTGGGAGCGGCGATCAGCATTGTACATCCAATGCTGACTCATCTGCATTACATGACATAAATACTATATTAAAACCTAGATCATAATTAATTATTTATACAACATGCGTGCCACCATAAAAGGTATAAATTTATGAAAGCATCGCTACAATGTAGACAATCCCAACTACCACTAAAAGAACTAAAGCTAAAATACATTTCAGGAGCACAAGGATTTCGCGACCAATCTCAACTAAAACAGACAGATCCCTCGATTGTGCAACATCTTTGGGCTTCTTCGGCTGGATCACTGCCTCATTAGCCGCCGTATCTGCCTGTTGTGCAAGATATTTTTGCACGAGTTCAACATACTCTTCCTCCCAGTAGAAGCTTGAACATCGTCCACTACCATCCCACTAAAATTAAAACAAAAAAATTAGAACTTTAATCACAACCATCATGAAAATAGGTATAAACTAACCATAATCATTAAATACGATAAAATAACTCACATTATGATCCGGACACTTGTAGAAGATACGATCTTTATTGGGACCCTCCTTCTTCACTCGGTACTTCATCACAATCTTCGTCTCATCACGACACTTGCTGCATGGAATGAGAGGGAGGCCCGGCCTAAGTCGCTTTGGAAACCCATGAGAGGCCGAGGACCCGAAAGCAGTTGCCATCTACTCTCTATACTCATTTTTTAATACACTATAAATTTCTCATTTTATAAACAAATAAAATTAAGAAACTATAAAATTATCTATATCTCTAAACAATGATATTTTTAATGGTCATTGTGTTCTCGTCTTTTACTGCGGCAGCCGGCAGGTAAGTAATTCACATGATATTTCCGCAAATTAACAGAAGAATGGGAGTGTACACACATAACAATCGATTATCGTTCATATTTATATATATACTACGTTTGGGTATGGTGATTGATAGACTACTACGACGATATCGGGACGTGTGAATAAATAACCATCCGTACTAGTTGACCTTGCTTACGTGATCATCTCGGCGAGCATTTCTCCGCCGGACGGCACTGTACTTGGCCACGGAAGAGCTCCGATTCTACGAGGAAGGGAACACGGTCTTCCACGACCGTTGCCGCTCTCCCTCGTAGAATCAAAGCTCCTCCTTGACATCCGTTACCGCTCGGCAGAGAACATGCTCGCCAAAATGAACACGGTCCGCTAGTTCAACTAGCTACTTTAACCTTCCTTCATGTAAATATGCAAGCTTGAAGTGATTTTGAGCTCAAATTGCTTACAAATGAAAAAACCACAATAAAGAACCATATATATATAGTGAACAAAATGGGATAAGACAATGATGAAACATGAGAGTATGAAGTTGGTAACCTTTAGAACCGAAGAATCGATGAAGGAATCGAAGAAATCGATGGAGGAATAGAAGAATGGATGGAGAAAGAGCAAGAACACTGCTTAAATTTGAACTTAAGCTCTCGGGCGGGCTCGGGGAGGAAGAAGACGGCCAGCAGGATTTATAGCTCAAAAACATGTTTTAATAAATAACCATCCGTACTAGTTGACCTTGCTTACGTGATCATCTCGGTGAGTATTTCTCCACCGGACGGCACTGTACTTGGTCAAGGAAGAGCTCCGATTCTACGAGGAAGGGAACACGGTCTTCCACGACCGTTGCCGCTCTTCCTCGTAGAATCAAAGCTCCTCCTTGATGTCTGTTACCGCTCGGCAGAGAACATGCTCGCCGAGCTGAACACGGTCCGCAAGTTCAACTAGTACAGATTTTCTATAATTTTCTAACTATTTTATAAGTTTTTTATTTTATAAAAAGTTAAAATAAAATGTTTAGTCGCGGAGTCCATAGAAATGACCATATTTTGACCTAGCAACGCACATTGTCAATTGTCATTGCGTTGCATTGCACCCCGGACCGGACTCTGGACAATAAAATACTATGGTCGATCGATGCCGTTCTTTGTCGTACAGTCGCACGGCGACGGCCGACGGACCCGTTCAACCACCAAATCTGTTAGGTCCGGCTGTTCGGGCGTATCGTCAAAAGAGAACGGATTTGCTTCCTATTACACGGCCTTGCATTGCATCTGTCATACCAGTCGGAGGCACTAGTCCCTATACTCATTTTTAATACACTATAAATTTCTCATTTTATAAACAAATAAAATTAAAAAACTCTAAAATTCTCTATATCTCTAAACAATGAAGTGTGCTATGCATGCTACAAATGAACGGTGAATACTAGTTTTTAATAGCTACTTTAACCTTCCTTTATGTAAATATGCAAGCTTGAAGTGATTTTGAGCTCAAATTGCTTACAAATGAAAAAAACCACAATAAAGAACCATATATATATAGTGAACAAAATGAGATAAGAGAATGGTGAAAATGAGAGTATGAGATTGGTAACCTTTACAACTGAAGAATCGACGGAGGAATCGAAGAAATTGAAGAATGGATGGAGGAACAATGGAGGGAGAAAGCAAGAACACTAGTGTAGTGAGCTTCAAAATGTGCTGAGCTCGGGCTCGGAGAGGAAGGAGACGGCCGGGATATAAAGGGGGGACCTTTAGTCCCGGTTGGTGACTCCAACCGGGACTCAAGGTCCCTCCCAACGGCTACTGCACCAGACAGAGGTGACAGAGACCTTTAGTCCCGGTTGAAGCCACCAACCGGGAGTAAAAGTCTACCTTTAGTCCCGATTGGTGGTCCCTGCCACCTCTGTCTGGCGCAGTAGCCATTGGGAGAGACCTTTAGTCCCGGTTGGAGCCACCAACCGGGACTAAAGGTATCTCTAGTCCCGGGCGCAAAAAATGCCGGGACTAGAGCCTATTTTGGCCGAGGATCAAAGGTCTGTTCTCTACTAGTGTTTGTATCTCCAAATAAATATATTATGAAAATAAATTTCAAGATCTATCTAATGATACTAGTTATGTGCCATGAATATCAATGTTTTATAAAGTTGAGTACTTTTGACTTCTCGGGAGGGAAGTGGAATGACAGTTAAAAATGAACGGAGGGAGTACTTCACTAGGTAGGATTATCATCCGTTTTGAAAATAGATCAAACTTCACTACTCCCTCTGTCCTCTAGTACAGTGCATTCAACAATTTAAAAATTGTATCAAAGTATAAGATAATTTTAAGAAACAAGAGAGAGTTTTATATTAAGTAAAATATATAACCGCTGGGTCCTTATATTTTTCATAGATTCTCATTTGGGTCGTCAAACTAAAAACAGTGACCATTTAGATCCTCGATCTATTGTTAATTCTCACATGGGTCCTCAAACTAAAAAAAAGTTAGTATTTAGGTTCTCAATCTATTGTTGTGCTCAACTAAAGGTCCAAAACCCGTCACGCCACCGCCAACTACCTATGGGTCGTCGTGACGGTTAAAGTTGCAAAAAGAATTCTCCTCCGTCTCACTCCGGTGCAGTCCATCTCTCTTTGTGTGTTCACGGTTCGGAGCGTAGGTGTAGCCACAAGGTTGGCAGGCAGTGTAGGCGAGCACGAGGTCACAATCATGAGGCAGGCGCAAAATCGATGGGAGACAAAGGAGGGAGTGGACAGGGAAGAGATGGGGAGAGAGGGTTTTTTCGATAGGTTTCACTCGGACTCATCCATGCTGGCAAAACCACGTAGGCATATAGAGATGATATGGTGGGATTTGGACCTCTACTCAGGTGTGACAGTAGTTAAAGGATCTAAATGATCACTTTGTTTAGTTGGAGGACCCAAGTGAGAATCTACAGTAGAGTGAGAACACGCATCGACCATTTGATAGGTATTATATTATTACTTGTTATTTATGAACCAATCTCCATTAATCATGTTGATGTAATTAGAAAATAAAGTAAGGGTACATATGTATTTTATATTTTTCTCTTAATTTATCCTAAAAATCTGTAGAATACACTCCAATTCCTAAGGATTTATTTCCGGTACCATCCTTTGGTTTGTAGTAGTAGGTCACATGAAAACTAAAGGAAAAATGGAATTCCTTTCCCTCTAATTCCATAGGAAAATCAAATGAAAAAAGAACCCACTCATACCTGATGGGAAATATCCTGTGCACAAGGAATGAAGTTGGCGTCTAATCAAGCAGATGCTGCTCTGTAGCGGTATCTTATTAGGACGCATGAACAGACGCAGCTGATCCATGAGCAAATTAACATCCGGCGAACAGACATGCACCTGTACGCATGCAGCCTGGACCATCCATATGCCATGCAATACGGTATATATGTGCCGAGGCAAGGCCAAAAGATTGATGATTTGGAGGCTATATATGCATGCATGCAGTCACGCACAAATTGCCAACGCATTCATGCACACCGTACAAAAGCAGATCTAAACATTCACTACAAGTCGCCACTAATTGGTCCACCACACCACATGCACCCTTACCACCTATCTTGCACGATCTGGCCCAGCGATCATCAGCCATTTGTATGACAGAGAGCGACACGTCACTATGCCAGAAAACCAGATTAGTGACGTGGAAAACACGGGTCACTGATGTGAGTTACAAGCGACGCGTGTAGCCAAAAACGTGTCACTGATGTGAGTTACATGCGACGCGTCTAGCCAAAAACGCGTCACCATGTGGGTCTCAACAGCGACGTGTATACCCAAGGCGCGTCACTGATAACAATTCAGAGGAAAAAAGAAAAAGAAAAACCCCTACTTGGGTCCAATATACATCAGCCATGTTTCATCTTTCAGCAGTCAAATTCTTTATTACAAACTTTAGATACAACTTATGAAGCAATCAAATTCTTTACAAACTTTAGATACAACTTATGCTACAAAACATCTACATAAGAAGTGTCCCAACTAATTCCATGAGGCAACCTGCTATAGAAAAAAAACTAGTACAAATCTCAAAAGGCAACTTACAAATTTCTAAGTGCAACCATCTAGGAAACAACAACAAAAATTGACCTGCAGGGACACAATTTCAGTTATATTTCAGCTGTTAATATGCACCCAAGGTGCCAACCAGAGAAACAATGGAGAAATGAGATCTAAAAAATTAGAATAAAACTGAAGATATGAGACAGTTAATTATCATGAATTTTTTAACAGCATATGCAGTTCCAAAAGGATAATTCCACCTTCCTCTTACAGAGATCAGAGCATACAGCATATATTTTTTTTTGTTACCAGATTTGGTTGTACAAAGTCTCTTATAGAGTATACTTACAAAGGTACTTTTATACAGTTATGCATCAGATCTGATTTGGTACCCAATCAGATCCTTCTTGTGTCCAAAGATATCTGAGATCAAATAAAAAAATAAGTACCCATCTATCCTCTGCCGTAGTAAGAAGCAAGACAAATCTTCTAGAAATCTGCACTTTGACTTGCATTTTGTGTATTATTATTACTATTATCAAGCCCTAGACACTTAGCATAGATAACCAGTACACATATAACCAATAATCGAGATGAGTCTTTTTTTTCACTTTCCCTGTAAGCTACTTTGATTGCACAGAGAGCAATTCTAATTCCTCAGAAAAGAAAAAAAAAATCAGATCAGTGGTCACTTGCATTCAATTCACTAGTACTAGGCATTACTTACAGGGTTTTTACTGATTGTTGCTACCTTAATTTTGCATAGCTTGACTAAACACTTTCCTTTGCAGAGAAGTGTTCGTACATTACTACTAATGTGATAAAGGCAAAATAAACAGACTCAAGCCTTGATGACAATTCAACTGCTTTTAAGGATATCCCCAGATTATTAATGTCTTAATATGCAGCACTCTTCATGCAGCTCTAACTACACAAATTTAGAAATATCCCTACCTGTGAAGCAGCACTTAGATCAAAACTCTTCTGCACACTCCACTTTGGCTCTCCAACCTTTCACCTCTGAAAGCACTGTATCAATGGCTTTATGCTGCAAACATCAAAGTCATGAACAAAAAGTATTGATAGTTCAATCGTACAATCACATAAATATGTTGCATTACCTTCTAGAAGACAGGCTTGGTCTGACCACTATACCCTGTACAGATGGTATTATGTACAACAAAATGCCTGAGACAGAAGATAGGATGTCATGCCGGAGATAGAAGATAGGATATCATGCCTGATTAATCAGCCTACAATACGACCATTGCAATATCACTTCAAAAACCCCAAATTACTAATACTGCAAGTCGCCTACGTAGTTCTACTAGCAAAAAAATAATCTAGGCAAGCACTGTGTGTATCACTTCAAAAGCCACCCATTCTGAACTGTTGGACCAAATATGATTGAAAGCATGCACTTGTGACTTGTCTATATAAAGGCGCTGATCAAAATGGCCTTCTAGGGAGCTTTGTGTTTCTCTCTTATGGATTACAATTTCTACTATTTGAAGACTTATGCAACATTGTTAGAGTGAATCACTCCTCTGTCTTCAAACAACAGCTTCTAATGACTCAAAACAGCGAATGTCAGGGACCCCACAATTTCAGCGTCCAGCATCCAGATAGGTGATGAGAAATACAGAACAACATTGTGCTAACTAGCTAATAGCACCTATATGTGCGTCCAGCACATCCAGATAACTTTTCTGAAGTTTCTGCATCAGAATAGCATATTTTGTTTGATATGCAGAGCAGTAACTAGCTCAAAGATGGACTTAAAAACTGAGAGACTGTGTGCAGGACTGTTCTAGGTATTAGGAATTTAGCATAGACCATATATGGTAAGTGCTAACTAGCTAATAGCACGAAGCATTTCGTTTTCATGAAGTTGTTTAACAGTGGAAAGAGATCCAACTTAATACAACAGACTATTTGATCAATTGGCAATGCCTAAAAAATCAGCCATGAACAAAAAAATTACCAATGGCATCAAACGGTTGCACAAAAATAAACCATGAATAGGCAGCTGATGTGTTCTGAATTTCAACATATCAGCCAGTCCATAGCATGGGAGGAAACCAAGTCTCTCATTCAGTATAAGATTGCACAATCAATGACCTTAAACTCACATTGCAATTAAAAGGCATCTCTCACAAAAATCAAAGGATGGAAAAGCAAACAATAAACCTTCATTCAGAAAGATCTGTAAAACTTAACGGCCACTAAATCTCAGCAGGTGTCAATGGATTAAGATTATTGAACATTATTGTCAGGCAGGACTGAAACATAATGGCTGAACAGGTTTTGCTGATGCAAATCACCCACAAATGCACGTGGATTCATGAAATTAACTCCCCTATGTGCTGAATTCCTTTAGGCAGATTAAATAGTGTTTTACAGTCATCACAGAAGGAGTAAGCTAACCTGCACGAATTTATCTTCGAATGATAGACTCAGTGCACCATACTTCTTGTCACTTTCAGCCCATAGAGAGAACACCTAGAATTAGTTTTTATTAGTGCACTCTGAAACATGCTAGAATTTCCTCTAGATACGCACTGTAATAGAAAGCACACAGCATACATCTACATAACTTGTGATAGCTTTCAAATAAATAAAACAATACAAAATTCAAATGTTAGCACAGAAGGATATTTGTAAGATGCAAAGAAGAAATAGCAGATATTGACAGCAATGCAAACCACCCTTAGACTAAAAACAAAATAAATATACCATGGTTTAAAGTAAATCCTTCTAGTCTCTAATATAGTAATTATGTTCAATTGTTCATAAGAAGCAATTGTTCATATCCCTTAGCTGTATATCCTGCATGGTTTGATATGCAATTTACTTTTTGTTGATTGCCAGCATTCTAAATCCAACAATGATTTTGGAAATATTTGCCAGCATTCTAAATCCAACTAACTGGTAAAAACTTCTCATCAACGAATCCCACAATTTCAATCAGGAAAAAAGGACATGATTCATGGACAAGCAGTATTTCAAAATTACTCAGAAAAGTTATCACTGGTCATAACAACTGCTGCAGAACAGATGACAGGTTGCTCCGTCTGACAAATAGATTGTATGACTGAAATATAGATGTCTGTATCTCACCTCACCATGGCACGACCATGAGCCCGCTCGGCTAGGATGGGCGGCGCAATCAGGGCGGCTGGATCAAGGGCACGACACTCCCGGTGGCCGCCAAGCCAAGGTCATGCGTGTTTGCACGAGGTCAAGGCGCGGTGCGCAGCCCACCCAAGCACAGGGAGGGGCGGCCTCAGCTCGAGGCTGGGGGCGCCGGCTTGGTGAAGGACGGGAAGTAAAAACAGGATGGCCGTGAGATTGGTACGAGTCACTGATAATAGCGCTCGTTACCAGTGACGCGTCTAATTGAGAAGTGTCTCTGAAAACTGGTCATTAGTGACGCGTTTTATCTCTTGGCCTAAGCCGAAGCAACGCCGGCCGAGATCTCGGGAGCAGTGGAGTCGTCATTTCCATGCGCCTACAAGTAGTTATACACGTCCGATTGTCACCAAGAACGGGAAGTAAAAACACGTGCCTAGAAGTAGTTGGAGAACCGAGATGATACCCCCCTATCAAATATAAGGGCTGTTCATGAATTATACTCTGGTTTTTTTATTCAAGTGTTTGTGATAAGAGGAAGCTAAGTACTCATGATGATGCATGTGCATGTGTGTGAGTCTCACTTTATGTTAGGAGAAGTATGTATATATCACATCCATGTATATAGAGCATATGTTGGACCTTGAAAAAGCTACCTGGCCAAGGCAACAATCCTAGACATCCAAAATTTGCTTGCATGTGTGTGGATGTTATTGCAAGTTCCCCGGGACTATAGATGGTCAAATGGGCCGCTCGACAAGGCTTGTCCTAGAATGAGAAAGCATGACCCGGTTTGATCGGCCTAGGTACGGCACGAGTGTGCCACCAGGCCGTGCTAAGCTTGCCCACGGGCTTGATGGTTGGTCTAGGCATGACACGTCAGAAAAAGTTTTTTTTTTGTGCTGGGACAGCCCAAAAAGCATGACACGTGACAGACCAAGCAAGCCCGCAGCCCGAAAATAAGGCAGTATACACTAGGATCTAAGGGGGGCCGAGGGGAGGATAATCGTGTGCCACCCCTGCGCGCTCAGCGAGCCATTGCCAAGATGGAGATATGGGGAAGGGGCGGTGCTCACCTGGAGGTGGTGATGGTGGAGCCGCAACAACTAGAGATTGTCGAAGATAGGGAAGGGGGCAATGGGCCTAGTAGGCAGTAGCATAGATCCGGAGAGGAACGGGCAAGCCAGGGATTGCGGCGCCTGCGAAGATCGACGGATTGGTTGAGGAGGAAGCCAAGGACGACGATGGTTGTGGGGATCAAGGAGGGTAGCAGCCTAGTGGGTGAGGAGGGGAGTGGCTTAGCCAAAGGAGGTAGAGGGTGGCTGTGCAGAATTGGCGAGCAGCAAGCGCCGATGGCAACTAGGTTTTGAGGTGCGCTATATATGCTAGTCGACTGAGGTTGTGGGCTTCTGTCGCCCCGACGGCTTTAAACAGGTTGTGTCGTGCCACCCGACGTGCTTAGGGATGGCCCAAGCATGGCCTTAGCACACCCATCACCATGCCATGACGTGCTTAGGCCGGCCCAAAAATCAATGCTTTTTGTCGGGCTATCAGGCCGCAGGCCTTTTGTACAACTATACCCGGGACACCAACCAAACAAGCTCGTAATTGCAGGATACATCCAATAGCATTTAGAGGGAGACATGGATTTTGTCTAGGTTGGGGGAGGGAGGCATGAATTTAGCTAGCTTGGAGTCTTGTGAGGTCACGTTTTGGTTGATGATTTGACAAGTGGCATGCCATAGGAAAATATTCCTATTCACGAGCGATGAAAAATGGTTGCATGGCTCCGGCCGGCAACATGCTTTGCCTGTTGAGAAATCGTTCTATCACACACAACCACAATATGAACATAGAAATAGAGAGGGATGAAAACTCTTTATTTCTCTCTTTGTGCAGTACTAATATAATGTATATATTGGTTTGCCGCTGGGGGCCTCTCGCTCTTCTTATAGCTGAGGAGGCTGCTCGGTGAGGACTCATGTGTACAGCCTTCTCTCAATGACTTCGCCCCCCCCCCCCCCCCCCCCCCCCCCCCCCCCTCACGCACGTGCATCTTCTTTTCCTTTAATCATGATTTGTCCATCATTAATTACTTCACAACATTGTGCCTAGCATAATTTTAGGTTTTGTGCAATGTTTATTGGTATATTCCACACTCAATGAGCAACATATTACTTTCGTTTTCTTTTTAATTTCCACCAGACTAATCTGCAATTATATATACACCTATTCAAGAATCTAAACTATATATATATATATATATATATATATATATATATATATATATATATATATATATTACTTTTGTCTCTTGAAAGTAATATAATTATTTATTTAATACAGATAAATATATGTTTCATTAGAAAATAATTCTGTATTTTTATGGTACTAAGAAAAACAATATATATGAATCTAAAATATCTGTGTTTAGTCAAATTGCAAAAGTATATGCTAGTTACACACACCATAGATATCAGGAAATTAACACATTGATAATATGTGTATAGTCCTCTTCAAACTTGGCTGGCCGACCATGCTTGCAAAAATCATCATTAACTTCCCATGCAACTTCTGCAGGTTCAATTCGTCCCATGCATGCATGCAAGTGTGTTTTGCTTAATTTCGGGCACAAAGGGAAAGGAACACCTCCATGCACGATCGGACAGGTGGACGACGTGCTGCATTGGTTTCCCTTTGTGTCTACAACTATAGTCGACATGATACGACATACTACGGGCTGTCTGGATGGCCGGAGGCCTGACACGCAAATGCGCCAGGCAACACATCCTTCCCCAGGCGTCCGAAACGCTGGGATGATGTATGCCCGGTCCAAGCAAAGGTTCATCAAATCGGGTCCGTCATGGACCTGTTTCTCATCAAAAGTTTGGCTTAGCAAATGATGTTGTAAACGA
Source organism: Miscanthus floridulus (assembly GCF_019320115.1). Lineage (NCBI taxonomy): Eukaryota > Viridiplantae > Streptophyta > Magnoliopsida > Poales > Poaceae > Miscanthus > Miscanthus floridulus. Next base: position 4,924,714 of record NC_089586.1, read on the forward strand.
CGTACAACTCCTAGGCCAGCCTAAAAACCTAACGACAGGCCAGAAGGACGATCCAATCTCCGACCGGAAGGCCTGGCCAGGGAGGAACGGCGCCTGCTTCTGACTCTGGCCAGCCTCTCCGATCGGAAGGCCTCGCTTCCGACTCCGGCCCATCTCTCCAATCGGAAGGACTGGCCAACAACGCTTTCGACTCTGACCCGCGTCTCTGACCGGAGTTACATCGAACCTCTGCTTACAGCTCTTCTCCGACTGGCGCAATCGAAGCCGACTGGAACCAACCGGCCGAGGACGCCTGCTCGGTGAGGACCAGGAAACGGGCGGAGCAAGTAAGGCATGACGCTCAAGTCAACCGCAAAACCAATGACCATACCCTGCACACCTGCAGGACAGTACTAACAGGACATGTCAGAAGGGTGCCCTGCAACCTTCCAAGCATGTCAGAACCCGAGCAGTGTTGTGGGCGCCGACGATTTGCCCTACAATGTTGTGGGCGCCATCAATTTCCATACCAGGCAAACACGGTAAAAACCCCCACATGCCTCTGGGCATCGACAGTGTTGTGGGCGCTGTCATTTGCCATACATAGTGAATACGGTAAAACCTCCCATATGCGTCTGACACAAACAGTGTTATGGACGCCTACCATCATCATGTACCCAACGGTGTGGGCAACAAGACTTAGTAGCATACGTACTCTCACTCTCTCTCTCTCACTTGTAAAGGCCATCCCCTTCATCTATAAAAGGGGATGCGCTCTCTCCCAACGGGGGGGGGGGGGGGGGGGTTCAATCAGTTCACAACTCAAGAAACACACATACGATCTGAACGACCAAGGATCCCAATGAACAACAGACGTTCGAACACTTAGTGCACAGTGGAGCTCCAGTCACTCTTGGCCCTTCAGATCGGAGACCGACCGGACCTCTTGCATCTCCCACCTTTCTCCCTTTCGTTTGTAACCCCACAGCAAACTTCGAGCATCTGGGCTCAGGAATAAAGCCACCAACCGACTCAAACTGGACATAGGGTACGTTGCCTGAACCAGTATAAACCCTGTGTCATTGAGTGCTAGGCCAAATCCGATCACAACGTACGGTAAAACTATAAATATTTACGTGTTGGTCACTTTCTGCACCAATAGTTGACGCCGACCGTGGGGAAGACGTTGTACGTTCACACTTTTGGTCATCGGATGGCCCACTTTTCCGCCACCTTCGTCATGGCGGGCTCGAGCGATACAACTCGCTTCGGCTCACTAGAGTTTCCCACACTCCCACTTACTGGAATGTGGGTTCCACCCGTCTTCAAGCCGTCCCAGGCCTTCCTCTTCGAAAGCCTGGACTTCGTCGCCGACCGGCTTGGCGTGCTGCACCTCCGCGAGGAGGCACTTGTTCCGGCGCCCGTCGGAGGAGACGCGTCCTCCATCGGCTTCAGGACACCCAATGACTTCTACAGCGAGGCGCCTGCGCTTCGTTCCGAGCATACGCTCTGCTCAAACCCCACTATGAGTAATGTACACTTGTTATTTACTCGTTGTTTATTGTCTTTCGCCAATTCTCTAGAGGGACCCCGATGTCCCTACCGCGACTGCCATGCAACCGGTTCCCCTATGGCCTAGCATCCCCTGCGGACACGTACGCCCGGGGGCTCCGAAGGATGCTGGCGCCGCCCCCTCTCACATCTGAATTCGTGAGGATGGCAAGCTACGCTTCCAACTCTTTTCTTGACCTCCTGGATGACGATGTTGAGAGCGACAGCTCCAGCATCAGCGACGTCATGGAACCTAGCCACCCTCTATCTCGAGAGTGCGCTATGGCGGACGCCCCAGGATAGACGCCTATGGTAGTGGAGTCTCTTCAGACCCGCACCCCTCTAGACCCTCATGCGGATGCCCTCGCATGTGCCTAGGCGCAAGGCGAGGAGCTATGACAAAGGTGGCAGAACCAGCCGCCACCTGCGCCAGCGCGCTCGGCGCACCACGATGCGCCCTATGCGCGTAACCCGGCGAGCGACGCCCGGGGTCACGCCCGCTAGGTCCAGCATGACATCATCCACGGGGGGACGATCTCCCACAGTTTGCTCGGACAAGCCAGAACATCGCTGCGGCAACGATGCTCCTGCGTGGCCTCCCCGAGCCAGACAACTCCCAAAAATAGGTGATCCACCAGAACCTCCAGACTGGTGGAGACCGCCGCCGTTCAACAGGCGAAGAGCTTCGCATCGCGACACCGACTCACGGCCTCTCTCCCCACTAGGGGTGGGGACGCACCAGACACATCGCTCCATCCGCTCACCACTATAGACACCAGGCGCGGAACAGGAGGGCGCAACTGCGCCATAGCCTGACCCGGCATCTGCTCCACACCGAACACCTGTGCGTGAATGCCTTGGGCCGAACCAAGATGCCCGCAGCGTCATCAGCAACCGGCATCGGGCCCAGAATGATGATGACGTCCACCAGGCGACAGTGAGAGCAGACGACACAGGCTCCGATCGGACCATCGAGAAGACCAGGGAGACGCACCCTAGGCATGGTTGCCGACCGAACAACCGGAATCCTAGCCCGGATGGCCCAGGACCACGGGCCTTTGGCCGGCACATCTAGAGAGTGCCATTCCAACAGTGCTTTCAACCGCCGACCAACATCGCCAAATATATCAGGGAGACTAATCCTGGTATATGACTCGAAGACTTCCGGCTCGCCTGCTGAGCCGGGGGAGTGGATGATGATCACTTCATCATTCAGTACCTCCCCATCTGTGTGGGGGAACATGTTCGAGCTTGGCTCGAATTCCTCCCGCACGACAGCATCCGCGACTGGGCGGACCTCAAGAGGGTCTTCGTCGAGAACTTCCAGGGGATGTATGTCTGCCCTAGAAACTCCTAAGACCTCAAGAGCTGTCAGCAAGAGCCCAGCAAGTCCCTGTGGGATTACATCCATAGGTTCTCAAGGCAGTGCAACTCCCTACCTGATGTCGCCGACGCGGACGTCGATAGTGCATTTCTCTCCGGGACAACTTGTGAGTCCTTGATCTACAAGCTTGGCTGCCTGAAGCCCCGAACCACCCACGACCTGCTCGACGTCGCCACGAACCACGCCTCCGGTGAGGAGGCGGTCGAAGCGGTATTCAACGAAGGCCGAGACAAGGGCAAGTCCAAGCGCGAGGACCAAGACGAGGGCCCCTCCATGGAGAGGGGCAAGAAGAACAAGAAGGATCGACGCCGACTGGCCAACTCCGCGTTGGTCACCGTAGCTGATCGTGCGGGCAAGCAGCCCTAGTAGGGCCTGCCTAACCCCTTTGGTAAGCTCATGGATAGCCCCTGCACCAACCAAGCTTACCCTGTCAAACTCCTCTACAAGGACTGTGAGCTCCTCAAGCGCTTCCTGCAATAGGCCGGTGGGCCAAAAGAAGGAAAGGGCAAGGAGGCAGCTGCCAAGAAAGGAGGCACGGCGGGCAACGATGGGGACAACTTCCTCGACCCCGAGGAATGCATCATGATCTTCAGGGGATCCAATGTCGTCTACTCCAAATGCCAGCACAAAGTGCGCTACCAAGAGGCGTGCGTCGCCAAAACGGCCATCCCCTCCTTCCTTCGCTGGTCAGAATCTCCAATCACTTTTGATCGGAGGGACCATCCATCCCACGTCGCTAGACCGGGACGCTACCCACTCATCATCGACCCCATTGTCCGCAAAAAGTGCCTCACCAAGGTGCTGATGGACGGAGGCAGTGGCCTCAATATCCTCTACATCGACACCCTCGACGCCATGCGCATCCCCCGGTCGGAACTCCGATCGGTGAGCTCTCCCTTCCACGACGTGATCCTAGGAGTGCAGGCATACCCACTCGGGCAGATCGACCTACCCGTCACGTTTGGCGACCGAGCCAACTTTTGCTCGGAGGTGCTTACCTTCGAGGTGGTGGACTTCCCGGGGTCTTACCACGTGTAGGGTCGAGATGGCGGACTAGGGGGGGTGAATAGTCCTTTCTAAAATTAATTACGTCGGCTAACCGAAACAAGTGCGGAATTAAGACTATCAGTCTAGCCAAGACTACACTCCTCTATCTATGTTCTCTAGCACCTTCCAAAGATACTAATTAAGCAACAAAGGTGTCGGGCTAACTAGAGCTCACCTAACCAATTCTAGGAGCAAGGTCACACAAACCTATGCCACTAGTATTTCAAGCAATGAGGGAGCTCCTACACATGCTAGTAAGCAAAAGCACAAAGCCAACTAAGCTCACTAGCAATGCTCAATAACAAGGCAACCAATGCCAAATTAGAGAGCGTAAATACTTAGCTACACAAACTAAGCAAAGTGACTAACAAGGTTACACAAACCAAATTAGCCACGCAAGGGAGCTACTTCTATGCTACACAAGCAAGAAGGTAACTAGTGAGCTACACAAGCCAACTAATTACAAGAGCAACTACACAAGCACAATGTATATAAAAATAATCATAAGCTTGTGTAAGGGGATTGCAAACCAACGGGAAGAACTAGGTTGACACGGTGATTTTCTCTCGAGGTTCACGTGCTTGCCAACACGCTACGTCCCCGTTGTGTCGACCGCTCACTTGGAGGTTCAACGGCTAATTGGCATCACCCTCCAAGCCCGCACGTCGGGCACCACAAGAACCTACCCCGAAAGTGAGGGTAGCTCAATGACACGCTCAACTAGAGTTGCTCTTCGAGGCTCCCACGGGGCGAGCACAATGCCCCTCACAAAGCTCTTCTCCGGAGCACCGCACAAGCTTTTTGCGGGCTTCGACGGAGACCACCACCAAGCCGTCTAGGAGGTGGCAACCTCCAAGAGTAACAAGCACCACCGGCTTGTAACTCGATCACCTAGTGCCACTCGATGCAATCTCACAATGCAACGCACTAGAATCACACTCACTCGCAATAGATTCGCACTCTTGCAAGCACAAGTGAGTTAGAGGGCATCCAAGCACTCCTACACAAGTCACATAGGCGTGAGGGTGCTAAGCAAGCAGCCCAAGGCCGTCCACCACTTCTATTTATTGCCCCATGGGCTAAACTAGCCGTTACCCCTTCACTGGGCAAGATTTGGGACGACCGGACGCGCAGGTCATAACGACCGGATGCTGAAACCCGGCGTTTGGTCACTAACAGAGAGGTTTCAGCGATGTTTTTCAGCGACCGGACGCGTCCGGTCATCACTGACTAGACTCTCCCAGCATCCGGTCGCTTCTGGACACGCTAAAAACACTGACCGGACGCTGGGACCGAACACTGAAACCCAGCGTCCGGTCATTTTTCGCGTCAGCGTTCGGTCACAGACCTTTCAGCGCTAAAACGGCTATAACTCTTAGCTCCGAACTCCGATTTCGATGATCTTAGACATTTTAGAAAGCTTACTCAGAGGGCTACACATCCCACATGAATACTTGATCAAAATCACAATGGATCAAAGCAGTATTCCAATCCAAAGACCATCCTATAGTTCGGTGTACACCGAAAAACCTTTTTCTCTTCTCTAAGTTGATTTACAACAACTCTAACTTCTTCTCCTTTGCAAATGTGCCAACACCACCAAGTGTGCACCACCATGTGTATGTGTGTTAGCATTTTCATAATCTTTTTCCAAAGAATTAGCCACTCAACTTGCCACGCCACTCAATCCTAGCGACGATGCAAAGTTTGATCACTCGAGTGGCACTAGATGACCAATATGCAAACAAGTTTGCCCCTCTTGATAGTACGGCATCTATCCTAAACCCGGTCATCAACTTCTCTACACACCTATGACCGGTGAAATAAAATGCCCTAGGTTATACCTTTGCCTTGCGCATTCCATTCCATCTCCTTCAATGTCGATGCAACACATGCACCAACATGATCAATAATGATATGATCCACTTCATATCATCATGTGATCATATTGGTTCATCGATCTTGACTTCACTTGCTTTTCACCGTTGCCTTCGTCCATCGGCGTCAAGTCTTGCTCAAGCTTCACCGCCACGCGGTCCATCGCTCCAAAGCCTCCGACTTGCCCTTCACGCTTGCAACCAGTCCATCAAGCCAAGTCTTGTCTTGATCTTCTCCACCTTGATCACATGACTCAATGTCATGTCTCATGTGCAATAAGCTCCTTCATCATCACATGTGTGAGCTTTGCAACATCTCCAAACCATTTTCACCTTCACGGCATATGTTGCTCACACACATGTACTTGTGGACTAATCACCTGTGTATCTCACATAAACATAATTAGTCCACCTAGGGTTGTCACTCAATTACCAAAACCATATAAGGACCTTTCACCATGCCATCTTGGGGCGGCCATGCTACACCAAGTTCATGGCGGTCCCCAACTACACCTACCTAAAGCTGAAGATGCCTAGACCGAATGGCGTCATCACTGTGCGTAGCACCTTCTCGCATGCCTTCACATGCGACCGTGAGCATTACGAGCTTGCCACTGCCGTCATCAACTCTTCTGAGCTCCTATGGCACGGGGAGTTGCCGACCCCAGCAGTCCCAGACTGCAACAAGCCAACTCCTTCGACTACCTTCCACCCACTCGAGGAAACTGAGGCGGTGGGGATCGACCCTATACGGTGATTGAAGTGATCCAACCGGACGCCTACCGACTGAAGGACAACAACAGCGATGTTCTCACCAACACTTGGAACATCGAACAGTTACGTCATTTCTTCCCTTAAAAATTCGGTCTTACCATTTTTTCATTCAACGTTCGCTCCTATAGAGCACCCCAGCCTAAATACTTTTGGCCCGGGTCGCTCGAGGGCTCCACAGAGGTGTGGTACCACCTCTCTTCTTGTTTACTATCATATGGTAAATATATTTTTTACCCAAATAAAAGGGTAGTCCGTTCCTTTAATTATCTTACGTAACTTTGCTTCTACATTATGACCGATCGCACTCTGTCTCTACTTACGGTTAGGAGCAGCTGAGCCTCATGGGCCACGCTCGAGCTCTTAAGGTTGCAACCTATGGGACAAATGGGCAGGTGCGAAAAAGAAAGAATAAAAACAAAGCTATGCTAAAGTAAAAATAAGGAACAGATGGGACACGCTTCCTCGAATGAAGTAAATTCATCACAAAACGAAAATTAATGTATTCCTCAAAATGAACCGTTCACATGGGGGCTCCCCATGAACTTAAGTTTTACATCTGCTAAACTACTTTTACTCTAATTCCTACTTTGGCTGCCCGACGGCATCGACTGATGGCGTGATCGGTGAAAGCAGAGGCTGCTCACTCTCTGGCTAGACGATACTCGGCTCGGTCGGAGGCAGGGCGACATACGCTTCCGGCTCGGGCTCCACTCCATCTATAGGCTGGGTGATGTCCTCCTGGTGCGCGCCTTCGACTATGTTCGCATGATGGGCATCCATCACCCATTGCGCGGAGACTTGCTCGACCACCAACTGTGCATGCAGCAACAAGCTTTCCCCAAGCAAATGGATGGCCTTCGAGCTCCAACCATCGGCGTATCCGCTACAGATGGTGGTGAAGTCTAGCTCTAGGTGGTGCATTGCCACTGATGTCAACACCCCCGATGTTTTGTAGAACATCCCATCGGTGATGAGCGCCCGCACTTCATGCACGACCTCCGCCAGTCGGACGGCGGGGGTGCTGGTGCTCGGCGCCAACCCGAAGACCTCTGAGATGATGACCTGGGTGATGTTGTGAAGCTGGTCGAGCTCCCCCTCGAGAGCACGTGGCTCTTCAAGGGACTTGGCTAGTGCCTCCGCATTCCGGCCAATCGTCGCCCTAACTGTCTCCAGGTCCTGCTCCAGCGACCCAACCTTTCCACCCAGCTCTGCAAGAAGGATGACAAGCTTAGAAGTAGGCTAAAGGAAAAAACCAAGACACAAAAAGAAGAACAGATACATACTGAGGCGGGTGTTCTCAAGGATGGAGAGTCCCTACTCCTGCTGAGTCACCTGCTCGCGCAACTGGGCGTTCAACTCCTTAGTCGCAAGCACTTGGCCCCGGAGCATGAGCACTTCCCGGTTGACCTCCGACCGGGCCTTCCACTCTAACTCCTGGGCCTTCCGCTCTGTCTCTAGGGTCTCCAAGGTACTTTGGAGCACCACCTCGGTCTCCACTAGGGACTTCTGCAGCGTCGCCTCATTCTCTGCCTGGCGGACCTTCACCGCCTCAAGCCCCTGCTCGGCGATGGTCACCTGCTCCATCGCCTGTGCCTTAGTCACCTCCGCCACCCAGTCTTAGGACTCATGGCGGGTGGACTCTAGCTCATGCTTGAGCTCAATAACCCTACGACATCTTGGGCTCCTGGGCATGCTCCATCCGGAGGAAATGAGACTTGCGGCTTGACATCTCCTCCAGACCCTACAAAACAAGAAGCAAGCATGCTGAGGCAACTGACGAAAGACTAAGGAGTCAAGGACAAACATAGAAAACTCACCTCTATGACATGGGGTAGGTCGACCGTGACTGCCTGCTAGATGGACTTGACTAGCTCTAGGGCCTCCTCTAGCTTCACCTTGGTTTGGGCGAGATCGAACTCCATCGTAAGTCCTCTCCCCCAAGCACGTCCCAAAGCTGACACTCCTGCTCATCCCGAAGGATGAACCAAACCTTCCTAGGATCCTCAGGGTAGGGCCACACTAGGTCGGTCACCCCTAGCCCACTAGAAGGCCCAGCCGACGATTGGATCACAACCAGCCCCTGTGATGGCGTCGCCGGCTCTACCCCATCACCTACTTCGCCGTCGGAGGAGACCTCCACTACCTTCGGCTCTGGCCTGGCCGCATCCCCCCCCCCTCAACACCTCTGGCTCTAACCGGGAGGGTGAGCCATGCGGCCCTTCGTCGGGCGAGGCAGGGAGCCTTGTCTCCCTCTCCTCTTTCGTCATAGCCGATGCAGGAGGGGTCGCAAGGGTCACCTCCGACGTGGCCTCCACCGTCACCACCGGGATCATCACCAACACCATCGCCTCCACTGCCGCCATACTAGCAACCGCCGCCACCTTGCTCTCCCCACCGCTCATTGCGACTCGATGCAAGGTGGGCCTCCACTCCTCTCACACAAGAGGTGAGTCAATGCTCAACCCCCGACAACATCTGTCCACTATCGAAGAAATACAGGTTAGTTGCACTCCAAGAAAACTAAAACAATGAAATCAAACAAAGTGCATATTGGGATGTGAGCGGTAGGGCTCTGAAGCCTCGACCCGCTTGCAACGGGCCCGCCGGGCGAGGACCGCTCACAGCCCGTGAACCATGCCCCTCACTTCAACTAGAGGGAGTTGACCTAGTCAGCACCCGCTAGGCCCGCATGTCGCCGCCACCACCAGCTCGAGGTGTGCCGACTAGAGCAGCTGGCGGGGCATCCCCCCTGTTGTGGATCACGTGCCAGCGCTGACCTCAATGATGTGCGGGTGCGAGCCTACTCCTCCGACCACCTGGCCTGCCCTATCACATCGGGGGCCGGTAGGGATGAGGTCGATGATGCCTCCGAAGGGCACAGTGACCGCGTCCGCTTCGCCTCCCGCTTGCCAACGGTGTTCGAGCTCGCCGCGCGCTTCCTCGACATAGGAACATCGTCGTGCCTCTCCACCTCCCGCTCACCACCGGCAGACGTAGCCGTAGGTTCACGATGCTCCACCGAGGTCGCAATGACCTCTCGGCCCCTCTTGTCCTTGGAGGAGATCACATCGTCACCCATCTCCGTGGGATCCTCCGACTTGAGCTCCGACTCAACGTCGCTCCTATTTTCCCTGGCCCACACACACTGGGTGATCTCCATCTCCTTTTCATACTTCTATCGAGTCTTCTCAGCTTTCTTCTTCTTCCTCTCAACCGCCGCCTCCTTCAGGGTGGCTTGTCGGGCCACGCCCTCTGGCCCCTTCGGAAGATGCGGCCGAGACTTGTAAACTCCGAGTCCCTACGAAATGGGTGACTCAAAGTCAAGATACAGGAGAGCAAAAGGGGAAAAGAACATGGAGGAGAGGGAAGCATACCAGTTTGGATAGCTTTGCGGTGTGAAAAGGTCTGAGCTTTCCATCAAGGGTCTCTTTGGCCCTCAGCTGCAGCACCCGGTCGAGGCAACTCCAGACCTCGTTGTTCGACAGCACCTCTAGCGATGCATGGTCAGGGTCTGTTGGGCCATCATACATCCACATCAGCCATGCCCTCTCCACCGTGGGGTGACCCAATGGCAGAAGAAGGTGTGAAACACTTGCACCCCATTGAGTCCCTGCCACACCAGCTTCTGAAGCTCCGGCCCAATAATCTCTAGCTTCTTATTCTGCCGACTGGCGGGGCCCCATGATCAGCTCTCTTGCCTCTCCGACCTCCTATTGGTAAAAGGCGAGAATAGCGCCTCCGCTGGGTTCCTGATGTAGAACCATTCCCTGTGCCACCCCCGATTGGAATCACAGGGGGTGTACGTGGGGTACGAGACTGACGCGCTCAGTTTCTTCTATAGCGCGAAGCCCCCCACCGGTGTGACCCTGAGCGGCTTCTCCTCCGACAACGCTCGCCTAGAGAACATCCGCCGAAAGAAATCCATGTGCGGCTCCATCCCGAGGAAGGCCTCACACACGGTGACAAATCCAGCGATGTGTAGCACCCTAGTCGGATTAAGGTGCTGTAGCTCTAGGCCCCACTCATTGAGGAGCCTATGTAGGAACCAATGTGCGGGATATCCTAACCCACGCTCATGGAAGGTGAGGAAGGAGACAACTTCATAGTCCCGAGGTTACGAGAAATCCTCCCCCGTAGGAGCCCCCTTCTCAGCGAAGGCGGCCAGCACCGACTCCCTCACAATGGATGACCTCCAACTCAATATTGCGCTCCAGATTCGTGAATGGGTCTGTGAGTTTTCTCCTCTCCCTCGCTCTCTTCTTTTCTCTCCTAGGAACCGCCGCGGCACTCAAACGCTCTTGGCGAGAAGGAAGAAGGAGAAGAGGTGGTAGATGAGGAATAGGAGAAGGAATGAAACAAAATCCCTCTCCCTTCCCCTATTTAAGGAGAAGGCACAACAGTTGGGGAAAGGGGAGGGATTGGGGCGAAACCCCCTCTCCCTTCCCCCATTCGATGCGGATGGGATATGACGGGACATGCCCTGACCGAGGGGACGCACCCAGCCTGACGAGACAACACCTGGTCAGACGAGACATGGCCTGGGCATGGCCCACCACTACCGCACATCGGGTGTGGGAAACAAGGCGCAACCACGCGTAAGAGGCTCTCCGCCTTCCCAGGCGGGACTTGGAAAGGTCCAACTATGGGATCTCCACCTAGGAGTGATCAACGGGCTTCCTGAGTCGATAGGATGGCTCAGGTGAACACCGAGAGACAGGTAAAGAGTAGAGGGATGCTCCATGTGGGCCATGCCGACTCCGTCACGAACGATGAGCACAGATCCCAGTCAGACATATCCGATAGGAGCTCCTCAAACCCCATCACTCGAGTCATTAAAGTAACATTACCAAACCCCCACTATTTCTTTATATGATTATTCATTCATCTGCTATCATTCATACATTCATGCACGCATTCACATTCATTCATCTCATACATCCAAAGCATCGCATATGCAGTTAAATGCATCACAACATTCCATGTTGCGTCACGAAGCATCAATTGCCTCATTCAACATGAGCAATGACCAACCAGGGTTCGAAGGCCAGCCCACAAAGGGCTCAAGGCTGCCTCGCGTCAAACAGAGCCAGTGGAGAAAGCGCAGATGAGCCCCGAGTGGCCCTCGCCTAGTCTGCTCTAGAGCAGACAGGGTCATCTCAACCTTCTCATTCGATCCTAACCTCGAGCCATTCCCATAGAATCTCCATCGAAGGGAGGCCAGTGGACCACCTAGGTCGGTCTCTAGAACGACCCAGGCATCTGCCAGGACATGGGTTAAGGAGCAGGGAATGCCACGAGGGCTATGCCGACCACATCACGAATGATAGACCCAGATTTTCACTCGAATATGCCCATTAGCGAGCTCACTGAGCGCGTCACTCGAGCCATCAAGGCAAGCGACATTAGCTCAGCCCCTCCGGTTGTGAAAACCGTGGACAGGGAAACGCACGAAAACTCACCGACCCCTACCGAGCCTAATAGGGCTCGGAGGCTTAGGACACCCAAACACCTTGGATCCATGACTCTGACTCGCCTGATCCCTCTTTGTCTCGGTCCATCCGACACCTAGATCGCCTGATCCCTCTTTGCCTCAGCTCATTCGACGCCTGGATCGCTTGATCCCTCTTTGCCTCGACCCGTTCGACGCTCGGATCCACGACTCCAACTCGTCTGATCCCTCTTTGCCTCAGCCCGTTCGACGCCTAGATCGCCTGATCCCTCTTAGCCCCGACGGATCCCCTGATCCCTCTTTGTCTCGGCCCATCTGACACCTGATCCCGCCTGATCCCTCGTTGCGCCCAGCACCTAGATCCACGACTCTGACTCACCCAATCCTCTCGGCTGCGCCCGACGCCAGGGTCCACAAATTCGTCTCATCCGGCCCCTTGGCTGTGCACCAAGATGCAAGCACACATGCCCGCTGACGAAAACCTCAGGCGATTCTGCCCGAATTACCCGGGGGCTCGAGGGCTACACCCGCGGGTGCGCTCGCGCGCACCCATTGTCAAAACAAAAAAATTCCCCCCTAGCAACACGAAAAAACCCCCAGACGATTCTACCCGAATCGCTCGGGGGCTACACCCACGGGTGCGCTCGCGCGCACCAGCTGTCAAAGACAAAAAATCCCCCAGATGATTCTACCTGAATCGCTCGGGGGCTCGGGGGCTCCTGTTGGGTTCATAAACCCAGGGTCCCTCATGGACCTGCTTCCCGACAAAAGCTTGGCCTAGCAGACGATGTTGCGAACGACGCACAACTCCTGGGCCGGTCGAAAAACCTAACGACAGGCCCGAAGGGTGATCCAATCTCCGACCGGAAGGACTGGCCAGGGAGGAACGACGCCCGCTTCCGACTCTGGCCCGCCTCTCCGACCGAAAGGCCTCACTTCCGACTCCGGCCCGCCTCTCCAACCAGAAGGACTGGCCAACAACGCTTCTGACTCCGACCCGCGTCTCCGACCGGGGTTACACTGAACCTCTACTTATAGCTCTTCCCCGACTGGCGCAGTCGGAGCCGACTGGAACCAACCGACCGGGGACGCCCGCTCGGTGAGGACCAGGAAACAAGTGGAGCAAGTAAGGCATGATGCTCAAGTAAACCACAAAACCAAGGACCGTACCCTGTACACCTGCAGGACAGTACCGACAGGACATGTCAGAAGGGTGCCCTGCAACCTTTCAGGCATATCAGAATCCGAGCAGTGTTGTGGGCGCCGATAATTTGCCCTACAGTGTTGTGGGCGCCATCAATTCCCATACCAGGCAAACACGGTAAAAACCCCCACATGCCTCTAGGCATTGACAGTGTTGTGGGCGCCGTCATTTGCTATACATAGTGAATACGGTAAAACCTCCCACATGCGTTTGACACAAACAGTGTTATGGGCGCCTACCACCATCCTGTACCCAACGGCGTGGGCAACAAGACTTAGTAGCATGCGTACTCTCACTCTCTCTCTCTCACTTGTAAAGGTCATCCCCTTCATCTATAAAAGGGGATGCGCTCTATCTCAATGGGGGATCAATCAGTTCACAACTCAAGCAACACTACGATCTGAACGACTAAGGATCCCAACGAACAATAGACGTTCGAACACTTAGTGCACAGCGGAGCTCCCGTCACTCTCGGCCCTTCAGACCGGAGTCCGACCGAATCTCTTGCACCTCCCATCTTTCTCCCTTCCGTTTGTAACCCCACAGTAAACTTCGAACACCTGGGCTCAGGAATAAAGTCACCGACCGACTCAAACTGGACATAGGGCACATTGCCTGAGCCAGTATAACCCTTGTGTCATTGTGTGCTAGGCCATATCTGATCACAACGTATGGCAAAACTATAAATATTTACGTGTTGGTCACTTTCTGCACCGACACAACCTTTTTCCAGTTCCAAACCAAACAGCCTCTACATGCATGCTGCATTGGGTGTTATGTTTTTTTTTGAGGATTTAAATCTTTTTAAGTTTAACTATGCCGATGGATCGGTGGTGCAAGAAAGAGAATCGATCTAGGGTTTGGGAAGAGAAGGAGATTTGGGGGAGAACTGGCGAGAGTGATTTTGTTTGGATAAGAGGTGTCGTTAGGCAAGGATAAAAACGGAAAGATTATTGTCAACTGACGACGACGTTATAACGGCTTGACATTAGAATTTCACGGACAAGTCAAACAAGTGGCACACGAGGGATCCACTGAAGGGAAATCATATTTTTTATGGCATGTAAGGTGCTTATAGATTTTGAATTTTTGATGGTATAGAAACAATTTTCTCTATATGTTCAATATACTTCCAAGGAGGCATGAGATGCATATGCATTATTGGCCTGGGGAAGCCTAGCCATCGAATCCATACGACGGATACATGCAATCCAACAGAATCTCTCATCTCCGATCCGACGACGACTGCATGTGATCCTCGAGCTGACGGCAAGCAGCTAGTAGTCTACAACAAAGTACTGATGTGTATATATATATGATGCAATGCAGTCCAGTGATGCCAACAATAGTTGTGATGCATGCATGCAGTCCTGTCCTATGAATTCAAAAGAGGAAGGAATAATATAATACCACTGGCCTACCTCATATTTATCATTGGTTCATAATAGTGCAGTCGTCATATGTGGTGTAGGCAAGTGAGGGAGGTGAGAGACCCCCCCCCCCCCCCCCCCCCCCCCCCCTAAATAACCACTACCACTGTCCTAAAAAGGATGCAACCTCATGTGTGTATATAGTCAAATTATTTCATCTGATAAAAATTATGGAAAAGAGTGTCAACATTTATGACTTCAAATAATTATACTATAAAACGATGAATCTAATGATACATATTTGATATCACAAATATTTATAGTTGTTTGTATAAATTTGGTTAAATTTGAGATAGTTTGATTAGTACCGTGCTAAAGTTGCATCCCTTCGGAGACAGATGTGTAGTACATCCTTAATTTGTCCAAAAATATATAAAATATGTATTATTTTAGAAAAAACAAATTTGAGTATTTAACTAATAACTACTCTAGTCAATTTTGGTTTTCACAGTGTTTCGTAGCTATAAATGGTACTACGTTTGTAAGCAAACGGTGGTCCAGGACTAGTTTTTTTTAAGGGTCATCACCGGAGGGGAAAAGAATTCTCCACTTGAATATATTGCATTAGTGTGGCCTTGGTAAGAATTCCCCACTTTGCTTGATCCTCGTGAGACTAATCTTGCAGGGATCGTGTTGGTCTTGATAAGCCTTAATTAGCTTACTAAGTCCATGCGTTGTAACCATCGTTTCCTCTTAATGAAAAACATGTTTAAATAGGCACGGTTGCGATTTTTTTTTTTTTTGCATTGGAGTGGCAATATAGTGGTGTATTTGGTAAAGCTCTTTGAATCACTTCGGGGGGAGATTCAACACCTCGCGAACCAAACTCACCCTAGGGAAACAGCTTCACGGTCTGAGCTTCGTGATTCGCACTGACCAGAGCGACAAGGAGGAGAGGGAGCGAAAAAAACCAGCTTCACCTACTCCATCCTTCAAGCTTGTGGGCCCGGGTGAAGATGCCCCTCCTCGAGGCATCAGCATGCCAAAGCAGCATCGTTGGGGCAGGGTAGAGCCGAGACGGAGCAGGTCCATTGGGGCATCGACGGGCCGAGGAGCGTCGTCAGTGCATGGAGGAGTCGAGGCGGAGCGGCTCCAATGGGGCGGGGTAGATCCGGGCTAGACTACTTGAGGCCACATGGCGCCAGGGCGGAGTGGCGCCGATGAAGAAGGTGCAGAGCAACAGGAGGAGAGGTGCAGCGAAGGGACGGGTGATAGGAGCCAAGAGGAGTGTCATGCAGTGGTGCGTGTGGAACACAGTATAAGGAGAGAGAGAAGAGTAAGAGGAGACATAGAGAAGAGAAAATTGAAGTAAGAGCAGGAAGGAAAGGAAAATAATAAAATGGTGTCATAGGTCTTTCAAACTTTTCAACAACCAGGATAAACCGTTTTACCAAATGTTTTTCTAACTAGTAAAGCTAGAGACAGAAAAAGTTGTTTCATTAGAGAAGTCACAGCTAAAGCTGGAGTTGTACCAAATAGGAACTAGATTACCACTCAAGAAGATATAACAGAGTACGCACACTGACATCACATACACCCCCAACAACAACACACACACACAAAAAGTGGAGGAACACACTAAACAACTCATAAGGGAGAAATAAAAAAAATCCCATGACAAAAGTATGTCGTTGTTCACCAACTAACACCACTGTCAATAACTGTACTCTAGCGACCTCTATTCCACAAACGACTGTTAAGTTTTGAGTCGAGTTTGGCAGATGACAACCATGATATACGATGTCTTTGAAGCATACCCGGGATCCAATTGACGCATGCCATCACCCATTGAAGGGAGGAAGCCTCAAAGGAGGGAGGGCCGGGAATAGGAGAACAAGGAGATCCAAGTGAGGGGATCATGGTCCCATTAACCTAGCATTTGGTGAGACAAAGCAATCAAGGATCATAGATGATGGTGGAGTAAGGACACCGGCAGTTATATTTGTCGCTTAATAACTTGTGCAAACATCAAGGGTTTGAACATATCAAAGGTGGATTTGAGCTATGTGCAATGATGAACATCACAAGGTGTAGGTGGTCTCCGAGTGTGATGCCTACAAGAAGGGAATAACATGAAATATGCCACCATCACACATCTAGGGACACCGGGTTGGGTTTTCATCCTAAGGCCACACACATGGCAAGGTGGCCAGTGGTTCTTCGATGACGCCTCCAAGAAGGAACATGACGGAAGAGAACGCCATCATTGCTGGCATGGTTATAAGTTTAGCTAGGTGTTGGAAAACCAGGTTTCCAGCAGGTATGAAGCGGAGGAGTCTTCGCCTAGGCAAAGGCCCTAGGCGAAGGCTAAGAGAGTGGTAGGTGGGGCCAGGTGCAATTAGGGTTTCATAAAGGTATTCACCAACTTCCCTTTACATAGGATCTAGCTCTCCCTTTTATTAGACATTGTTTGCTGCTATTTCATTGTACATCTCTACCCTATGCCAGCTAAGGTACATTCCTAGAATATCGTAAGACTAGTTTAAATCATCAGGGGCATCTCAAGTCTTTTCCTTCTGTGCCACCTTTGCCTCTCAGGCCTCAACCGTGGCCTGTGGGAGGCCTATTTCCGTCTCTGGGGCTGTAGTGTTGTAAGAGCCCCCTTCTCTCGAGCGGGGATCGCATGGCCTTCGCTCGATCCACCTGAGCCTCCGCTCGTGCTCTGCGACCTCCGCTGAGGTGCTCCTTTAGGTACCTTCGGAGTTTGCGCTTGGGCCTCCGCTTTTCTGGTGGCTAGAGGCGAAGATTTTCCTTATCGTTCCTGTGTTTTGACCTCCGCCACACCAGTGGTCGAATCCGAAGGCTCCTCCTGGTATACCTACGCACCACGAAACATGCAGACAATTGTTGTTACGTAGGGGCCTTCGCTACTCATATGTCTATGTCCCAACACTAGGTTTTAACCAAGAAACCACCTAACTTTCACCAAGAACAAATGCTGACAACGTACCATGCCTGCACACGCACCTTCGGACGAGGATGGGATCACGGTGCAATAGATGGAGCCTCCACCGAGCAGAAGGGCCATGTAAGCGAAGCTAGCCGTTTAAGGCTTGTCGACGAGTCTAACGCAGAGATCTAGTCTGGAGAATTCTCCTAGATACACCCGACCCGCACTGTCGGGGGATGCAACCTTGGTGTTGACGCTTGTTGTAACAGTGCCCTCCTCCATTCGGACACGCACGAGTGTGCGCCTCAAGCAAGGAGGTCAAGGAGTTGTTGACCCAGCCAGCAAACACCGAGGGGAGTGTGTCAGCGGGGAGCGCACTATGAACAGCTCTCTCAAGCCACGAGCGGATCCAATCGATGCCCATTGCTGATGTCGTTGGAGCATATGCAAAGTTGTGATGGCAGCGTCATGCCGCCATTGGAGGCTGGCGCCGCCCTTAGCTAGCAATAGCGGCTGCATCAAGTCCTCCCTAACCTCCACTGCCTACCCTCGTCCCGAGGTGCCTAAGTTAGGTTACCAAGTTGCCACAACCGCCGGAGGATGAGGGGCACCAATCTAGGGTGGTAGGCACTGGATTTGGTCCAGAGGGCGGGTCGAGCTCAACACCACATCCTGACTGGAAATGAAGCAGAGCAAAAATTAAAGAAGATGAGAAGAGGTGGCGGAGAAGTTGCAGACGACTACCCTGTTGAACGCCTCCGCCACCACTCACTGGCAGGCAGCGACAGCGGTCGGAGAGCTGAGGGCGGAGTTTTGGGTAGTGCCAGTGAGTCGCCTCGGGGAGTCGACGCGGAGTCCCCCCTAAGAGTTGTCACCCAAAAATCTAGCTTTGAAGACCTTACCAAAATAAAATACTTCGTAAGCTAAAAACTTTAGTACTAGAAATGGTTGTGTTGGTATGGATGTGTTTCATTTTTTGAACTACTTGTAACTCATAAGTTAAGGGGGTAATAGATCTACAATAACGCAACCACTAAAACAAAAACATATATAACACCATACGTGCATACTTACAAAAACTGATAGGACTACGTATACATACTTGCATAGGAATTTGCCTAACTTGTGTTGACGAGTGGAGTGGGGGGACCTTGTCACATTAACTCGAGAAGGAGACAGACAGTCTTTGAGATAGCACCATTGTACGACCAACACGGTACGGTGCTGCATGCATTATTGCGAGCAGTATCTGCATGCTAATGCTAATAGGAAAGGAAAACCAATAATGCAGTTGCTGACTGTTAACATAACAGGAGGACTAAGACCAATAATGCAGCGCACGAGCCGACCTCTGCACCACCACCACCAACACCACCATATAACAGGCCATAGCACGCCCAGGAGCAACAATTTAGAGCTGTTCGGCTAGTTAAGGGCCTGTTCGTTTGAACTTATCGGTCGGTATTTTTCTCTCACAGCAAATCAGCTTCAGCCAGCTTATCAGTTGGCTTTAATACCAACCAAACAGGCTAAGCCTGCTGAAATTGATTTATTATAAGAGAAAAACACTTTATCATTGTTAAGAACTTCAGGCCTGTTTGGTGACCCTTCGGTTCCAGCTTCGCCGGCAGCTACAGCATCAGGGAGCTAGAGGAGCCGCAGCAAACGCAAACGGCTATGCTGGGGGCCTGGGGCTCTGCAGGGGAGCACCGGGAAGGGGCCGCGCCAAAGCCGCCCTTAGACAGATCGGCGAAGCATCCTGTGTGTTCTCGTGTCATTAGCCTGCCATTACGCAGCCTACCATACTAATACCACTTCATTCACGACAAAAAAAAAAGCTGCCCTGTTTTTTCTAGGTCTTGTGATCAATAAGCCTGGGCAAAATACCCGATACCCATTACCCGTACCCGAATTACCCAAACCCGGACCCGAATTACCCGAACCCGAGGTACCCGATCCCAAATTCGGATAGCAATTTTGATTACCCGAAATTAGTTTGGGTAATTCGGGTAATATCCCCTCGTACCCAAACTACCCGAACTACCCAAAGATTTGTTTTGTCTTTGTATTCATCATGTGTTGTTAGCTGAACCATTTAACTTATCACTTTATTAGAATATAATTCTCTCTATTTGAATGAGTGACTGTAATATATTATTCTCTACAAATTGCTATTGAAATTCTATACAAATTGCTGCTGAAATTATGTATAGATCGCTACTGAAATTTAGTGTAGTTTGTTGTTTTCTGTAAATTTGGGTATATCGGGTAATACCCGAACCCGAACCCGAATTATCGGGTACCCGAATTTGCGGGTAGTGTTTTTTCAGGAGTAATATCGGGTAGCAATTTTTATTACCCGAATTTTGAATTACCCGACCCAAAAAAAAATCGGGTAACCCGAACGCCCAGGCTTAGTGATCAATCAATCAATAGACAGGAAAGTGCAGCATGTTCTGCCGCAGGTAACAGTAGTCCCTACTGTAGGACAGCAAGTCAGCGAGAATGGCACAAGATATACGGGACGGGAGGATCGTTCGCAGGGGAAACAAAACCACAAACTGACGCTTCCTCAACTACACAGATAGAGAGAGAACCATGCATTCCCCTTTGGATTTTTGCAATGTCTTCTGTTCTGCCGGAATATCTGCCAGGCAACCCTGATCCTGACCCCAGGGCCCTCTGCTTTGCATGATTCTGGCGTCACTGCAAATCTCAAACTTCCTGTCCTCCCAAATCGATCTGATACATGGATTCGCACAAACTAATTAAGCCATGAAACAGCACTAACATAATCATCAATTCACGCCCCGTAATCTTTAGGCAATCTTCTTGGGCAAGCAAGGGCTAGCCTGTTTTGCCATCAGTGTTCTTCTCCCAAGCCAGAAGCAATGTATATATATTGTATACCTAAATACACCTGCTCATAAATATACATGCTTATATTTAAGATATATAAGCGATTACCATAGACCAATTATGCAACAGCAATCCCAATGCATAAAACGGTTCCCAACATAAGCAACGAGAATCGATCAATTCATCAAAAGCATATATGTTCACATTACAATACCAATGTTAACTGATACAAAATATCCTTTGGCAAAGAAAACAGCAAACAAGTTGTTCTATCCATTTCTTTCGGAACCAGAAGACTATATATCGCAGGCAATGCAGTCAAACACATCTTTTTTGGTGACTATATACAATACTATGACAAGTGTAATGTTTATATCTCTCTGTAAAGGTTGAGCCTGTTGGCGCCACCAAGCATCCTGTTAACCACGGTTGCAGCAGCCGCCCCTTGGCTTGGAGAGGTGATCTCTGACGGCTCTTCCCTGATCTGCAACGATGACACAGCTTGGGCGGCTATGAAACCAGGACAGGTAACAGACTGGTGGAATGTTCCTTGATAGTATGGGCCTTGGAGGTCACTCACTTCTCCCCAAGATGGCAATGGCTGACCAATCCCCCAATCAGCCCACCTCCCTTTGGGTCTGGGAGCATACGCATGGCTGGCGCATATCAGTCCATCATCAGAGGGGTAGATATCAGTGGGCTGTGCATCCACGGTGAATTCAAAAGCAGCCGAGGCATCCCAATGGTTGCACATGATGTGCTTGTTGAGCATCAAATGGCAGGGTTCATCGGAGTCCTCACCTATGAGAACATGAAGAGCAACTGCTTCAGCTATGGCAGCACCTTCCTCATCCAGCCTTTGCTGTTCTTCCTTCTTCTTCTGCTTCTTCTTTTCCAGCTCTGAGATGATGGCAGCCGAGTTTGCAAGCGCTTTCTCCAGGCGGCGCCACTTCTTCTCGGCCTGCTTCTGGCGATCCAGTTCATCCTTGGCCTGTTTCTTTTTTCCTTTCTTCAAGACTTTGCCTGCCTGATTATTGCTCATGATAGCCTTGTCCATGACAACCGTGCCTGCTGCTATTTACTACTGACTATTACCTCTGGTAGACTCCTCTACTAACAACTAGGTATAATTAGGGAAGAAAGAAGACAA
Source organism: Miscanthus floridulus (assembly GCF_019320115.1). Lineage (NCBI taxonomy): Eukaryota > Viridiplantae > Streptophyta > Magnoliopsida > Poales > Poaceae > Miscanthus > Miscanthus floridulus. The sequence goes on from NC_089586.1 coordinate 4,946,308, forward strand.
AATGTTCAAAGCTCATTCTTTGGACTCCTTGGCAGGTGGTTTCCTATGAGTAAGAGCCCCCCCCCCCCCCTGTCCGTCTTTTTTTTTTTTTTTGATGAGGAAGAAAAAGAAAGCAACTATTGCTAAGACAGGTGACTGCAGGATGCTACACCCACTCAGGTCTGAATGAGTATCTTATCTTGCGGAAGATGCAGTCCCAAAAGGAAACCACGGGGGAGAGCAGGAGCGAGAAATGGTAAGCGCCTGCTACTTCATCTATGGTTAGTCTTGTCCCAAACTTGTTGTTGAGCAGGCCCTGACCCATCTTAGTAGCACCAGAATTGGAGTAAAGCCCCAGCCAAGCAGCTCATAAGGTTCCTTCACTGTGGCAAGAGAGGAGAAAGTTGCGGTCAGAATGAGAAGGGGGGCAGCAGCAGGTGCAGGGAAATGAAGCAAAGCAGGAGATGAAGAAATGTAAGCAGCATATATAATAATTTAAATAATGACAGAATATGTAGAAGAACAAATGAAACGACTTGACATGATGAATTATTGTACATTATTAGATACTACAGGAAGCAGTAGTCACTCTGAGACTCAATTTATATACTGTTGCGTTTGTAATCAAGAAAATTTCTGCATCTAATAATGTACAGTAGTAAAATTAGATGATGGTATCTGTGTCCTCTTGTTCAGGAAAAGCTAAAATGTACACATAGAAATGAGATGACAAAGTTGCATAGCAATCGAACATGAGATGATTTTGACTCGCAGGCTCCATTAGCAACCGATGGATACACATACAGCAATTAAAGAAAAAAAGAAATTTCAACCTTTATTTTTTTAAAAAAACTGTAAACACTTTGTATGGAAGGATCTGATGGGAGTGGCACCAGATGCAGCAGGAATCCCTCCCTATCCGGCTATCGATTGATACGTAGGAGGAAACCCTAGGTAGGGGGGAAAAAGGAAACGCATCGCAACGCGTGAATTTCGCGTCATATACTAGTATGAGCAACCAATTAAAGACCGAGCACCCTCAAAATTGGCAACCAACCGTTGGCAAGGGCCAATTCGTGAGTGATGATAACTGAATTATGGCACAGTTGTCCCAGATGGAACACGCAATTGACGGAAATTCGCATCATCAGGGTATATATATCGTTCCCCAGGAAACGAATTGGGCAACGTCGCAATTGACCGGCCGGCCGCTCAATTGGAGGCAAACAAAAAGTAGTCGAGCGGAGCGGACCAGACCCAGCATCATGAAATTGAAAAGAAATCGAATTGGGGGTGGGGCGGACGGATGCCGGAAGTGGCAGATCCCGATCCAGCGGAATTGGGGGCGAAATCAGTACCTGCTTGAAGGCCGGGGAGGGATGTGGAATCGGCGGGCGGGCGGGCGGTGAGGAGCCGGCGGAGTGGAAGGGGATCTGGCGTTGGCGTCGTCGATCCGGATCAGGGGGCGGGAGGGGGAGGAGGAGGAGGAGGAGGAGGAGGAGGAGAAGCCGAAGACGAGGACGAGGCACGAGGGGGATCCCGAGCGAGTGGCAACTTGGCTTGGCGTCGACGAAATCGAGGTGGATTTCCCCTTCTCCTATTCTCTCTCTCCCCTCTATCTGTCCCTGCCCAGTGGGGCCAGCCCAATCCTGCCTCGTGCACCCAGCCTTTATTATTTTTATTTATTTCTGCTCTTGGGCTATTGGCCTCTTCCTTGTACTACTTGGGGAAAAAAATTAAGACTTGCTTGCCACTACATGAAAATTAAATTATATAGGTACCCCTAATTACTAAAGTTGTGCTTCAAAAGAAAATTACTAAAGTTTGTTCGGCACTAATTAACAAAAAAAAGAACAATCATTCTATCTAGAGATTTAAGAATGAGATCATTGCTTGCTACATAAAAATGGCATAGGTGCCCCTAATTAAATAAAGTTATTTAGCATTAATTTAAAAATCCATACTAATTAATAAGTTCTCATGTTGTTCCTAGTTGCCATCAGACCTCGCAGCTACAATCGAAGGACAAGCCCTCAAATCATTGTTTTTGGCAATTTTCTATGCTCGCTTCCTTCTCACGCATTGCTCGCTTCCCTGCCCACGCGCCTCGGCCGGAGAGATCGTTGGCTCTTTCCCGTCCCCGCCCTTGCGCGTATCCCATCTACGCGTTGCCAGAGAGGTCACGCTCATGCCCCCCAGAGACTCCCCCCCTGTTGCACACCGTATCGCTTGAGCAGGAAGACACTGACATCATCGGATGTGTTGGAGAGGGGGGCAATTCGGCTGGTAAGAAAACCAGCCGGTTTTCACTGTGCACGGATGGTTTTTACTGTTCACCCTCTCACAGATTCATCCAGATTCCTCCCAGCGAACAGGGCCGTTGTGTCCATGGCTCATTCCCCCTCCCGGCGATGCCCCTCCCATATCCGATCCGATCCGGCGCCGCGGCCGCGCCCCTCCCCATCGGAGCCCTTCCCGGCCACACCCCAAGCATGGCCGTGTTCGTTAATGGGGAGAAGATAGGAAAGAGGATAACAAGGGAATCATGCTAGAGTGTAGTTAAAAAAAACAAAACCTAAATATAAAGGAGCACTCAAATAAAAAAAAATAGAGCCGGCTGCTCAAGTAGTCAAGTTGCTCTTACCCTGTACCCACAAATTAAGTCCTTAGTTCCCAACTTTGACACTATGCAAAAAGAAGATTCTCCATCATATCAAACTTGTGGTACATGCATGGAATACTAAAAGTAGACGAAATTAAAAACTAATTGCACAGTTTAGTTGTACTTTGCGAGACGAACATTTTGAGCCTAATTAGTCAACGGTTGGACAATTATTATCAAATACAAACGAAATGCTATAGTAGGGAATCTGACACTATGCAAACTTTACACATCCAAATTCCGGCCAACTAAACGCCCCCTAAATGCAACGGCCAAGTCAATTAAAGTTGTTTTGTTTGCCACTGCTGTTGAGAGTGGAGACTCACCAGGTGACGCGTGGTCTCACAGCAGACGCTATGTATTTACCGTATTTATTTTATTCCCTTGAATCGTGCGATGAAGCTCTCATTCTCCTGCATATCGATCGGTGGAGTCTGGGTTTTGGACCTGCTGTTGCTGCCGTCCTGTCCTGCCGCCGTAGAGACGTGACGAGACTGCCCACATCACATGCCGAAACTGGAGCATGGATCAATGGGGAGGACGTGCTCGGGCAACGGCGTTGTCAAGGGCCCATTGGGGTGGCAGCGCGGTCTCACTGGGCCTTTTTATTATATATTTCTCTAAAATTGTCTACAGAGGCGGGCAGGGCAGATGAGGCACCTCTTTTAATCGAGACCCTTTTGCCACAGGCAGACGTGCTGCCTATCCTGCAAGCATTTTTTGTCCACCTCTGTAAAGAAATTCTATGACACACACACACATACACACAATGCAAGTAAAGCTTACATATCTGCCTTCAATGTAACATGCTTGTTATTTGTAGCCATCAGATCGAGACCATCTAGTTTCTCTTATATATGGATACATGTCTTGATTGATCCAGCCACAACTTGCATTTTTTTTTCCAGTCATGCAGCATGCACAGTACAGTACAGTACAGTCGTCGAGGCCACTACCCAGGTGTACTGACGACTGACGTACTGTTGGTTGTTAGTCCTCATGCGCTCGATCGTCGATATGATCCAGCAGGCTGCTGATGGAGCCTCGGCGCAGGCGATTCAGTAACTCTCCTGCTTCCAGTAATTCCGATGGCCAACTCTGTCTCCACGTCCTCCATGCGCCCCTCCTTCGCCACCGCCGCTTCCTCTTCTTGGCCGCCACCAGCAGCATGCATATGATGGTCATGGTCCTTATCATTCAGCTCTAGCAGAGGCAGGGCCTTAAACTTGGATATGCAATTACAGTGTATATTAATTAATGGATCAGTCAATGATCGATCCATGGACTACAAGTTTTCACAAACGAATTAACTAGTAGCCTGCTTGTTTACTCCCCACAATACATACCTGATCACGGAGCATCGCGTTCTCCATCAAGAGTTTCTGCTCCTGTATGCACACAAACATTTTCTTGTTAGGTTTCTATCTTATTAAGCATTTTATTTGGAGTGCACCGACATAGAATTTGACCCATCATCAACTTTATTTAGTCCATACATATACATATACCTTCTCCCTCAAGACTAGAATTTGATCCATCAGCTTCTTATACTGCTCAAGGTCCATGGATAGATGCAGCAAAACGGAACAAAGATCAGTGCCTGTATGTATCGGTAACTTGCATTGGATCATACCATATGCAAAACTAAGTACTAGGAATATGCAGCTCTTGCCTTCCTTTGCCTGATTATGCTTAGGCTCTTCTCTAGCTGTGCCTCCAGTTCTTTTAGCTCCTGAACTGAACAAGATCCAAGGTTCTCTCCAAGCAGCTTCCTGTGGGTTAGCTCGTGGCACGTACGATGGATTCTTAGTGTCCAGTTTCCCAACATAATCTTCCTTCTCAATTAAGGAAACACATGCAAGCAGATAAATCATCTATCAACTGTCATCACCTCTTGTATGTCTCAATTGCGTCTATCTTCTTTCCCAAGGTTGTAGCCTCATACTTCCACTTCTGTGTAGTAGATACATATATAAACATCACGTTTGCACATACAAAATTTCAGCTGCCGAGAATTTTATATATATGCATACGTTTGGCGGAAACATAATCATATACATGGCATGAGACTACATGCATACATGTCGTGCATCATCCTTTTGTTCACTGACCCTGTTACGGTTAGTATTGCATTATTCTCGGAACATTTATGCATTAGATGTAGAAAGGTTGATTGCGTTCTATGAGCGAGATGGGACTGTAACTTAGACAAGGCAGGGAAAGGAATGAATTGGATGTACCTCTACGCCTGTTTCAACTTTCCCATTTGCAGGTGTGCCTTCTGTGTGCTTCAGGTACCGATCAATTGTATTCTGCAAGCTGAGAACTTCTCCAAGTATTAGGCTAAATGATTGGATCCATGAAGGAAATGCCTCTATCATGTACAGCCATTTAATTTATGTATAACGTACTCCATTAATTATATATAACCGTGCATTTAATAACAGGATTTATTCAAGAACCACCACTCCAAATAATTTTAGTTAGCCTTCCTATCTTTATGTTGTGTGCACTTATTGAGTTTAAAAAATAGGTATACGTACAATAGCAATGCTGGATCAGTAAGTAGTGTTTGCATATAGCATATTGGCAGCCACAGGAAAATGACCTAAGGGACTGTATCATGCATTGCAATGTGCACTTATACTATAGTTTCATCTTTTATAAACAAATAATGTAAAACGAGGAGGTAAAATGGTAACACAAACCCTTCAACATGTAGATAATTCAGAAAATGACTATGCATATGTTGGCCTATGGAACTAAGCTAATTTGATAGTTGTAATTGTTTCATTAGACATAGAGAATTATATATGCATAGGTGTACAAACATATATGCCACCTGGTCACTTACACTAATATGTAGCTTTGGCATGTGTTTTCCAACTAATAATGCAAAATCTACCAATATGCATAAATATACTCCCTCCGTCCCAGTGTATATAAGCTAAGGCGTAACCCCTCTGGTTCAAAAGACCAAGGAATGTATTTAATTCTCTCTCAACACTAGTATTACTGCATCGATGTACTTGTGTCTAGAGAGAGCACGCCTTATATTATGGGACATGAATAAAAAGTGGTTACGCCTTATATATTAGGACGGAGGGAGTATATGTTTCCCTTAGATAATAAGCATGCTTATAGAATTTTATTCTCTTCTTCAAATCAATAGCACACGTGTGAACAAATGTTCCAACTCTTTCTTCGGTACAAGCAGTTATGCATGGTATCTGACTACAGATTGTCGTACATGAGCCAAACCAATGAAAGCAATGGAAGCAGTGAGAGATAGGTGTCGTTAAACGTAAACACCAACTCTCTAGAAGTGGAATAGAACTAGATCTATATATATACCCACTTGACATTTATGAGATCTTCACTAATTCGAGAGTAATATGAGAGACTAAATTGATATGAGAACTAAATTATTCACTACACAACACTTACAAAACATAAGGCTCTTACACTCTCCTTGCGGGAGTTATATATGTATCTTCTCGAATATTGATGTCAGACGTGTCACACTTCATGGTAGCTAAATATTACATTCCACTTATTTTAGATCTATGCCCAAACTACAGCGAATGTATCTTCACTGCGATAGTAATATAGGACGCCAACTCTGCATAAGGTTTCGATACTTTATCCATATTATTACACAACACTTATTTCTTAGACTTTTCTTAGTAGCCATCTATCGTCTTTAGTTGTGAGGATCAATTGACCCTAGTCCCTAGACAGAGTTAGTGTGATTTTGGTGGTTGATTGACAACATGTCCACCCAAGACATCAACATCAAAGATTTGAATTCCGGACAAAAATGCAAAGAAATTCAAGACCATTGAAGAATTGTATGCACTAGATGCTTCATAATGAGCACCGTATGCTTACCTTGAATGCACTAGAGCATTCAACAACCAAGGCTTGGTGACCGATGTTGGCTCAGTTACGAACACCAAATAAAATGGGTCAAAGGAAGAGAACATTTCCTTCACTCATTGGAAGCAGGTTCAGTGGTGCATTGGATACTTCACTATGCTATTGTAGTTCATCTTTGGAATGTGTGTTTTTAAAGCAACTGGAATGTCTCATAGGACAAAAACATCGAAGAGCCTAGTGCGAATATGGAGTTAACACACACCAGATGATTTGGTGCAAGCAATAGAATGATAGGTCAAATCCGATGACATGGCCAAGGTTGTAACGACAAGCCCAATGACTAGTTTGATTCATTCCATGCACCAAATATTCCAGTGATGACATGGAATGTGCACCAGATTGTTCAGTGCATGCAACTTAGTCTCTTGAAGTGCAATGGCTAGTTTCTCTTCTTATTAGGGCTATAAATATGCTCCTACTAGCCACTTGGTTGTTGTTGAAGCTACTAAAAGTGTAGCACATAATATAGAGCTTTACTATTCAAGAAATGAGACTAACAACAACAACAACAACAAAGCCTTTAAGTCCCAAACAAGTTGGGGTAGGCTAGAGTTGAAACCCAGCAGAAGCAATCAAGGTTCAGGCATGTGAATAGCTGTTTTCCAAGCACTCCTATCTAAGGTTAAGTCTTTGGGTATATTCCATCCTTTCAAGTCTCCTTTTATTGCCTCTACCCAAGTCAACTTCGGTCTTCCTCTGCCTCTCTTCACGTTACTATTACTATCCTGGCTTAGGATTCCACTACGCACCGGTGCATCTGGAGGTCTCCGTTGGACATGTCCAAACCATCTCAACCGGTGTTGGACAAGCTTTTCTTCAATTGGTGCTACCCCTAATCTATCACGTATATCATCGTTCCGAACTCGATCCCTTCTTGTATGACCGCAAATCCAACGCAACATACGCATTTCCGCGACACTTATCTGTTGAACATGTCGTCTTTTCATAGGCTAGAAATGAGACTAAAGATTAAGAAAATTATGATAGGGGTTATGACTTGTTCAGTGCTAGTTTAGGCTGGTCGGTGTATCGCTTTAGGTTTTAGTCTAGAGTTAGGCAAGGTTTGCACACTTCTTTTGTTGCCGGTGATTCACTCAATGACTGTTGTAATCTCAGACCCTATAAGTAATGAAAGACCCTTTAACCATGCTTGTGGAGTCGCCACTAGTGTTGTAAGAGGGAGGAGAGACCCTTGACATTTTGGCCGAAGCTTTACCAAGGGAAGATGGCAGGGAGCATTCTGACAGAGCCATGAGATCCATTCCAATTTAGGGAACCTCTATTGGCTATCCATGGAGTAGCAACCAGGAGCTTCACCCTCTAGAGGGATCCAACAACGAGGGTTAGTGGAAAAGTATGTGCTTTTCCGATACATTGGCAAAAATTGTCAAACGGGAATTTGCACTCTCTACCCCTGTTTAACTTTTGTATTACTCTAAGGAATCTTGTGATAGTGCCCCACAAGATTCCAAACTTGGGGCACTACCACAAGATTCCAAAAATAGCCAATTAGTTTTATTTTCTTTTTAGGAATAATATGTTTCTATTTCACATTCAGATAAAATTTCACCATCTATATATTTTATTTAATATGTTTTTCCCACACTTTGGATATGTCAAAATTGGTGTCAACACTTTCTTGCATCTTTGCTTGTGTGTTTTAACTTTTATAGAATGCATGTGTAATTGCGTTAGGATTGGAACCTAGGGTGCAAACTTTTGTATGATAGAGATAGGAACACATAGAAATAGGCAATGCACATTTATATGGAATTTGTGTAGTTTTTTTATATCTGCAAAGTTGACCATAGTTTTAACCAACATCAATCCACAGCCCCATTCTTAGGTCCTCAAAGTCCATTTATTGTAATAGGTAGGACTCATGCCATCGAACTATGGCATGTGACTCTCAGTAGTGGCTACCTATGCTATGCATCCATGCCTTTCTCATGAATGATCGCTTGTTATGACAAGTTAAGGGTGGCATATCCTTATATATAGGCGTAGGTAAGCTAGGGAAAAATGTGACAAGTGTTCTTGTGCTAGAAACTTACTAGGTTCCACAATATTCTAAACTTATTGAGCATGGAAACAAGTTCTAGTGCATAACACTACTATAGTAATCTTAACAGAGGCGGCCGTTTTGGGTCTCTGAACCGCCTCCGTCAAAAGGTCTACGTTAATGCAAACCTACGGCCTGCCTCGGTTAATCAATCAGACAAAAAAAAGAAAAACCCATCGACGAGCCCACCAAGCCCATCCACGCGCCGCCGTCGCAGCCCCTCGCCGGATCTGAGCACCTGCTCGCCTGGGCCATCGGTGGAGCCGCCAGGACTGCTGCTCCTCGCCCGTAGCGTTGCTTCTCGGCTAGATCCGTCGTGCCGCCACCGCGAAGGAGAGGGAGAGAGAGCTCCTCAGCCATATCCGCCGCCGAAGGAGCTCGAGGGATCGGGAGGAGCTCCTCGGCCAGATCCAGGCGCCGTGAAAGGGAGGCCACATCGCGCCGCTGCACCGCGTGAGGGAGGCAAGCCTCTATTTTCAGAAGTAAATAGAGGCCCGCCTCCATAAATCAATTTTAGGATCGGATGTGGGCTTTTTCTGACCACCTCCCATAAATAAATCGACTACCTCCGTTAATCGATTTTGAGAGGTGGTCATTTTTTTGGTGCCTCAGTAAATAAAATGACTGCCTCCACTAATCGACGGGTATTTTACGAGGTGGTTGGATTTTTTGACCGCCTCGGTTAATAATGTTTGGGCAGTGTCTCATAAAATCATTTTTGTAGTAGTGTAAGCATGGCAACTAGGCTCATGCAAGATCTCAAGTTCTCTATCTAGAACATTCTCGAGTGTGCGTTTGCTATTTTCAATAGTGTTAGTAATAATTAAATCGGCAGTAATTAAACTATATCATACTGAACATCAATAAAAAAGGATTTTTGGGATAAGTGAATCTAATCTAATAAGTTAACGTATCTTATACAAATTATTATTGTTAATAGTTAATCAGTATATTGCCGTATGTTTGGTTTTTTAAAGTTTCTCTGAGATAGTTGTGTTTCTGAGTCATATGTTACAATTTTTACAAGTTGTCTAATTAATGTGATTAGTTAGCCGAATCACCCACTACCTCCGATTTAGTTCGTCGACCTGATTTGGTCGACCAAGATTCAAGTCATCCAATTAGTTGTCACCTAATCATAGTTAATCAGACGATTATGGAGGGGGGGGGGGACAAGGTTTGTGTTGCTGTCGAACTGGCCTCTACACGAGGGCTTGATTTTAGCTACCAATATTTGTCCCATTAGGGTTATCCTTCACGGCAAGAGCCTTACGGGAAAGAAGCTAGACTCATGCCTATTCCTAGTCCATGATTTCTTGTGTGCGCCATCATGCATCCGCTTCAAGCTGCTGACGCAACATCAATTCACATCGTGGTCGGCGCTCTTCATCTAGCCGCCACCAACTCTCTTCACTTCCTTGGTAGCTATCAATCACTAATGGGATTTGGCTAGGGGATCCCATCCCCACAAACGCAAGGGCAAGGCACACACAATATATAGGATTCATCCGCCGAGCAGCGACACCTAGGGTTCCTTCTTCTCCTCTAACAATTAATGAAGTTTTCTCCTCCGGTCCTCGGTACTCCTCCATCTTCTTGGCTTCTTGCTATGGTAGTGATTATGTCCTCTGCCTCCTCCACGATTCCTCCCTTTGCCTCTTGCTCTGCGGGATGCTGCTTTGCCTCATGCTCCACTACTGTTGCTCATCTCTGCTACTATGCTTACTTGTTGGTTGGTTCTCTAGCTTTATACAATATAATGTATAGCATATGGTATATCGGTCCTGGAATATACATAACTATACCGCCAAGTCGACTAGGCTCGACAAGTTTGGCTGGTCGTCAATGACTAATGGCGACTAATCAGATGGTCGGTCCTGTGGTGACAACTAGGACCGACTAGATGGTTTGAAAACATTGATATGTTATGGATAATTAAGTATTTCAAACACTAAATGTGCTAACATGGATTATTTTAAGAAGAAAGAGTTTGTGGGGCCTTGGTGTTCCCTTTTGATATGAACTATTCATATTCATTCTTCTTTTTTATATTTTTAGCCTACCCCAACTTGCTTGGGACTGAAAGGCTATGTTGTTGTATATTCATTCTTCTTTTTGGTTGGCACATGATTGCCACAATATGCATGAAAAATCAGGAAATACACAAGGAGGTATCTTCCCTAGAATACCGTATCTATGGTGCACGTCATAAGTGACCCAACTACCATATATGTATGAAAGTATGATAATGAACATGTGTTGTAGCACTATATTTGTAGATTCAATGAAATTCTTCCATAAGTACGCCCTCGATCTGTCTAGAATAGAATGTAGCTCTAGCATAATTCCAAGTCAAACCATCTTATGTGTAACCAAGTTTATATTGAAAAGTAGCAATATTTATTATACCAAAGAAGTACCATCAGATTCCACACTGAATATATTTTTAATAATTATAGCTATTTGGTGTCATATATTGATACATTTTTTATATAAATTTGGTCGAACTTTAGATGGTTTGACTAAGAAGAGAACTAGAATTGCATCTTTTTTCAGGAGGAAGGTAATACATTTTGAACTAAATAGCTCTTCTAATTAAGGTCTGGATCCAAACGAAAAGATTATGAATTAATATTTTTTGTTTGTGTAATAGTGGGCTTGATTGGTTCATGGGTATAGTCCAATTCAGGAACCAATATTGAGAAATAACACAAATTAATGAGCTTAGAAAGATGAAATCAAATATATGTCTTTCATCAGATTAATAAGTGAACTTTACATCATGTTCCTTGAGTCTTTGAGTAGTGGGCTATACTTGGTACCCATCTGCGTTCAAGTTACAATATATGTTCCAATAGGACTGTGTGTGTCGTTTGATCAACTAAGAGTTAATTTTCTGTAATAATAGGTTAGCATATAGATATCTTTTGAGTAGTGTGATATTTTTTTTGTTTTACATTTTAACTCTTCAGAGGGAGAATTACTGTATGTGCACTAGCTTTTTAGGTAGAAGAGATTTTGCACAATGATGCAAAAGAGAACAAGGGCATGCGTGGGAGAGAGATACAGTGTTTGTTGACTGTATTTCATGTACTGTCGATTACAAGAGAAGTTGTTCCATGTTAATCATAGTGCTACAGGTATAGGTTGATGGATTAATTGCCACTGACTAAAGAAATGGAGAATAAGGGGGTGTTTGGTTCTTTAGTCGCTTCTAAAATTCATGTCACATCAAATATTTAGATACTAATATGGAGCATTAAATATAGATTAATTACAAAACCAATTACATAGATGGAGGCTAATTTGCGAGATGATTTTTTTAAGCTTAATTAATCTGTCATTAGCACATGTTTACTGTAGCACCACGTTGTCAAATCATGGGCTAATTAGGCTTAAAAGATTCGTCTCGCAAATTAGTCGCAAGTTGTGCAATTAGTTTCGTAATTAGTCTATTTTTAATACTCCATGCATGTGTTCAAACATTCGATGTGACAGAAATTTTAGGAGGCACTGCAGTAACCAAACAGGCCCTAACCCGGCCTGTTCGCTGGTTGGTTTCTAGGTTGGTTTGGGCTGGCTGGTGTTGGTTTGTTGTGAGAGAAAAACACTGTTGACTGGCTGGTTATGGTGACAGTAGTTTTGCATTTGCAGATGAAAGTCGAAGGCATGACGCTGACCACTGCCAATTGTACAAAAGCACAGTGTACGAATGAACCGATGATTGACAAGTGAAAATAAGTTTGACTGATCGCCACAGCGAGGTGTTTCTTTTCTTGGGCATTCAGACTGGGTATTGAGAGGTTTATCTTTTTACATTTAGAAAGGGGCCGGTCCGGGAGAATAAAAAATGAATTGAATGAAGAGTGAAAAAATAGAAAAACAAATACATATATATAGCTAGCAATTCGATCAGGCACAGTGTATTGTTCGAATTAGTGAGCAGCATTCTCTACTACTTGCATTTAATTTACCGGTCAGTCTACATATGTATCAGTGTTGTAATCTATCTAAACTCCAAGAAATAATATGATATGCACGAATTGATGAATTTTGTGGATCTAGCAGTGTACTGTATCTGAATGATGTACATACATGCTTGCTGGGTGCAGAAAGAAAAAAACAAGCGAGAGGATGCATGGATAATCTGCATATATCGCCGTGGCACTAATACAATGCACGTACACATGTATTGTTGATTTGATGCGAGAGGAAAACACTGGCTGAAAACAGGCTGATTTTATGCACACACGTACTGGACGTGGATTAATCTTGGAATTAGTAACCAAAAAACACACGGCCGGGAAAGAGAAGGAATGATAGCAAGTAGAGAGGCACGTACGGAGGAATGAAGAACAAAGGCCGGCCATGGCACGACCTGCGTTTACGGGCGGCTAGGGCAGGCGGACCAAGGAAAGGAAAGGAAAATAGTACGTACTTGGCGGCAGAGGCGTAGAGGCGGCCGCGCGGGGAGAAGACGATGAGGGCGACCTCTGCGTCGCACAGCACCGACAGCTCGTACGCCTTCTTGAGGAGCCCGCTCCGGCGCTTGGAGAAGGTCACCTGGCGGCTCGTGGAGTCCTCGATCCGGCGCATCTCGCGGCGCCCGCGCCTCCCCTGCTTGGCCGCCTTGTTGGCGGCGTTGTTTCCGTCGGGCGCCGCCGGCGCATCCACGTCCATGGCGGCCGCCGCGGTGGCCATCACCATGAGGTGGTCGGGTGGTGGATGGATCTGCATGATGCCTTGCCGGCGGCGAATCGGAGCGGATGGGAGGGGATGGAGCTCAGGTGCCTGCCGGGCTTAATCTGGTAGCGTTGGGGGATTTGTAGGGATGCGATTTTTGGAGGAAAAAAGGAGCAGTTTTTATTATATTACTTAGATAGGAAAGGGTCGAGGAACCACAAATGGCAACAGCTGGCTGGCTGGCCAGTGGCGACCCCCTGAGCCCCCTGCTGGGCCCTGGCCATCATTCACATGGCTTTCCTTCCTCTTCCTCCAAAAAAATCTCCCAAGTGTTTCCACATTTGTTTCCTCCTCACCGGCCCTGAAAGTGACACTTGTCTGCCTTAACTTGATGTGGAATTATTCTTTCAACTCAAATATACTCCAACAAGAGCAACTATATATACCACTTGTAAAGATCAAACGGTTGGTTGAAAACCATAGTTCTATAGGGTCACTTTGTTGCACTTCACCAAATAATCAATTATTTTTTGTCGATTGCACATTGCAATTTAGGAAGTGTTCGGCTGCTCGTAAAAGCCACCTTATAAGCCGGCTTGTAAGCCATAATACAATATTTTTCTCTTAAAAAAATCAGTCATACAAATCAGCACAAGCGGCTTTACGAGCGGCTGAACACTCCCAAGTTGAGTCATTGTGGTAGGATGAGATCTTAAAGGAGCTCTCCCTATATTTATATTGGTCATCTTTGTTTAATTTGCTTTCGTCTTCTTAATTTGGAATCGTTTTGAGTTCTAAATTGATTGAATTAACTCTAGGAACATACGGGGCGCTCGTGGCTGTGGTTGTTGTTTGCTGCGGCTTTACACGTCTTCTTAGGCCGCGTTTAGATGACCAAAATTTTTGGTTTTGGCTATTGTAGTATGTTCGTTTGTATTTGGCAATTAGTGTCTAATTATGGAGAATGTTCGCTTGTTGGTTTCAGCCAGTCCAAATCAGCCAGCCAACAGTGTTTTTCTCTCACAATAAATCAGCACCAGCCAGCCCAAACCAGCGTAGAAATTAACCAACCAGCGAACAGGCCGATGGACTAATTAGGTTCGAAAGTTTCGTCTCGCGATTTCTCACCCAATTGTGCAATTAGTTTTTTTTCATCTACATTTAATACTTCATACATGTGCCACAAGATTCGATATGATACTTTAAGGTGAAAAATTTTAGAAACTAAACAGGCCCTTAGTTTGCTGCGGCTGTGGTTGTTGTAGCAGTAACCGCGTAGAGAAAAATGCAACCGTATCTTGCAGTAGCACTTATAGCAACGATAAGCGAACAGACCCATCTATAGAACTTGCATCCTAGAAAATAGAGAGCCTACTATACCCATACGTGTCATGGCCATTAGCCCATCGATTGACATAGTCATGGCCACAGAGATCTATTTTATTTTTATTTATATATCTATCTTTTCTCATCTCTATCTCTACAACTAAAACATACGATTGTCAACATCTATCCGATAGAACCAAAACACGCATGCGATCTATATCCGGCAGACAAATAATCACCGCATCTCATGCTATCCATATCCGGCAGGCAAATAATCACCGCATAGAGACACTGGAAGGCAAGTAAATAAAATAAAATAAAACGCATGGAATCACCGGCAGACAAATAATCACCACAAAGAGACACTGGAAGTCAAGTAAATAAAATAGAATAAAACAGAAAGAGAATTATGGGAAGAGAAAGGAATTTATTGGAATATCACCACGCAATGATCATGATCGTGATCCAAATCTCGTTCATCGTCCTTCGCATTGCGTGTTAACAACAAATATTTTTTTCCTAGAAAATGAATTATTGCCATGCCTCATGCGGGCTAAGATATTGTAAGTCCGAGTATACATGTTTTGACAAGGCAGAGCATGAATAAATTCAATTCAATGCCTAGCAATAAATTTTTAGCCTTTGAGAGAACTGATGTTTATCGTAACTTTCAGACAATAAGCTCCAAGCCTAGCTTTTATTTCAGATTCATTACGATAATGAATGTGTTTCTAGACATTATCATAGTATAATGGCCCCATTCGCTTGTCTTAAAAATGGTTTGTTCGGTTTCTTTTTTTCAGCCAGAATAGTGTTTTTTTCTCACAACAATTCAGTCAAAACAATATTTTTCAGCTAGTTTCAGCCAAGTTTTAGACCAACGAACGGAGCCAATACATGTGAAAAATTAAATTAATATATTTTTGATTTTAACTTAACTAACAAACATCTCATTTAATTTATATCGTACCTGTTGTAACGTACGGACACTATCTAGTAATATAAAAACAACATGTACGCTGTGGCATGGGGCTGGGGTGACGGACGGCACTCCCCTTAGCCAATCGAGCTTACATTTTAACATGGCCTCCTCCATCTGCAAATAGAAAAAAGGTAAAGCAAGCAACGCAACCCTTTGCAACAACCAAAAGGTATAATAGAGGATCATGCCCGTTGGTGACAACGGGTAGATATAGGGATATTTGGGACTATTTCACAAATTTTACCATGGAGCAGCTTTAAAAAAAATTAGAGTTTATGGAGTATCTCTTTAGGTGCTCTTACAACTCCACCATTTTTCTTCGAACAGATTGTGTAGAGCTGAAACCGTTTGACTAAAAAAATATGGAGCAGAGCTGAAAAACATGGAGCAGAGCAGTCCCAATTACCCTATATATGCACCCATTGTAGCTAGGAAAGCCTGCTGGGGGCCTGATCGCTTGAGCTTATCAGTCGGCTTAGCAACTAGAATTTACAATATTTTTCTCTTACAACAAAACAGTTTTAGCCGGTTTATCACCCGGCTTTAATACGAGCCAAATAGGCCCAGCGCGTAGAAGCAGTAGATCCTCTCCCTCTCTAAAAAAGAATGCAACCTAAGTATAAATCAAATGAAATTAATTTTTGACTAAAGTCTATTAACAAGTTATTACATAAAATAATACCATTAGTATTTAGAGCGAGAAATTTTAATGTTGTTTTCTACACATTAAATTTGGTTTAGATGAAATCTAGAATTATTTTGTTTTTTTCTTACTACCTGGAATTTATGACCAGTTACTATTATGGCTAACCACCACATTGGTCAGTCAGCCACAAAAAAAAAAGAACACCACATTGGTCATGCAGGCCTGGGATGTTGAGATTCGAGAAAAGCGACAAGTGGCAGCGCAGACGGGTTGCCAGTGTGCCACCACTCACAGCCCCAACGTGGCAGGAGGCTATGGCTTGCGTGGAGCCCACAGGCGTACGGTGCCAGGGTCGTCCGTACATACGAACTAGCCATAGCAAGACACGCGGACCGGCAGGACCACCGCACCAGCGAGCCGAGGTCCCGCCTCAACCCCCACGCCGACACGACCCACGAGGATGAGCAGTCACGGCAATCGTTGCCAAAATTTTATTTATTTTAGCATCTGGACATCCTAGTCGTCGCAAAATTAGGCCCTGTTTAGTTTTAGGCACTAATTTTTAGTCCACATCAAATATAGATAAATTACGAGGCGAATCTATTAAACCAATGTTAGTGCAATTTATTTTATAATTAGCTTATATTTAATATTCCTAAATAGCATTCGAATATCAGATATGACAGAGAATAAACTTTAGTCTCTGGATCCAATATATTCCACAAGCCCACGTGCTTTGGGCCTTTGGCAACATGCCACAAGTGAAATGATTGTAAGGCTAGAGGAGGTTTTATAGATACTAGATAAGATGATATCTTCTACAACCAAAAAGAATAAAACGTGGATATTTTTTTATGTGATATTTGTTTTTGTTCGTCTGTCTGCCCACGCCTGCGATACCCGTCT
The DNA here is from genome assembly GCF_019320115.1 of Miscanthus floridulus. Taxonomy (NCBI): domain Eukaryota; kingdom Viridiplantae; phylum Streptophyta; class Magnoliopsida; order Poales; family Poaceae; genus Miscanthus; species Miscanthus floridulus. The sequence continues at coordinate 4,963,493 of NC_089586.1, forward strand.
GCTTTGAAAGAAACAAATCGATCACTTGAGGCCACATACATGAAAGAAAACAATAATCATGCATCAAAATCATGCTGCTTTGGAATGGAGGTACGTTGATGTTCTTCAAAGGATCTTCGCCTGCTTTGAAGGAAACAAATCGATCACCTGAGGCCACATGCATGGAAGGAAACAATAATCATGCATCGAAATCATGCTGCTCTGGAAGGGAGGTACGTTGATGTTCTTCAAAGGATCCTTGTCTGCTTTGAAAGAAACAAATCGATCACCTAAGGCCACATGTATGGAAGTAAACAATAATCATGCATCGACCCTGCGATATTTATTTTGGTTCGTCCGTCTGCCCACCCCGACCCCTGCGATACCGCGGCTTATAAAAAAAGAATAATCCCCATTGTCTCTCTCATGACTCGTGACCCGACGCATAAATCATTTGATATTGTATAGTAAACTGAGAACTAGCTACTTAGGAAAAACCTTAAAGAGTTCATGACAATTCTGATAGTTCTGTTGATCTATTTATCCTTTCTATCTTTACCTCATCAATTCTTCTTTCTCTAAAACATACTTGATTACTCGTAAATTCATGGTTAATGCATTAAGTTTTGGATTGTTATAGGTATGGGCAAGGTTGTCGCTCGGCCCTTACCGAGTAGGTGAGTCTACGACGTCGCGCACTCCGTGACAATGTTAATTTCATGAATTTTGCTTTTTGGATTAAATGTCACTTTAACATTTTCACAATATTGTTGTTTTATTGTGCGATCCTTGTGTTTTTCGTACAAAAGTTTTATTGTCCCGTAGCAACGCATGGGCACGCTACCTAGTAGAATAGTATAGATGAAAAGGTATCATCAAAGTTTTATACGGGTTGAAATAAGTTTTGTATGGATAAAACATGTCTTCATTATTTTGAACAAATGACAGTCTTGTAAATCGGGACATAAAATTTCTACTGAAACCAACTGTGGAGATATGACCCTAGGTATTCATAAGACGAAGACATGGGCCGCACCATTAGAGGTGGCCCAGCCCACAAGATCAAGACGTGCACGGCACTGGTCGACGTGTACCGCAAGATATTGTATAGTATAAAATAGGATACTTTTCTTGTAACCCTACCTCTCCAGAGTATATTAGGAGAGACAGTGGTCCCCTAGTCGACATCTACATACATCTGATATACAATATAATATACCAAAGGCACAGGACGTAGGGTATTATATCGATCAGACGGCCTAAACCTGTCTAAATCAATGTCTCTGCGCCTTGTGTTACCATCTAGTTCCTAATCACGCTGAAAGCTCTAGTTTAGTTTTCGTGAATTGATGAAACCCTAAGTGCTAACCTAGTTTATCAAGTGATCATGAGATAGGTAGCACACTCCAAGTGATGAAGCAAATGAAGATCATAGCATGATGATGATGATGATCAAGTGCTTGGACTTGGAAAGAAGAAAGAGAAAAACGAAAAGCTTAAGGCAAAGGTATAAACCATAGGAGCTATTTTGTTTTGGTGATCAAGACACTTAGAGAGTATGATCACATTTAGGTTTGATAGCCGTACTATTAAGAGGGGTGAAACTCGTATCAGAATGCGGTTATCAAAGTGCCACTAGATGCTCTAACTTATTGCATGTGCATTTAGGATCTAGTGGAATGCTAACACCCTTGAAAATGTTTGTGAAAATATGCTAACACATGTGTACAAGGTGGTACACTTGGTGGTTGGCACTTTTGAGCAAGGGTGGAGAAGTTAGAAGTGAAATAGAGTTGATCGCAATGATGCTGGCGTCGGTCAACTGACTGGATGCTGGGTCGCTCTGTGACCGGACGCTAAAGGGCTACGTCCGGTTGTGTTGTCGGTCGGCACAGTGATTAGGGTTAAGCACCGGACGCTGGGCTGTGTCCGGTCAAGCTTGACCGGACGTGTCTGGTCGGCAAAAACATGTTTTGGACCCTTACTGTAAATGATCGGACGCTGAGGGTCCAACGTCCGGTCAGTTCTATTGGAGCGTCCGGTCAACATTTCGACCGTTGAGATCAAACAATCACTGTTGAACACAGGAGACACGTGGCCGCCATCAGGCGACCGAACGCTGAGGAGCAGCGTCCGATCAGTTGGACCGGAGTGTCTGGTCAGCTCGTGTTATGCCCAGTGAAGGGGTATAACGGTTCTATTTCGTGGGGGCTTCTATTTAAGCCCCATAGCCGACTGTAGCTTACTATCTTTGGCCATTTTTATTGACATAGCAACATTGTGAGCTTAGCCAAAGCCCTCCCACTCATCTCTATCATTAATTCATCATCATAGTGAGATTGGAAGTGAATCCAAGTGCATTGCTTGAGTGTTTGCATCTAGAGGCACTTGGTGTTCGTGTTTCGCTGTGGGTTTCGCTTGTTACTCTTGGTGGTTGCCGCCACCTAGATGGCTTGGAGCAGCGAGGATCATTGAGCGGAGGTTGGTGATTGTCTCTGGCTCTAATCATGGTGATTGTGAGGGGTTCTTGACCTTTTTCCAGTGGAGCACCAAAAGGTACTCTAGTGGATTGCTCGTGACTTGTGTTCTCATCTTGTGTTGGTTGTGCGGCACCCTATTGAGGGTTTGGCGTGTGATGCCAATTAGCGCGTGAACCTCTAAGTGAGTGAATTGCCACAACGAGGAGTAGCTTGCCGGCAAGCAAGTGAACCTTGATAAAAAAATCATTATGTTCATCATTGATTCCAAGGTGATTGGTCTTTATTGTTATTCATCCTTATGATTGATTGGTTCCTTCATCTACAAGGTGGTATAATCTTCATGATCACTCTCTTTACTTTACCACAAACTAGTTGACAAGCTCTTTAGTGTACCTAGTTATGAGAGCTTACTTGCTTGGTTAATGTGGCTCTTTAGTTAGCCTTTGAGAGCACACTAACATAGGGTAGTGTCATAGCTATTGTGTGAATAGATATTATCTAAACTAGAATTATGGTAGGTGGCTTGCATTTTGAGTAGGCTAGCGCAACACTTGCTTCGCCTCATAATTGTCTAACCATTTTGTTAAGTGTTGTTATAGAAATTTTATTAGGCTATTCACTTCCCCCTCTAGCCATTAGGACTTTTCAAGTGGTATCAGAGCCAAGGTCACCATTATTTGAGGCTTAACAACCTTCGGTGTTAAAATGGCTCAAATCAACAACACCAAGAAGCCACCCCAATTTAATGGCACAAATTATCCTTATTGGAAGTCAAAGATGACCACACACATCAAGTCAATCAATAGAAAGGTGTGGAAGGTGGTAGAAACCAAAATTGAGATTGGTGATCCGAAGAATCCCATCGCGGCCGAAGAAGTACTTCTCCAAAATAATAACATTACTCTAAGTGCTATTCATGATGCAATTGATGAGAGAATATTTGATCAAATCAAGAATATTGAGATGGCTTATGAGGCTTGAAAGAAGTTGGAAGAATCATTTGAGGGCACTCAAGCCATAAAGGGTGCAAAGGCTTACATTCTCAAGGAGAAGTTTATAAGCTTCAAGATAAAGGAGGATGAGGGTGTGCCGGAGATGTTTCATAGGCTTCAAGTGCTTATCAATGATCTCAAAGCACTTGGAGAAGAGGTGAAGGACAAGGACTTCTCCCACAAGTTCTTAAGATGCTTGCCTTCAAGATTTGGTACATTGGTCACTATTCTAGTGAGAAGCGGTTTGGACATCATGACACCAAACCAAGTATTAAGAGATATAATGATCGATGATACTTATAGAGATGATGATGAGAATGAAGAAAAGAAGGAGAAGAAAGATGACAAGAACGATGACAAGAAGAAGAGCATGGCATTCAAAGCCACATCATCCAAGGGCAAAGCTAAGTAAGAAACATCAAGTGAAGAAGATGAATCTTGGGATGAGGATGATGATGATGATGAGAAGATGGCTCTCTTTGTCAAGAGATTTGGCAAGTTCATGGTGAAGAAGGGCTACCATGCTAGAAGGAAGAAGTCTTCATCCAAGAACAAAGAAGAGTCAAGAAGGTACTTCAAGTGTGGAAGCAAAGATCATCTTGTTGCTCAATGCCCATACAATAGCGACAACGATAATGACAACAAAAAGAACAAGAAGAAGGACAAGAAGGAAAAGAAAGAGAAGAAGGACAAGATGACATTCAAGAAGAAGAAGGGTGGTTCATATGTAGTCATTTGGGATAGTGATGCTTCCTTAAGTGATGATGATGATGATAGTGATGATCACAAGACCACCAAGAAGAAGGTTCTTGCAAGCATTGCTATCAATGAGAAGCTTTCTCTCTTCGAATCTTCATCATGCTTCATGGCTAAGGCCACTAAGGTATAATCTTGTGATGATGAAAGTGATGAAGAACATATTGATGATAATGAACATGAAAATAAAAATAATAGTGATAGTGATGATGATGAACCTACTAAGGATAAATTAATTGACATGCTAGAAGATGCTAAAGAACACTTTGATATCAAGAGAAGGGAATGCAAAAGCTTGCGTAAGAAACTAAAAGCCCTTAAGCAAGCCTTTGATAAACTCAATGTATCTCATGAGAGGCTAGAGGAAGCCAACGAGAAGCTTGGCAAAGCTCACAAAAAGCTTGAAAATGCTCATTCCTCTTTGCTGATGAGCAAAATAAAAAGAAGCATATTGAAACTTGCAATGTAGGTTTAACTTGTGATATAATTGATGAATCACTATCTATGCCTATCATTGTTGCTCCTACTAACCCTTCTTATAGCACTTCCACTTCTACCTCATCTAGTAGTGATAGTCTCACTTGTGATACCTCACTAGTGGTTGAGAATAAGAACCTCAAGAAGGAGGTTACTAAGCTCACTCACACCTTAGCTAAGGCTTATGGTGGTGAGGACCGCTTACTTATGTGCTTGGGTAGCCAAAGAGCTTCTCTCTACAAAGAGGGATTGTGCTATACCCCCAAGAAAGACAAAGCGGCCTTTGCTCCTCACAAGACTAGTTTTGTAAAGAACAATGGTCGGTTTTATACTAGTTGCAAGCAAGTGGGTCACAAAGAGCAAGAATGCAAAAACAAGAGCAAAAATGCTAATGTATCCTCCATTAAGCTTGATTCATGCTATATGCTTACTAAGGGTACAAATGGTGTGAAGGCTAAGTTCATTGGTAAACCATGGATAGGCTCAAAGAAGAAAGTCATTTGGGTACCAAAGAGCTTAGTGACTAACCTTCAAGGACCCAAGCAAATTTGGGTACCTAAAAAGAATTGATCTTCTTTTGTAGGTCAATTACAAAGCCGGAGGAAGGCATTGAGTTCTTGATAGTGGGTGCACTCAACACATGACCGGTGATGTAAGAATGTTCAACTCAATCAACACCAATGATAATGATGGTTATGATAGTATCACATTTGGTGACAATGGCAAAGGCAAGGTCAAAGAGCTTGGTAAGATTACAATATCAAATGATATGAGCATATCTAATGTGTTGCTAGTAGAGAGCTTGAACTTTAATTTGCTATCCGTGACACAATTGTGTGATCTTGGATTCAAATGCATATTTGGGGTAGATGATGTAGAGATCATAAGTGTAGATGGCTCTAATTTGATCTTCAAAGGTTTTAGATATGAGAATCTATACTTGGTTGATTTCAATGCTAGTGAAGCTAAATTATCTATATGCTTGTTCACTAAGTCTAGTATGGGTTGGTTATGGCATAGAAGGCTTGGTCATGTTGGAATGAAACAATTGAATAGATTAGTTAAGCATGACTTATTTAAAGGCTTGAAAGATGTTGTGTTTGAAAAGGATAAACTTTGTAGCTCTTGTTAAGCCGGCAAACAAGTTGGAAACACCCATCCTAAGAAAAGCATGATGAGCACTAGTAAAGCATTTGAGTTATTGCACATAGATTTGTTTGGACCAACACAATACACTAGCATCGGTGGTAATAAATATGGCTTTATGATAGTGGATGATTACACTAGATACACTTGGGTATTCTTTCTAGTGGACAAAAGTGATGTGTTTGCAACATTTAAATTATTTGTCAAAGGCATTCACAATAAGTTTGAAACAACCATCAAGAGAGTTAGAAGTGACAATGGTAGTGAGTTCAAGAATACTAGAATTGATGAGTTGTGTGATGAATTTGGAATTAGACATCAATTCTCGGCTAAATACACTCCTTAATCAAATGGCCTTGTTGAGAGAAAGAATAGAACACTCATTGATATGGCAAGGTTTATGCTTAGTGAATATAATGTGAGTCAATCTTTTTGGGCCAAAGCTATCAACACGGCTTGCTATTGTAGCAACCGCCTCTATTGTCACCCATTGAAAGAAAAGACACCATATGATCTCTTGAATGGTAGAAAGTCTAACATTGCATATTTTTGGGTCTTTGGTTGCAAATGCTATATCTTGAAGAAAGGCACTAGATTGGGCAAGTTTGACAAAAAATGTGATGAAGGATTCCTACTTGGTTATTCCACTACAAGCAAAGCATATAGAGTTTGGAATTTGGATAGTAGTACTCTTGAGGAAGTTCATGATATTGAATTTGATGAAACCAAGGGTTCACAAGTGGAGAATGAGAACTTAGAAGATGTTAGAGCCATTCAACTTTCAAATGCCATGAAGAACATGGGTATTAGTGAATTGAGGCCTAGGCAAGTGAATGATGATGAAAATGATCAAGTACAAGTGCTCTCCAACTCAAATGTGCAAGATGATACAAATCAAGTTAGTGCAAGTGGCTCTCATGATAATGAACAAGATCAAGTAGCTAGTACATCATCTCAACCAAATGATCAAGTAAGTGCAAGCAATTAAGTTCTAATCCTCCAACCAACCAATGTTGCAAGGGATCATCCTTTAGACACTATCATTGGTGATATTTTAAGAGGTGTACAAACAAGATCAATATTAGCATCATTTTGTGAATATTTCTCATTTATGTCATCCATTGAACCAAAGAAGATAGATGAAGCATTAAAGGATGTTGATTGGGTAAATGCTATGCATGAAGAATTGAATAACTTCATAAGAAATCAAGTATGGGAGTTGGTAGAAAGACCAAAGGGACACAATGTGATTGGAACCAAATGGGTCTTTAGAAACAAGCAAGATTAAGATGGGATAGTAGTAAGGAACAAAGCAAGATTGGTAGCACAAGGCTATACACAAGTTGAAGGTCTTGACTTTAGAGAAACATATGCCCCGATTGCTAAATTGGAAGTAATTAGAATCTTGCTAGCCTATGCTTATGCCTATAACATCAAGCTCTATCAAATGGATGTTAAGAGTGCATTTCTCAATGGTTATATCAATGAAGAAGTATATATTGAGCAACCTCCCAGTTTTGAAGATGACAAGAAGCCCAACCATGTGTACAAGTTGAAGAAGACATTATATGGCTTAAAGCAAGCACCTAGAGCATAGTATGAGAGATTAAGAGATTTCCTACTCTCTAAAGGGTTCACAATAGGCAAGGTTGACACCACTCTTTTCATTAAGAAGATTGAAAAAGATCTATTTATATTGCAAATCTATGTTGATGATATCATATTTAGATCAACCAATCAAGACTTTTGTGATGAGTTTGGAAAGATGATGGCTAATGAGTTTGAGATGTCCATGGTTGGAGAGTTAAGTTACTTTCTTGGTCTTCAAATCGAGCAATTAAAGAATGGTATATTTGTGAGTCAAGACAAGTACATGAAGGACATGATCAAGAAATTTGGCATGATTGATAGCAAAGTCATTAGCACACCATTGGGAACAAAGGGCAACTTGGATAGTGATGCAAGTGGCAATATGGTAGATCAAAAGTTGTATCGGTCTATAATTGAAAGCCTACTCTATGTGACCGCATCAAGACCAGATGTTATATTTAGTGTATGCATGTGTGCAAGATTTCAAGCCTCACCAAGAGAAAGTCATTTGAAGGCTACAAAGAGAATATTGAGGTACTTGAAGCGTATACCAAATGTTGGTTTGTGGTATCCCAAAGGAGCAAAGTTTGAGCTAGTTAGTTACTCCAACTCAGATTATGCGGGATGCAAGGTTAAAAGGAAGAGCACCTCGGGCACATGTCAAATGTTGGGAAGATCACTTGTTTCATGGTCATCAAAGAAGCAAAATAGTGTTGCATTATCAACCACTGAAGCCGAATACATATCCGCCGGTAGTTGTTGTGCACAAATACTTTGGATGAAGGCCACTTTGTGTGACTTTGGAATCAAGTTCAAGAAAGTGCCATTGCTATATTACAATGAGAGTGCAATCAAGCTAACCAATAATCCAGTTCAACATGCAAGAACAAAGCACATTGATATCCACCACCATTTCATAAGAGATCACCAACAAAAAGGGGACATTTGCGTTGAAAGTGTAGGCACCGAAGATCAACTTGCCGATATATTTATCAAGCCATTGGATGAGAAAAGGTTTTGCAAGCTAAGGAATGAGTTGAATATATTGGATTTCTTAAATATGTGTTGATGCACCCCCACTCATATGACATGCCTCTCATTCGAGCAATCTAAGGTAAAAGTTGATTGGCATGACATACATCTTTGCTAAGGACATGATTAGTGCATCTAGTCACATTTTAATTTTATTAGGACCTTTCAAGTGGTTCTATTTTATTAGGCTCATTCATGAAAATCAAATGATTTTGATGTCTATATGGTATCACTATTGCTTCTATGTTTGACTTGATCTAGTTGTAGCATATGACATGTTTATGGGCTTGTAAACCTAGTGTTTTATCTAGAAAATGAGCTATAAGTGTTTAACTCAACATGGTACAAGATAACCCTTATTTGGAGGTGTGAAGAAGCTTGTCCTTAGATCAAACCGAGTTAAATATCTTTGGCAAATAATCTAGATTGAACTAAATTTGGGAAAATGATCCTCACCCCATTGATTGACATTGATAATCTTGATCCTACAAGTAATACTATCTATATTTAGAACCTTTGTGGTCATTAATAACAAAGGGGGAGAAAAACAAAGATAGTAGTAAAAATTAGTGAAAAAGGAGAGAAATATCATAAAGGGAGAGAAATATAAAGATATCGTGATATATGACATAAGGGGAGAGATATGACAAAGGAAAGGGATCAACTAAAATTTTGAGCACACAAGTAGGTGGAGAAAGCTCATGGACTTGTATGGTGTATTTGAATGTGCATTTCATATGTTTGCTTGCATGGCACAAGTATTAAATTTAAACATCCATGCTTGTGTGATGTATGTTAGTTGTAAGATTGAATGATGAAATGAAATCACTAGATAACTTTTATTTCCAAGTGTTGTTTCCAAGTGGTATTGAGCTAACCATGGTGCTAAGGATGGTATATTGGTGCACTCCAATTGGTATCACGCTTCAAAGGTCCATCTTTTATACCTTAGCATTATTTGGTAGACATTGTCTCCTATATTTCCTATCTAAGCATATGTGCAAGCTACAACCCAAACTCTTATCACATATGTAGGGGGAGCAATTGCTACCATATGGGGTTCATGAAACCTGTCCATATCCTTTTACACATGGTAAATATGCTTGGGCAAGCAACATGGATTCAATTGAATTTTATTTTATATCTTTGTATAAGGGTTATCATCAATTACCAAAAAGGGGAAGATTGAAAGCTCTAGTTTGGTTTTGGTGAATTGATGAAACCCTAAGTGCTAACCTAGTTTATCAAGTAATCATGAGATAGGTAGCATACTCCAAGTGATGAAGCAAATGAAGATCATAGCATGATAATGATGATACCATGATGACGATCAAGTGCTTGGACTTGGAAAGAAGAAAGAGAAAAATGAAAAGCTCAAGACAAAGGTATAAACCATAGGAGCTATTTTATTTTGGTGATCAAGAAACTTAGAGAGTGTGATCACATTTAGGTTTGATAGCCATACTATTAAGAGGGGTGAAACTCATATCGGAATGCGGTTATCAAAGTGCCACTAGATGCTCTAACTCATTGCATATGCATTTTGGATCTAGTGGAATGCTAACACCATCGAAAATATTTGTGAAAATATGCTAACACATGTGCACAAGGTGATACACTTGGTGGTTGGCACTTTTGAGCAAGGGTGGAGAAGTTAGAAGTGAAATGGAGTTGGTCGCAATGATGCTGGTGTCGGTCAACTGACCGGACGCTAGGTCGCTCTCTGACCGGACGCTGAAGGGCTACGTTCGGTTGTGTTGTCAGTCGGCACAGTGATTAGGGTTAAGCACCGGACACTGGGCTGTGTCCGGTCAAGCTTGACCAGACGCGTCCGGTCGGCAAAAACATGTTTTGGACCCTTACTGTAAACGATCGGACGTTGAGGGTCCAACGTCCGGTCAGTTCTGTCGGAGCGTCCGGTCAACATTTCGACCGTTGAGATCAAACAATCACCATTGAACGCAGGAGACACGTGGCCACCATCAGGCGATCGGATGCTGAGGAGCAACGTCCGGTCAGTTGGACCAGAGTGTCCGGTCAGCCCGTGTTATGCCCAATGAAGGGGTATAACGGCTCTATTTCGTGGGGACTTCTATTTAAGCCCCATGGCCGGCTGTAGCTTACTATCTTTGACCATTTTTATTGACATAGCAACCTTGTGAGCTTAGCCAAAGCCCTCCCACTTATCTCCTTCATTGATTCATCATCATAGTGAGATTGGGAGTGAATCCAAGTGCATTGCTTGAGTGTTTGCATCTAGAGGCATTTGGTGTTCGTGTTTCGCTGCGGGTTTCACTTGTTACTCTTGTTGGTTGCCGCCACCTAGATGGCTTGGAGCAGCGAGGATCGTTGAGTGGAGGTTGGTGATTGTTTCCGGCTCTGATCGTGGTGATTGTGAGGGGTTCTTGACCTTTCCCCGGTGAAGCGCCAAAAGGTACTCTAGTGGATTGCTCGTGGCTTGTGTGATCCTCATTTTATGTTGGTTGTGCAGCACCCTATTGAGGGTTTGGCATGTGATGCCAATTAGCGCGTGAACCTCCAAGTGAGTGAATCGCCACAACAAGGAGTAGCTTGCCGGCAAGCAAGTGAACCTCGGTAAAAAATCATTGTGTTCATCATTGATTCCGAGGTGATTGGTCTTCATTGTTATTCATCCTTGTGATTGATTGGTTCCTTCATCTACAAGGCGGTATAATCTTCTTGATCATTCTCTTTACTTTACCGCAAACTAGTTGACAAGCTCTTTAGTGTAGCTAGTTATGAGAGCTTGCTTGCTTGCTTGGTGTGGCTCTTTAGTTAGCCTTTAAGAGCACACTAACATAGGGTAGTGTCATAGCTATTGTGTGAATAGATATTATCTAAACTAGAATTGTGGTAGGTGGCTTGCATTTTGAGTAGGCTAGCACAACACTTGCTTCGCCTCATAATTGTCTAACCATTTTGTTAAGTGTTGTTGTAGAAATTTTATTAGGCTATTCACCCCCCTCTAGCCATTAGGACCTTTCACACGTGCATCTCTACGACAAATCTACCATTGTGGGATACTTCTCGGTGGACTGCCAAGCATCTTTTATCGATAGTTGGCACGCTAGGTAGAGGTGTGCGCTTGATCCCATGGCGAGCTAGATAAACCTCAAATCAACAGCGCGTTCTCGTCATCAATCTTATGGAGATCCTTTCGGTCCACAATGACGATTCATCGCTGGCCAACTCAGCGCCTTCAATCATGGTCCGTGGCACATGCTATCCTCTGGGTCCTAGGACTTGGTCGAGACTAGCACCAGAAAGCAGGTCGACGACATCATTGCCGGTGGCGTCAACATGTACCAGATCTGATCTAAAGCCAAGAAGCAAAATCAGAGCACAAGTCGGTCTCCAGTCTATAATGTCGCCTCCGTCTTTGATACAACACCACAGGGATTTCCAAATCAAGGTCTCCACGTTCGAGGCACTGCTCCCTAACGAGCAAACAAGAAGCATGTGCAGGCCATGCAAGTTATTTAATAATCAATGCGTAACTTGCATGTACGTGTGCAAGTGTACATGACCATGCTATATGCCCAAATCTAGCCTAATGCACACACCAGGATGACAAACATGCAACTACATGAAGGCCACCAATTAAACCGCCATGCAAGCTAGCTTTCACGTACGCCAAATAAAGGAGATTTCGGACTGCATCTCACCTTGGTTGGACACGCCCGAAGGCTTCACCTCTTCACGCGGATTGACTCCATTAGTCTTCGATGATGCCCGTTCAACTACAACTCCGTGCACTTGTTCGCATCAAGCTGACCGAGCCGCTAAGCGAGCCGTTCACACCGCATCTATCTACTTGGACATCATACATGCTGACTCTTCCACTCGGCGTCAATCAAGCTAAGTCATGCTTTAATATTCTTCTAAATATTCTCCAACCTCCATATATCATCGCAATGTTTCTCCGAACTGTTTTCTTCATGTTTGTTCACCAAACGATTTTCTTTCATGTATACCATCTTAAAGATGACATACAACTAAGTCTAAGACAAATCCCCGAACAGTCATGTTGACGCTCGGATGTCCCTAGAGACGGCCCTATCTCTGGCTTCTCCCTACACGTGCACGAGCGTCTGCCGCTGCGTTATGGGTGGTCGGCAGCGGCTCCTTAGCGACGCTTTGTTCTTCCTACACGCACACGGGCTCCGCACTCCGCGTTATGGTTAACGGGCTAGCTAGGGCTGGAGACTTAGCTACACACTAACTGGTCGGACAGTTTATATTAAATATAAATACATCTTCAGAATAACACTAAGTGTTCACACCAACTGATCGTCGAGCTGCATACGCTATTTCATCACCATTGCTGATTCTTCTCTGGAGTTCATATATTTTTACATCATGTACTACATGTTCTACATATTTGTATTGTAGGATCATTGTCCAGGTGATCGGACCACCTGATGCTCGGACTTCTCCACCGATCAACTAGTCGAACTGCTAGGTTCATGGACTTTATCATCGACCAGTTGATCGGACTGTTCGTTGGTCGCTTCTACTCAATGCTCACTTTGTTGCCGACCAGTTGACTGGACTATTCGTCGCTCGTGCTTTATCATCAGCTACGCTAGGGACTCCTCGGTGCTCAGACATCGCCAGGGATTCCTCGGTGCTCGGACATCACCAGCTACGCCGAGGACTCCTCGGTGCTCGAACATCGCCAGCTATGATGGGAACTCCTCGGTGCTCAGACATCGCCAGCTACATCGGGGACTCCTTGGTGCTTGGACATCGCCAGCTACGCCGGGGACTCCTCGGTGCTCGGACATCGCCAGCTACGGGGTTCAGATTTTTCGTGCAAGCATCGCCAGCTAAGCTGAGGACTCCCTTGGTGGTTGGATCTTGCTACGTCTCATTAGTGTGCTATCAAGTTGCTCCATACTATTTGGATCAGGGTGTTGATCTTGGGCAGCATGTCTAGGGTCTTGATACGCGTATGTCAGATGACGTCGGCAAGCTTTGAAACTTCTTTTCTTTGACCCTACTACAAGATTCATTCTTCATCTTTCAGCAGGCTCGGGGACTAAGTGGCTACACTTCACCTGATGGTGAATGTAGTGCTTATTTCTTGATTTACCCTCCTTATTGATAGAGTCTAAGTGGCCACACTTCTCCTAAGTGGAAGAATTTTTAAATTTTATCTTGAGCCCCTTACATCCTTCTAGCAAGCCTTACTTGGCTAAGTCCGAGGTCTTCTAACCAGTTAAACTGGTTGGCATTGACTTTCACCGTCCAGATCATCAGTTAAACTGGTCGGCTTCAACCTTCACCGCCCAGGTCACCAGTTAAACTGGTCGGCTTCGACCTTCACCGTCCAGGTCACCGGTTAAACTGGTCGATTTCGACTTCCACTGCTCGGATCACCAGTTAAACTGACCGGCTTCACGTCAAAGTGCTCGGACTTGTTCAAGACAGCGTTGCTCAAAGGATACAAGACGCTCGGGGACTAGCTGTGGGGGATATGACCCCCGGTATCCATAAGACAAGACATGGGCCGCACTATCATGGGTGGCCCAACCCACACAGATCAAGGCGTGCACGACACTGGTCGACGTGCACCGCAAGATATTGTATAGTACCAAATATGATATTTTTCTTGTAACCCTACCCCTCCAGAGTATATAAGGAGAGGCAGGGGTCCCCTAGTCGACATCTACGTACATCTGATATACAATACAATACACCAAAGACACAGAACATAGGGTATTACGTCGATTAGACGGCCCGAACCTGTCTAAATCGCTGTCTCTGCACCTTGTGTTACCATCTAGTTCCTGATCACGCGCACCTCTACGACAAATCTATCATCGCGGGATACCCCTTGGTTGACTGCCGAGCATCTTTTGTCGACACCAACCTAATGTGATGGTTAGAGACAAATCATTAGTGTGGCAATTACACCTTGTACATACAACAAGATATGAGGCAGTAGAAGAAAAGATTACAACAACTAAAGCCCCCTTTGGCACGGCTCATCCAAAACGGCTTCACCGGTGAAGCCAAAGCCGGTGAAGCCAGAAAAACTGGTCTTTTCCGGCTTCTAGTTCATTTTAACCCCGGCTTACAAAATGGCTTCATGCTACAGTATCTCGATTTGCGTAAAATAGATAAAGCCAAAGCCAGCATAAGCCGTGCCAAAGAGGCCCTGGCTAAAGGATATCCTGAACTATAGATAGAAGCCGCACACCAAACTGCTCGAGAAGAAAAAAATACAGTAACAAATAGTAATACTGTGACCTTGTCACGTGTATTTCCAACACCCCCGATAATCACACCTCGACTGCCAAATAACCTCAATTGTCATGTAGATTGCGCTTTCCTGAATCCATGAGCAACCAGACCCGCAAAACTAATAAAACAGATGCCCCATGAATTTGAGGCAATCGGCCTGTTCTTTTACACATCGATAATCTACTGTTCTAGCATGTAACACATGTTTACATCGTAGATACTTGGCACTAATATTGTCACACTAGATCGAGACATGTCACAGAAGGATGTGAGATCTTCAATTAATCAGGTAAGTTATGACTCCACATTACCTTTGCAGTCGCATTAGGCAAAGCCTTGTACTCAGCCTCTGTGCTGTACCTAGATATGTTAGGGGTTTATCTGGATATCTTAGAGGTTTATGTAGTCAACCCTTGATATATTAAAGGGCCATATAGACTTATTTTGTACTGTTTGATGACTCAACGCCACGTCAATGAAACCACCTTCAAAACTGTCTTAGGCGATTATTTAGATGGTTTTCAGTAACGAAAGGGTAGAATAACTGGTTTTCTAATTGGGGGAGTGAAGCAGACAACTGACAATAGTTCAGAAGATTAAGTACACATTTTTCTTGTGCGACCCACGCTGGCTCACCGTTCGCGGGGCATAGGACATTCTTCCCCGCGCCGCACCTCACCTCTCTGGCTTTCCCACGCCACACATGCCCCGCTAGCTTCATCTTGGAGGTCATGCTGCTCAGTCTCCCAACATCGCCACTTGTGGCCGCGCATCAGGTCCTTAATTATTACCACTCACCCTCGCTACCGTGTCGGATTTGTTGGAGCTCAGGTACTGCTCGATTATGTACATCTTCTGCAATACGTCCTCAATGTGCGGAGATGCGACTGGGGTTATCGCTGACGGGGAGGCGTGCATGCACGGCAGAGGTGGAGAGCCATGGCCGGTGTTGAATGGTTGCTGTAAACTCCGATCGCCTATCCTAGTTCGTTCTACTTGGGTTCCAAACGTTTTTGTGCTACCATGTTAAGATTTGGTTCTTACAGCATGCCAATCCAGGACGAGAAATAATATAATAGGGATGGCGATGCACAAGGTGCCTGTGTTACAAGAAAATTCTTCTTTTTTTGCCCTAAAAAGGTTTGATTTCATTTCTTAGCCTTTTTAGCTTTGAGGTTACCTATTTGGACCGGAATTCAAATATTCCTTTCTTATTTTGTTAGATTTGATCACTATGGATGTTAAGTGCGGGATGAATGATGATTTTACCCCTAGGAAAAATAGGTAAGTTATTTTTTCATATATTCCATTTTGTTTTGAGGATTGTTTGGACTATTAGATCTATGTCCGTGCATTTCATCGGGGCCACGACTTTTGGGTTGAACATTATCGGACGCATTAGGAGGGACGTGCCACGAGATAGATGATGGCGTCACAGTTTTTTTTAGGTGTAGAGATTTCCAGAAAATAGATTTTAGAGAGTTTATAAGGAGAAAAATAAGACTATGACAATAATTAAAGAACTAAAGTGGAGTTATATTGCTAATAGAAACTAAGATGTGTAAGATTCCTTTTTAAAAAGAGAGTTATATTCCTAATAAAAACTAAGATGTGTAGGATTCTTTTTTAAAAGGACTAGGTAGCGTGCCCGTGCGTTGCTACGGGACAAAACTTTTATACTAAAAACACACGTATCACAAGATAAGATAACAATAAGTGAAATTAAATACCGACTTAAGTGGTATTTAAATAAAAAACAAAGTTCATGAAATTAATACAGTCACGAAGAGTGCAGCGTCGTAGGCTCACCAACTATACCGTATAGACATTTTTGTGCATTGCAATAGGAACAAATAATGCCCTGATAATTTGAGCATGAACGTGTTGTATTGTTACAAAAAAACGATAATGCGAGCATGATGTTCGGAATATCAATATTACAAATTGAATTTTGTGCATGGCTAAAATTCTCAGTTATGGTTTGCAATCATCGCAATTTGTACATTTGTGCATACGCACATAAAAGTTCATGTCGTCTTAACAAGATTAATTGATTCCTCAACCTTTTAGAACTAACCGTCTCTTTGAATTATCAGTTTGCTTCGTACAAGACTCGTATACCAAGGCCACCCTTCTTCATATTTAATGTTTGACTGTTATAAAAAAACGATTCTCTAAGTATGATGAGGGAGTCATTCCACTCTTGCTATTGGCTATCTTCCATAATTTTATTTACTATGGAAGACAATTCTTATTTTTTTCCTAAAATAATGGATCATTGAGAAACATTAGCTGTCACAAGTAGCCAAGCACATTACAATATCTTCTAATACTCCAAAAAAACTTTCACTACTGCGTCAATCATTTGTTGAGTGCTTTCCATGCTAAAGTAATAGCAGCTCTGCAAGGTGTCCAAGCGGCACTGAACTTGGGGGTTAGCACACTAACCCTGGAGACCAATGCGCTCACACTCCAACAAGAGTTGGTAGCAGAGGCGTTCTATGTAAAATCTGAAGGAGGGCTGGTGTAAGAACTGAAGTCGCTAGCTTCTATGATTTTTTCCTTTTTTGTTTGTTTATTCAAGTGAATGGAATGTAGTAGAGTTACTCATACTTTGGCTGAGTTGGGGTATGCATGTTTTGAAGGGGAAGAGTTGATTTCAAGCTCCATCCTAGACTCTGTAAATGTTTTTGTCACTGCCGACCTTATGGCACACGAGTAATGGAATTTCCAGGTTAAAAAAAGTACATCTTGGTAGTCATTGCTCCGGACTATTCCAATAGCTTCGGGGTTGTGGTTATATACTGCATTGGAATGAACGTTGTCAGTGATTAGTCAATAGTCAATTCTAAATGAAAAGCATTTAGATACTATATGTTTATACTGAATCATAACAGAAAGTGGTTTTCTCTAGATTGCAGATATGATACTTCAATTTTACACGCAGGGGTTACATGGACAGATGGCATGCAAAGCAATGCGCTGAAAGAGTTACAGGGAATCCAAGACAAGCTTCAGAACATCAATGGAGCCTGAGGTCTCTTCCATGGTGCCCACCAATCCATATCTATGGAAAAAACTCATGTAAGCCACATGCATAGTATGAATTAAAATTCATACGTGCTAATAACAACGGAGATTAGCTTTCCTCGTATAATGATAGAGCCTAAGATATGAGAATATGCCCAATGTAACAATGGAAATCACACTGCTAATAACAAATAATATATCATGTATCATAAAATCAAAATTTAGATATTCTTGCTACGAGACAACTAAACTTTTATACTAAAAATACATGGATTGCACGATAAAATAATAATACTATAAAATTAAATATCGACGTTAAAGTGACATTTAATCCAAAAAGCAAAAATTCGTGAAATTAACACAGTCACGGATCGAGAGCGCAGCGTCGCAGGCTCACAAACTGTACTGTATTGATTTTTCAGTGATACAGCTAAGATAATGTTTTATATCGGTAGAAAGAAATCTCCAATATCTATTTCTTTCGTACGTCAATAAATCCACGAATAAGTTTCGTCGCATCTTCATACCATCCTATACAAAGGTTTGGGTATATATATGTAAATATTAGTGCCTGGCACATTGGTAATATTCCATGTCTTGAAAAATCTCTCACATAACCTTAAAACAAAGTATGTTATACTTACCTTATAAATATGTGTTGCTTTAGGTCGATTTCACGTAGACATATACTATAGAATACAGTATTCACTTGAGTGTTTGTGATAAGATTTATGTGGCAGAACCGCATAATCTAATGTCTCTCAGGAGTGCTTGTCTTTTATTAGACACTAAGCACTCAAGGGAGAACACTAAATTACACAGTTCCGTCGGGCACACCCTAAGGGAGAACCCAAAAATCCATATTTTTCCTCAGGATCACAAATGAGAGAATAAAGTTTACATCGTTATTAACCATTTTTATATTACTTTTCATGCAACATCAGAGTATAATATTTATTATTATAACAACGAAATGTAATTATATTATCAGAGTTATGAATAATTTAATTTAACAGCGGAATATAACACATGTGAACAGAGTTACAGCGAAAATAAACATCTATTCATGTCATGATAAAGTATTGATATATAAACTATGACAACAGATTATAAAACCTCCATTTATAAAAACATTTAGTGAGAGTTATAAATAAAAACTACGATCGCAGTGTAAATGAATCCTCGCTGAGCCCACCAAGAGATATCCACACATAAGAGTCAGCTCTAGCATCCGCCTGTCACCTGCAATAGGGGAAATAAACTCTGAGTACTCAATTATACTCAGCAAGACTTACCCGACAGGAGAAAAGAAAAGACTCCAAGGATATGCAAGGCTATCTGGCTTGTGAGTTTAATGCATCTGTAGAAAGCATTACTAAGCGTGCGTCCTTATATTCAATTGTTATTAGCAGTCATCATTAGTTTATTAACTAACCATTCTATGTAAGCACCTGTGCTACTTTCAAGCAGGAGATAAGCAATCAGATTTCTTTTCATCATCTTTCATCTTCCAATTCTTACTACGTTGCTAGACTGTAGAAAAGACGTACCGGATTTCCCGGCGATTTGTGAAGCAATGTGCCCAGCTGGGTATCCCGAAACACACGCCCCACTTATACCCCAGGCACAAGCAGGACTAACCCACTACTCTCCTGTCATGGGATCCGGGTCCCCGTTCAAACTTGGACTCCAAGCCCCCGCTCCTGAGACCTGGACTCAGTGCGGTACAAGGACCTCCACCAGAAAACCACCCTGAAAGTCGGTCCAGAAAGAGCCGAAACCCATGACAAGAGAGTAACAAGTCTTCTCTGCAACCATACCCAAATATGTGCTTGGGATAATAAATCTGTGACCTGCCTAGAACCCAATGCAACGGTCGGTCCTTAACCGATACAGACAGGGAAAACTGTGTAACTAAGCTATGTCCCGTTGGCCGCAGGACACAACCTCTTACACCCACCAATACCCAAACCATATCCCTGCCTGGTCTCCATTTTCCTTTCACCATTTATATATTCCAAGTGATAATAATACAATAATATATTTCCTATCTCTCGCGAGTGACAGGCAATCACTCGATTTCTACAGGAGTCCTGTAGCATAGCAATCTACACGATCCTGTCATACTAGTAAGACTCATAGGATAAAGCTATATATATATATATATATATATATATATATATATATATATATATATATATATATATATATATATATATATATATATATATATGCAAGTGGGTTTCATTCAACTCCTTAAAACTTAATGCACAAATATAATTTAAAATACAGAAAAGTAGGGGTTATGCACCGGGGCTTGCCTAGGTAAAATATAACCAAAAGTTAGTATTCCATCTTTATGTCCTGATCTATGGCACCATCTTTTCTGATACTCCAGATGACTCCACGATCCATCGCCGTTCCTATTATGATATGCGTGAATGCAATACAGAGACATAATTAATCCACTATAACCGTGACTCGTAAAATACGATTTACGCCACTCAAGCTAACGAGCTAGTTCTAACGATGACCGCACTTAGGCTACGTATCCATGTTAAGGCGTTATTTCCCAACAAATGTTTGTCATGAAACCCCAAGGTATTTCTTTATCTATTTCATTGATTTAATCTTTATTCGAAATAGGGTATCATTATCTATTTAGCAAACTAATTATTCTGGAGCTACAAAAATTACAGTGAGCAGCTAATAATATTAGGAATTTACTATAAAATTTTCAGAGTCAACACCATCACCATTTTCTCACAAAAATTTCCACAAGTTCACATTTTAACAATATTAAATATTTTAAAATAATTAGAGCAACCCTAAAAACATATAGAACTTATGCGAGCAAAATACACTATCAGGTAGATCATGATTTTAGAAACTTAACAAAATTATTTTAGCATTTTTGTGATTTTTCGACGCTTTATTTTCAATTTTTGAAGAATACTGAATTAACAAAATGAAAATCAACACCAAAAAGAAAAGGGCCTACGCGGCTTGACTCGGCCCGTAGATGCGCGCGTGGCCTACTGGCCTGACGCGGCCCAGCGATGCGGTAAAGGGCACGACAGCCCAGGAGGGGGCAGGGCACGCGCGTGGCCACAGAGGAGGCCGGTGGCCCATGCGGACGGCGAGCGTGGCCCAACAAGCCGGCCCAGGCGCGACGGCAGCAGATCGGCCCAGCGCGGCCTGCCCAAACCGATGTGGTGAATATGCAAAAAGGACCCTATGCTCTTTCTTATTTAACTCGAGGTAAACAACCCTATGTGATACTATTCATACGAGTCTCGTGTTTTACACCTAGAACCTTGTATTAGTTTCTATTCACCTTTCTCACCTTTTCTCCCTCCCCACATGTAGAGCACGGAGCAGAGGAAGCAATTCGCCAGCCCATGTGATGGCTCGCTGGCGACGGTACTATCGCGGGGCAGCGCAGGGAGGTGCGCAGACCACGACCGGACCCTGACCTGGCCGCGACACGGACCGAGGCAGAGCTCGACACGGCGGCCACGCCCAACCATGGCAAGGGAGGCGACGACGGGCGGCCACGGCGCACCGGGGTGGCTGCGGGGCATGGCGTCTGGCGAGGGCAGGCCTCTTATCACCGGGCGGATATGGCGTGCCCGCGGCTAGGCCCTACTCGTGCCGAGGCAGGGCACAACGGCCTGACAGCACGCGTGCAGCGTGGCGACACCTGCCGAACGCGCGTGGGGCACAATAGAGCCAGGGAAGGAGCGCGGAAGGGCGGCACTCCAGCGTGACTGTGGGGCTCGCGCGCACATGCGAAGGGCCGGCGACGGCGAGCGCAGCCACGGTGGGGACATGCGTGAGGTAGCAGCGCGGGACCGTGGGGCAGCAGCTGGCTACGGTGGGGCAACGCGGGGCTCGGGTGCGCTTGCGCGTGCGGTGGCCGGGCAGCGGCATCGGCGGTCACGACCTGGGCAGGTGCTGCAGGGCAGCGTCATGGCATGCGCCGACTCGTCCGAGGCCAGCAGCGGGAGGCGAGCTGGGGGAAAGAGTAGGAGCTAGGGCTGTGATCCAGTGTGGCCGTGGAGCTTACGCGCTAGCGCGCCTAAGCGAAGGCCGAGCGACGACGGCGCTGATGGCGTACGTGACAAGGATGAGCTTCGTTGCTTACATGCGTGCTTTGCTCTGGTGGTAATGGCTCTGAGCTGCTTGTCTGGTAGAGAGAAAAGGGAGAGTAGAGACAAGCAGAGGCAGACAGAGGCGAGCAGAGGCCTTGATGGTGCTGCAAGGTGAAGCGACGGAATTGGCAGTTGGACAGTGGCGCTTAGCGGGGACGGCAGCAACTGAGGCTTGCTCTTGCTGCGATGGCGTGCTACCAATAGGGTGTTCCCGCTGAGCGCTGTTAGTACTATGAGCTGCTAATGATGCATGCATATTTGCTACTAGAATGCATATTTGCGCTATGCGCTGCTGGCTTCGGCAGCTCGGTGAGTAGGTGGGATGAACGGCCGAGAGCGAGCGGGGCGAGGTAGTTGAGGTGAGCGGCAAAGATCGCTTGCCACAAGTGCCGGTTCACGAACAAAGTGCCAACGACACAGTTCAATGCGTTCTAGCAAAGTTCGATAAATTTCGCGTGAGCATCGTACTCTAACATCACCCTGACCTGCATCATGCCCTAGTATACACCTAACTACAATCGATCGTGCGAAAACATAGATGTAGTGCTTAACCATTTCGTTGGAAATCAAGCGCTAAAATGGCATTGTCTAATATCGTTTCACACTTAAAAAGAATAATAACTTTGCTAGAACTGCTAACCTTTAGCGCTTTTGCCGTAATTTTTAATATGCCTAAACCGAATTAATTTCAACCACCACGCATTTCATACACTAGTCCGTACGTCATACTAACTCGTAGAAACAAAACATCTATGAACTAATTAACCAGTTGTTCAATATAATTCGCCACAATGACACTTTTAAACATAAGTTAAAATTTTAAAATCCGAGAAAATCGTTTCGGTAAATCCTCTAAGGTCTAAGTCTCGGTGCTAAGCAAGCTCATAACACAAGAGGTGTTACAATTTACCATCAGCAATATATAGAAATGGTTAAATCATAGATATTGTCCATACTAACGCTACAGTGGCATCTAGAAAAAACTAAAAAGTAAATCAACCGATGAAAGAAACATAAATTCATAAACTAATGAAATAAGACCATGCATTATTATGTGTTAAAAGATACTGGACTTCAGAAATAAGAAAGTGAAAAAATAAAATAAAAAAATTGGAAAAACTAGATACTTTAATGAATCCCAACAACATTTGTACTTAATAATTTTTTGTAGGATACCCATCTCAACAACCAATGAGGAAAACAGAATCATCCTTGCGAATCCATTCCTTCCGATCCTCGTTTTTGTCTATCCTAGGCTGTTAGACATCAGTAGCGACAGGGCAACAGCGCTGCAACATATTCCTTCCTTCTCCTTGCCTCCATTTTTGTTGCTACCCCTCTCTGATCTGGCTGATGGCTGTTCCAAGGACCAGGGCATCGCAGCTCCAAAGCGACATATTGAAGTATCCGTGTCATCTTGCTCTTATTGCGAAAATGCTAACGCTACGGTAAAAACAAAAAAACAATATGTTTCTTGAAAATGAAGTAAATAGTGAGATAGATTAAGATTCATGCCAAAAGAGATTGAAAATGAAGATTCATGCACTTAAATTTAGCCTTGTTTTGCCGCCCTGTCAAAATTAACAAGAGCTGCAGCATAGTATAAAATATTTGTAAATTACATTTTCTATAAATTTAGCAACAGTTTAGGGTAGGAGAAATCAGAGAAGCTTAATCACTAACATGCTATCAGTTCACAAGCCATTAACAATTATGCAATACCATATAGCTTGACCGGATTGCTTACTGTAGCAGATCACAAGCTGCTATTTCAAGTGTCTGGATGCAGAGAGCTCACAGCTGCTTGCTCGCTTGCTTGTGGTGATTAAAAGTGTCGAGCAAAATTGTAGAGCTATTGTTCAAAGAACTAACAGATAGAAGGAACTACAGCACCTGAACAACGATATGTTCAACTCAGTAAGTTGCTCTCATTAGCATTTCTATGCACTATTAGCATAATGTATTCTGCAGGTATATAGATTGACAGATAAAATAGACATGTATTCTGCACAATTGAGATTTGAAATCAGGACCTATGGCCAGCAGGGAAATCAGGACCAAATTGTGAGGGGTGCAGTGAAGAATCCTGAAATTAGAGAACTTCCTGACCAAATCAGGGAAATCAGAGGAAAAATTAGAGGGAGAGAGATGGGGTGTACCTACACTGAAGAATGGTGGTTCCAGGAACAACAGAAACACCCTTCATCGATCCATTCATATATCCATGAACTGACATCCATTGCGAAGGGGAAAGCAACTCACCACAGTGTATGGATTTATTCTGGAAGAAGGAATTGACACTTTTCTAGATCGAGGTTGATGAATCATTCTGTAATATGTATCCACAAAAGTTATTGCTAAATGCCTAAAAGTGACATGAAAGTCACCATTTACATGTTTGATCTTCCAAACATGAAAATCATCACTATGAAAAGCAAAAACTATAATAAATTAAAGTAAACAAGGATGCTGAATCGAATCCCCATGTACCTAGCACATATGACTAAATAAGGAACCTGAATCAAAAGATATCTAATTTTGAACAAGGTGCGTTGCTATACCTTGTACTCGTTCTTGGGGGTTCCATAACCCGAGAAGAACATCTGAGCTACAAGCACCTGGTTGGCAATGTCCCCTTTGCGCGCCTCCTTGTACGTGTCCTGGAGTCGTCGACCACCTCCGACAGCGGCTTCCACTCGCAACCAGCCGGCTCCATTAGGCATAGCATAGTACTTGGTGTACGTGGGTTCCAGAGCTCAACGGTGCCAACGACGGCTCCGGTCAATTTACCATTACCACCTCCAATTTCCTTGTTCTTCCATGCCTAAAATTTGGACAATATGTACCCTATGAAGATACATGGACCACTGTCCATCAACACACACCTTGATTACAGCTCCTT
This sequence comes from Miscanthus floridulus, assembly GCF_019320115.1. Lineage (NCBI taxonomy): Eukaryota > Viridiplantae > Streptophyta > Magnoliopsida > Poales > Poaceae > Miscanthus > Miscanthus floridulus. The sequence continues at coordinate 4,988,301 of NC_089586.1, forward strand.
CAGACAACACTCTATATCTTCAGATAGAATTGATGTGGGATAAATGTTGCAAGTCTTTTTCCTACCTAAACAGCAAACTACAAGCTGAAATAGTGAAGGTAACGAGAAAATGGTATACCAGATACTAATATCAGGCTACTAACGGGCTACGTTCTCTCCTCTTCAGGACCATAGCCTTCCTGCTGGATCTGCAAAAACCGAGTTCAGATTTGATGAAGGTGAACGGTAATTATCTTGGAGAGGAAGTTAATCTCGACCATTGCCTACATCACAGGAGAAGAATGGTCAGAAACATCAACATGTATCGTCAGTCTTCAAGGTACAATTGAAGATTGGCAGGAAGCAAGATGGGCCGACAATCAATTTTGGTTTTCTTTGTTCTTCTACTTTCAAAAATTGTGCAGAGCTGTGAGCTCTCACTTGTTCACTTCAGTGCTCTTACTTATTTCAATTTGCTCCCTTTTTTTGATATACTCCATCTTATTCAATTCCACGTGGCTGAATCTTATTAATTATGATTATGTTATTTGCCAAATCCCATACGATCACTGTTCGCCTAAACGGTCGTTTAGCCCGTTTACACACCGTGTAAACGCTACATAGTGTTGTGTCGTTTCTGTTTAATCACCCGTTTACCCCGTTTAATTGTCTGTTTAGCCCGTTTAATGGGACGTTTTGCCCGAATAATGGCTAAACGGTAGGTGACCGACTGTTTACCGTTTAGCGTTTAGGAAAACATTGCATACGATGCATAACCATTATCCACCTATGTAGTCCTATTAAAACATTATCATGGTGCATCTTAAGATTCTAAGTACAAGAGTTTTTTTAAGAAAATAATTCTTATTTTAAAAGTAAAAGCATGAAAACAAATAATATATATCTGAACATTCACATCTCTAAACAAAAACAGTGTGGAAAGTGAACAAAATACCTCCATACCTCACTGAATAAATTTTCTCTAATAAACTGGAAGCAATTTGTAATAGCACATAGATTTAATTTTGTCGTCCAAGTTTGACTAACGTACATATGAGATCATGCAGGTGGAAATATGGTGTAAGTTTTGTCATGCAGTAAAAGAACAAGTCTGAAACAGTTGACCTTGTGCATGCAGCAGCAGCGTCGGAACAACAACATGCCCTCCCCATCGAGTTGATGTTGCATGTGGCACGTGCTTGGAGGAGACGGCCTTATTCTTCAGCGTTGAGACATGAATCCATGGAAGAGACCCAGAGGATGTGGATTTGTGGTGAGGTGTGCAACCGGAACGAAAGGGTCCGATAACCGCTGACCGGAGTGGGCCGCGCGAGCCACTCACGGCCGGTGTCGGTGTTTCGAACAAACACCAAGTAGTAAATTTATATTTGTTGCACGTTAGGCCTGGATGGTGTGCTAAAGAACACAAGGTTTATACTGGTTCGGACAGAATGTCCCTACGTCCAGTCTGTTGCTGCTCGTGTTATTAGCACCGAAAAAGGTTCATAGTAGGGGGTACAAATGGTCGAGAGAGGGATAGGTCCCGAGTCTCCGATGGAAGGGTCGAAAGGATGCTAAGAGCTTGGTTGCTGCTTGGCTATGTGTTGTGTATGAAAATCGACCCGTCCCCTCAGTGGGGTGTCCTGCCCTCCCTTTTATAGACCAACGGGAGAGCAGAGGTTACAGATGGGAGAAAGAGGAAAAAACCAAAGGTAGAGAAGGTCCTTTGAAGATGCCGGGTCTTCCTTTTCCCTTGAGCCTGCCCTGCTGACATGGCAGACCATGCCAGGGATAGCATATTTCGATGATCCTGATAGGGCCGGGCTCTGGCTTTGTTTCAGCGAGTGGTCACGTCCCATCCTCCCCCGGCGGACGGTGCGGTGTGTCAGGGTGTCGAGTCGTGACTCTACAGAGAGTAGACGGGGAAGTGACTACACGCCTGTTACTATTGATGACATGAGTTCCCTCTTGGATTATAGTGGTTGTCGTATGCTTATGTTAGGATCTGCGCCTGAGGGCTGATGGCGGTGCCCACAACACTATAAGACCAAAGTTGGCGCCTATAACACTGTTTGGGCTCTGCCATGCCCAGAAGGGCTTAACGCGCCCGCCCCATCGTATCCTGATGGTACTTTTCTACAGGTGTGTAGGGTATGGTCCTCGGTACGGCGATTGACTCGAATGTCCTGTCTTACCCCGTGCTCGTCATCATGAAGGAGCAGGGCGTAGTCATCGAGTGAGGTGGAGACTACCCTCAGCCATCGGGTGAGGCGGAGCCAGCTCTTAGCCATCGGGCGAGGCAGAGCCAACCCTCAGCCATTGGGCGAGGTGGAGCCTGCCCTTAGACATCGGGCGATGCAGAGCTAGCCCACAGCCATCGGGCGAGGCAGAGCCTGCCCTCAGACATCGAGCGAGGCAGAGCCAGCCCTCAGCCGTCGGGCGAGGTGGAGCCAGCCCTCAGACATCGGGTGAGGCAGAGCCAGCCCTCAGCCATTAGGTGAGGTGGAGTCTAGCCGTCGGGGGTCGGGCGAGGCGGAACCAATCTTCCGTCATTCGGGCAAGAAGTGTAGTAGCGTTCTTGTCTGACCGGAAGCGTCAACGTTCGATAGTTATTAGCTCCATCTCATTGGGTACCCTAGTATTAGGTCTCCGACAGTAGTCTCCGAGCCCCCGGCTGATTCGGATAGAATTGCCCAGGGGTATTTCGATTCGCCAGAGGTTGCGCGCGAGCGCACCCGTAGGGTGTAGCCCCGAGCCCCCGGGGGATTTGGATATAATTACCCGAGGGTTATTTCGATTCGCCAAAGGGTGCGCACAAGCGCACCCATAGGGTGTAGCCTCTGAGACCTCGGGTGATTCGAATAGAATCGCCAGGGGGTATTTCGATTCGTAAGAGGGTGCGCGCGAGCGCACCCGTAGGGTGTAGCCCCTAAGCCCCCGGGTGATTCAAAAAGAATTGCCCGGGGGGTATTTTGGACCCTTTGCGGGTATGACTATGAGATTTGGTGTTTTGGCAACTGGATAGCTTGAAGGAAACCCTAATATCCTGTTCGTGGGGATCCATCTAGGGTCAGCTCGGTTAGGACTTGATTACGGATCGAGGTTCCCTTGAGGCTCATGCACCTGAGTTCTGGGTGCTCACGGGCCCATCCCTCGTTGGGACGGCCATCAAAACTGTTGGGCCAGCCCTTGAACTCTTGGGCCTAGGTGGGCCAAAGAAATGCTTTTTGACCCATATCCCCTCTATGGGAAAAGAGTCCTAGTCTGCTCGGGAAGGCGAAACATCTGGCATGATTTTGGTGGGATAGGATTGGGATCATGCGCGCATATCCCACGACGTGACATGGTGGCGTATCGTGGCAGGCTCGGAGACCTAGGCGGGCGGTTGGTCTTCTCGCATCTGTCGCCCCTATAAAACTAAGGGGTTCGCCCCTAGGGTTCGGTACTTTGCCTCCTCGCCTTTGCATCTACAACCTCTGCCGCCAATCGTCTGAGCCTCCCGCACCTGCATTGCAGCCACCGTCAAGCTCGCATTCACCCCCTCCCAATCATTCAATGGAGCCATGGTGTAGATCCGACATCACCCCTTAGCGCCTGGAGGGCCTCGTTCGCCGTGGCCTCCTTTGCCCACTAACCGCCGCCGAGGAGTGGCAGCTGCCCGGTTATGAGGACGAGTCATCGCCGCCCGAAGGCTACGTGGTGTCCTTTGCTCCCTTTCATGAGCGGGGATTCACCCCCCCCGCCCACAAGTTCCTTCGGGGGCTACTGGATTACTACAAGGTGGAGTTGTAACACCTTACTCCCAATGGGGTCCAACACATTGCGGCGTTCGTCGCCCTATGTGAGGGGTTCTTGGGGATTAGTTCCCACTTTGACCTATGGTGGTATCTCTTCACCATCAACCTTCTAAAGAAGCGGTTCAGGAAGCAAGAGCTGAGCGTGTTGATGGGATGTGCTGGCATTCATCTCTGCAAAACCGGGTGAACGAATACCCGTCGATGCGTCTATCGACCTCCAACAAGGGGTGGCATTCGCATTGGTTTTATGTCAAGGACGACGTTGCCACCCCTTGCCAGCATTCTCCAGGCGCATCATCGAAGATGTCCCGGAGTCATGGAAGTGGGGTGTCCCGGACAAAGATAAGAAGAAGATCAAGGACCATCTCGTTGCCCTCCAAATTCTAAAGGAGAGGGGCATGAAGGGGTCGGGGATCATCAACGCCTACCACATGAGGAGGGTGGTGCTGCTGATGGTGCGCATGCTTCCCCTACACCTGATGGCGCCTAGAGCGTCGCTCGAAGGGATGATGCTTGTCGACAAAGTGTTCCCCCCTTCCAAAGTGGCGCAACGCATCAAGGGGGCGATGGAGCCTTCGAAGGACAACACCGGCATCGTCCTTGATTTTGTGTATTTGGTGCCGGGGCAACCCCCAATGCGGTCGGAACTGGGGTTCATCGACTTCATAAGTTCTCTTTCCCTGTGCCTCCTTTTTACTTAAATTCCTGACCCCTTGTGCTAACATTGGGATAGCGGGACCAGCCAAAGAAACTTGTCTTTATGGGTTGCCTGGCTTCACTACTGAAGGACAAGTTCATGGTGGCGGCCAACCGCGCCATGGCCGAGTGGGATAGGAAGACGAAGGAGTTCAAGAGGAAGAAGATGCTATAGAAGCAGCAAGCATGGGAGCGAGGAGAGGAGATGGATAGTGACGACGATGAGGAGGTAGTTGTCGACATTCAGTGGGGCGACCTAGGAGGCGAGGACACGCTGATAGGTGCCCACTTGTCAATGTAGGGATCCTTCACATTCCACACCGGGGAAGATGCGGCCGTGAGGTCGAGGGAGGTGGGCCAGACTGTTGGCCCATCCTTAGGACCAGTGGGGGCGGATAGATCCGTCGCTGCGCTCGGGGTGCCGGTGGAGGGGGGTGGCTCCACTACCACGCCCCATGTGCTAATAGGGGCGGACAGATCTGCCACAGCAAGTGAGGTGCTGACAGAGAGGGGTGGCTCCACCGCCTTGCCCTTGGAGGCAAGGGAGACGAGCCCCTCTGCCCAGGAGCAGGGGACAGGCTCAAAATGGTCCCGCCTAGATGAATTGGAGCAGGAATCTAGGGGTTTGTCCCCAAAACGTCCCTATCGTCCAACAGCGCCAGCGTAAGTCACCGATTCCTCTATTTTTTTATTTTTTAGTGTGACCTTATGCCTTTTAACTCTTGTAGAGTCTTGAGATGGGGCTATTATTTGGCGCTGGTGCCCAAGAAGAGCGTTGCTCTTCAGGTAGGATGGGCGCCATCGCCCGACGTTGCTCCAATTTTGGGCAGGAGCGGAGCCAATGTTGCGGCCTCGTCGGCCGGTCAGGCACCGCCTGCGGTGGCGCTCGTGCCCTTGGTGGGTCAAGCAGACACTGGGGCTAATGGAGCGCCCTCGGGGGTCACCGAGCAAATGACGGCGGAGGTGACTTTGCCGCCTATGTCGGAGCGGACGGAGCTACTGCCCACGCTTGTGGCACCCTCTGTGGTGGGTGCAGCACCGCAAGTCGAGGCCCTAGCATTGCAAGTGGATGTGGTCACGACCATGATAAGCCAGGCGTAGCCAGACGTAGCCATGGTGGTGTTCGAGGGAGCGGCATGATCCATGCCACCGGTGGCCCAGGTGATGGTGCCCGAGGTGGGTCGGGCGGAGGGGGACATGGTCGGAGGGTCCTCAGGCATCATGGTGGTGGTGGAGAGGACTAGCAGGGGGTCACCCTTGGCCTTGATGTCGGGGGGGCAGCCGCTCGCCCATGTGGGGTGAACTGCCGCTCTAGTGGATGGATCCTCAAGACATAACATCGACTCTCTTCTCGCTCGATGATGCTACCGAGAGTATAGAGCAGGAGAGTCTCAACAAAGGGATCTCGGCTATGATAGATGTCTTGAACCAGTCTAAGGGCATCCTGTGTGATGTCATTGTTCCCACTGGCTGGGTATCCGCTTGATCGTGCTTTCTTCTTTCTTCATGTATTTCTATATTTTTGACACTAGTCTTCTTTTTAGTCCCTCATTTGTCGTAGCCAAGAGAAATCATGGTTCCTCCATGAGTAGAAGGTGGAATGGGACTGCCTCACCGAGGAGGCCTAGCTATGTAGAGATGTGAGCGCCTAGCTTGCTGCCACCCAATAGCGGGAAGCTGAGGCACGTCAGGATACAGAGGAGGTCCATGGGATGTTCCAGGATCTATCGGCGAGGGTGTAGCTAGATGAGGAGGCAGCCGCCAGGGTCTGAAAGGAGTGGGATGAGCTACTCTAGAAGGATGCCGAGGCCTACCAGCAGGCTGTCGACCTCTTGGCTAAGCTAGAGAGGGAGCGGGATCTCAAGCTAGAAGTCAAGGAGAGGTCCACGGCCCTACAATAGAAGGCAAATCTGGTTGCCGAGGTGGTTGTCTGGCTGCATAGGGAGCAAGACAAGCTATGCCAGATGTAGAAAGACTCCGTTCAGAGTGTGGCATGGCCCACGAGGAGCACGACCAGGCTGTCCGAGAGCGTGATGAGTCACGTCAGGGGGTCAGCTCCCTCCGAGCAGATCTTGGAGCTACGGTGGCCCAAAAGTTGGAGGCCGAGAGCATCTCTACCAGGCTAGACACGGAGCTTGCTGAGGTGTGGGGGATTCTTCAGGCCAAGAGTGATGAGCATGATCTCCTGCGCACCACCGTCAGGGTGGTTTTTGATGACCTAGGGGTGGCGCGGCCAGAGGGAACCGACTCACTTGCGGCCCGTGCCGTAGATATTACGGCACGGGTGTGCCTGCTTGAGGAGAACACCTTTCACGCCGGGATCACCCAAGCCTTTGCTGTTGCCCGCTCTTATTATGATCAGGAGATTAACTTTGAGGTAATGAGCCTCGGCTTCGCGCATGGCTATGAAACCTCCGAGATGGATGAGATTGAGAAGGTGGTGACTCCTATTGCGCGGAACCTGGTGGACATGATGAAAGACATAGTTATCCCCCCCAAGGAGGTAGTTAGTTGAATGAGTTTGATAAATATTTATCTGTAATCTGTGGACAAGTGTTGGTACTTTTATATCCGAAAACATATTCATAATTTCATTTCGCAATTTTGTTTCATTTGTCTGAACCTACTTTCTTCCCTTTTGCATTCGAGAAAAAAGGTTTATGTGATCCGACCCTTCTATTCATTAAGACCATAGGGCCCGAGGTGTATGAGTGTGGCGAGGCACCCTGTGACTCACTGAACCCCCTTTATGTTCTGAATTGGGCCCATCCTTGTGATGGCTGAGATTTTCTCCGGGTGGGCTTCGATGCCACGCTCAGAGACGATGAAGCCGAGCAGTATGCCCCTCGGGACCCCAAAAACACACTTCTCGGGATTGAGTTTGATGCCATTTGCTCAGAGTTTTGCAAAGGTCTGCTCAAGATCGGCAACGGTGGTCAGCCCGTTTGGACTTAACTATGATGTCGTCAACATAGGCCTCAACGGTCTGTCCAATGAGGTTCCCGAAGCATGTGAGCATATAGAGCTGGTACGTAGCCCCAGCGTTCTTCAGTCCAAACGGCATTGAAACATAGTAGAACGATCCAAAGGGGTTGATGAAAGCGTCGCGAGCTGGTTGGACTCTTTCATCGCGATTTGTTGGTAGCCGGAGTACGCATCAAGGAAGCAGAGGGTTTCGCACCTCGAGGTAGAGTCGACTATTTGGTCTATGCACGACAAAGGAAATAGATCCTTTGGGCACACTTTGTTGGGACCCGTATAGTCTACACACACCCTCCATTTCCTGCTCTTCTTTCGTACAAGAATGGGATTGGCTAACCACTCTAGGTGGTATACTTCCTTGATGAATCCGACAACCGATAGTTTTGCTATCTCTTCACCGATGGCCCTACGTTTCTCCTTGTCGAATCAATGCAGGCGTTGTTTCACCAACTTGGAGCCTAGGTGGATCTTCAAGGTATGCTCGGTGACCTCCCTTGGTATGCCTGGCATATCTGAGGGTTTCCATGCAAAAATGTCTTTGTTGTCGTGGAGGAAGTCGATGAGCGCGCTTTCCTATTCGGAGAAAAGCATGGTACCAATGCGTACCATTTTGCCCTCAGAGCTGTTAGGATCTATGAGGACCTCCTTAGAGCCCTCTACTAGCTCGAATGACTTGGTCGACTTTTTAGCATCAGGCGCTTCTTCGGTGACCTCCTCCCTGAGGGCGGTGAGTTCCCTAGAGGCGACAATTGCTATGGCATGACCGCAGCACTCGACCTCACACTCATAGGTGCGCTGGAAGGAGGTGCTGATGGTGATGACCCCATGGGGGCCTAGTATCTTCAGCTTGAGGTAGGTATAGTTGGGGACGACCATGAACTTCACATAGCATGGTTGTCCTAGGATGGCGTGGAAAGTTCCGGGGAACCCCACCACCTTGAAGGTGAGGGTTTTAGTCCTATAATTGAACTGATCCCCAAAGGTAATGGTAGATCAATCTACCTGAGTGGCATGGCTTGCTTCCTGGGTTGCTTGGGTTGGGCAGAGGTGTGTCCGATCGATGCCCATGTCGTCGAGCATCTTGGTGTACATGATGTTGAGGCCGCTGCCTCCATCCATCAGTATTTTGGTGAGTTGCTTTGGGCCGACGATCGGGTCGACTACAAGCAGATATCTCCCTAGGTGTGGGATGCTATTCGGATGGTCGATCCGGTCAAAGGTTATGGCGGACTTAGTCCACCAGAGGAAGGCAGGCGTGGCCAATTCAGTCGTATAGACCTCACGGCACGCGACCTTCTAGCGGTGTTTGGAGTCATAGGCCGTTGATCCTTCGAAGATCATAAGGCAGCCATTCAGCATCGGAAAGCTATCGTCCTTCTCCTTGGCATCGTCTAGGGTGGGGGCAGGGTCCTTTCCTTGCTCCCCTTTATTGGAGCCTTTGGACAGGAACCATCGCATGAGGCTGTAGTCCTTGACTAGATGTTTTACCGGGATGGCATGGTTCGAGCATGGTCCCTCGAGTAATTATTTGAAGTGGTTTGGAGTGCCCTCCATGGGCTTTTGACCAGCCTTGTGGTCAGCGGCAGCCACGAGCGAGTCCTCGCACCATTGCTTCTTGTTCTTCCTTTTGGCAGAACGATTAGAGGTGCCTTTGCCGGTGCCCTTGTCCCGCCTTGCCTTGCCTTTGAGATGATCGAAGATCGCTCTGACTGCCTCTTCTCCTGAGGCATGGCTAGTGGTGATGTCTAGGAGTTCCTTAGTGGTTTATGGGCCCTTATGTCCTAGCTTATGAACCAAAAACTCGTAGGTAGTCCCGGACAGGAAGGCTCCAATCACGTCGGCGTCGGTGACATTGGGGAGCTCATTGCACTACTGAGAGAAGCACCGGATGTACCCATGGTGGGTCTCACCGGCCTTCTAATGGTAGTTGGACGGTAGGTGTTTGAACCATGCTCATGCCAAATCAGCTAAGAATAGTGGAAGGTTGTGGATAATGAAGTCGTCATTATCCGCACCACCGGCTTAGCAGGCAAGCCGAGAGTCTTTGAGCCAAAGTCCAGAGTTTGTCACCCTAGAGTACTTAGGGATATTGGTAGGTGGTCGGTACCTTGGCAGGAAAGCAGCGTTGAGAATGTGTCGGCTAAAGGCCTAAGGGCCTGGTAGGCTAGGGCTCGGGCTCCAGTCCTCGCCGCTATCGTAGCGCCTGCCGCAACGAGGATGGTAGCCTTGGCAGGCTCCTTCTCTCAGGTCACTATAGGTATGTCTGTGGGTGTCAAGGGTGCTGCGTGCGTCATGGTTATGGCTGAGATGTTGATGTATTTGGACCGCAGCACGCTGCCTGCCACCTTGTGGTGCCTGGTGGACCGATGCGTCCCTGCCGAGACACCTGGAGGGTGTACGCTGGCTAGTGTTGAGCTCACGTCGCCAAGACAATGAGCTCTCCGCCTGCTGCGCCGCCGCACGCTCAAGCAATGTGCGAATTTTGTGGTGGGCCCAACGATCCTCGGGCGTTGCGGCCTCTAGAAGGCCATGGAGCAAGGCCATTGTGGCGGTGATGTTCTGGCTTGCTCGAGCGAAGTGAGGAAGGGTTTCATCATCAGTGATGATCCTTCGATTTACATCATGGGCCATGGCGCGTGCACGCCCGCCGTCTCCGCGGCGTTTGATCTCCCAATCAACCTCCGCGTATTCCCACACAAGCTAGAGTCCGGCTTCATCGATCTCCCGCTTTCAGGCTCTTAGCTGCTCCACCCCCATGCGAGGTGGGGCTGCTATCTCCCCTTCAGTTTTGCCACCAAGGTTGCCCACTGGGGTAGCCTCCTCGGTGGAGATGCTTTTCGACATGCCCCTCGGGGGTGCCTGTCATGAAGCAGTCCTGGGAGGGGTGATGGCTCCCCCTGCTAGAGTCAGAGCTAGAGGATGACCTCGACTCCTCTATGAGGAGGTTGTAGAGAGATTCCATGACGTGTTCGATCACCCCACAAACTCATTGTTCACGGGTGGCTGAACCATGCGTCGTGCCACAAGGTGGCTAACGGTTGCCGTAGCACTGCGGAGACCGAACGAAAGCGCTATCGGGGCGCTCCGTATGTGGTGTTTCAGGGAGAGGGATCCTCCTCTGGAAGACCACATCATGTTGTTGGTGTTAGAAAGGGCGAGGCGATGCTGGTCCTCCCTAGACTGCTGGGGTCCAAGGGAGACACCGAGCTAGCGCCCAAGCCCCTTGTGGTTGAGGCTGATGGAGGGGAGAGATTGGATGGCCGTGTGAGCCAATGCCAATTCTCCTCCCACCATGATAATGAAGTCTAGGCTCTCGAAGCGCACATGTGCGCCTAGGACCCAGCTGATGCCATGGTTAGCCATCCATGGCCTGATGTGGAATGCACATAGGTCCCCTACCTGGCGCACCAACTGTCGGTGTTTCGAACAAATACCAACTAGTAAATTTATATTTATTGTGTGTTAGGCCTGGATGGTGTGCTAAAGGATACAAGGTTTATACTGGTTCGAGTAGAATGTCCCTATGTATAGTCTGCTGCTGCTCGTGTTATTAGCACCGAAAAAGGTTCGTAGTAGGGGGTACAAATGGTCAAGAGAGGGACAGGTCCCAAGTCTCCGATGGAAGGGTCGAAAGGATGCCAAGAGCTTGGTTGCTGCTTTGCCATGTGTTGTGTGATGTGTTGTGTATGAAAATTGATTCATCCCCTTAGTGGGGTGTCCTGCCCTCCCTTTTATAGACCAAGGGGGAGCAGGGGTTATAGATGGGAGAAAGAAGAAAAAAACAAAGTTAGAGAAGGTCCTTCGAAGGTGCCAGGTCTTCCTTTTCCCTTGAGCCTACCCTGCTTACATGGTAGACCACGCCAGTGATAGCATGTTTCACTGATCCTAATAGGGCCGGGCTCTGGCTTTGTTTCAGCGAGTGGTCACGTCCCATCCTCCCCCGGCGGATGGTGCAATGTGTCATGGTGCCGAGCCATGACTCTACGAGGAGTAGACAGGGAAGTGACTACACGCTTATTACTATTGATGACATGAGTTTCCTCTTGGATTGTAGTGGTTGTCATATGCTCATGTTAGGATCCGCACTGGAGGGCTGATGGCGGCGCCCACAACACTGTAAGACCAAAGTCGGCGCCTACAATACTGTTTGGGCTCTGCCATGCCTGGAAGGGCTTAACGCGCCCGCCCCATCGTATCCTAATGGTACTTTTCTACAGGCATGTAGGGTATGGTCCTTGGTACTATGGTTGACTTGAATGTCCTGTCTTACCCCGTGCTCATCATCATGAAGGAGCAGGGCGTAGTCGTTGGGCGAGGCGGAGCCAGCCCTCAGCCATCGGGCGAGGCAGAGCCTTCCCTCAGCCATTGGGCGAGGTAGAGCCAACCCTCAGCCATCGAGCAAGGTGAAGCCTACCCTCAGATGTTGGGCGAGGTGGAGCCTACCCTCAGTCGTCGGGTGAGGCGGAGCCAGCCCTCAAACGTCGGGCGAGGCGAAGCCAGCTGTAACACCTCCAGTGTTACATTGTACTGCTTTGTTAAAACATCGCATGAGCATCACATTTATGTGCATATGTGTATAACATGAATTATAAATCAATGTTCGGCTTTGAAACATTTAAATGAAACATGAAACAAAGGTTACGTTCGTATTACTTAATATTGCTTAGTATTCTAATCGAATTTTTCGTTGAACACAAAAATGCTATGGAACGTTTTGTGAATGGTGATAAAATACGTGCGGCCGTGGGCAAGGATAGTTAGCTAGTACATCCAGTAGGTCGAAATGGGGATTCAATGCAAAATCGTTCGGAGTGACATCGTTCCGCATAAGTTTTTAAAAGGGGTCGACGAAGCCGCTTTTGGCAATGTTTGTAGAGCGACCAGTTTAGGAAGTAGCGCGATGTCTTGACTTCGGTGGATAGCTTGATGTACCCTCTTGCGCATCGAACAATTAGTTTGGCATTTGGAGCGTTGCGTATGAGTTTTCTAGCTGCTTTAAAAAGCGTGCACAGCACCTTGGTTAACTCTGGGTGTGGTCACCACTTGGCCGCCACGCTGCTAGCTTGCCAGCACGCACTGCTACGTAGGCCACGCCCCACTACCACATTGGCCGTGTCCCGCTGCCGCGCTTGTGCGTGTATGCACTCGCCTAGCCTTTGCGCTGCGGGCCATGACTGCCTACCACCACGCTGGCCGCGGTCACCGTCACTGCCCGACCTAGCGCCGTTGCTGGCTCACCCAGTGCATGCCTTGGAGCACTGTATGTGTCCTCATTGCTGTCCGTGAACACACCATGCATAAGCCCTGGCTACTGCTGCCCCTTGTGGCGCGCGGGTCACCTCGCTGGCTCACGCGCTGCGTCCTGGACGCTGACCGCGATAACCATGCCAGGCCCTGTCCTGCTCTACTCTGGCCAGAGGTGCACCAGGTCCCACGCTACACGCTGCCAGCAGCCACACACGGCACTGCTCCGTTGACACCCCTTGGCTACTCGTGCGATGGATGACAGCCTGCTCCGCCATCCCCTCCACGTCACATTGCACTATGTCCCCTTGTTTGGTGGCCGTGTGGACAGTCGTCTAGGCCACGTCCTGCTGTCCCCCATTGTGGTGTGTGTTTGTTTGTTGCGTTGACATCCACAGCTGGACTGAGCCAAGCCACACCAGGAAACCCCTGCCTCCACTGTCTCCATGGCCGCTAGGATGGTTCTTTCAAATTCACCATGGTAGCAGTGACTTGTTACAAGTTGATTACGTCTTTGACTCCGCTAGGTAGGCTGCAGTCCTACCGACCATACATCACCGCCTATAGCTCCGTCCTGTACTCCAATTTTGAAATGTCACGCCGTTGGGTCCATAAGACCGGGGTGGTCTGCACTGTCGGCTAACCGCACAACCAAGGCACCTCATGGCGATTCAGTGCACCACCAGCCTAGCCTTACCCTCCTGAGCCCCCTATGCACCTCGATCGTAGTGTTGCTACAGTCCAGCCATCACCGGGCGCCATCGCAACATCGGTGTGCACGCGCCCGGCTCTGCTCAGGCCATCTCATGTCGTACCGTCAACGCGAAGGTATCCTTGGGTAGTCCCTTAAGCTCGCTAGCTTAGTTGCTTGCTCTGTCTTCGCTGTCTCTCATGGGAACACACCCAGCATCACAGGAAAGGACCACCGCTGGGGAGGGAGCTCGGGGCAGCGCCTCTGCTCACTGTGTCACCCCCAGTCGCTATGCATTATCTTCAATGTAACCATTGGCCCCTTAGCTAGGCCTTAGAAGCTCGGATGACGCCGGCATGGTCGCCCGGTGCCCGCGCCGTTGCGCCAGTGCACGCATGGGTGCCGGGGGCCGTCGCCGCAGTAAAGAAGGAGGGGGAGGGCGTATCTATAAAAACATAGACTAGTGTAATAGTGCTCAGGCTAGTTGCACGAATAGAGTAAAAGGCGGGGGCTTAGTTGCGATTGCGCCAGGCATGCGCGGTTCCATGTTGGGCCACGCTGTGGCCTGCTGGCACGCGCGGGCGGGAAGGCGGAGTGGGCCGAGCCAACGCAAGTTGGGCCAAGGGGTAGGATTCGGTTTCCTTAAATTCCAGTAAATTAGAAATGTTTATTCATTTTAGTTATGAATTAAACTTCGCTAAATCGTAGTAAATTGCATAGTTGTCCAAAAATAGTGAGACTAATTTTGTTAGGTTCACAAAAATATCATCTACTGGATAGTACAGTTGGATTGTAGTTAGCTGTGGCAAGTATTGGGTCATAAATTCAAAACTAGAGAGCTAATATTAGGTAGGTTAATACTTGTAGGAATATTCGTGGATAATTGGTGATAGATATAGCCAAAAAAAATTACATTAGGTTCCCTAGGCCCTTTTGTACTTGCTGTAAATTTTGTAGCCTTAGAATGAGTTGTTAGATAGAGTAGCTATTACCTTTGCTTTATCGTATATTGCGTAAATTAGCATTAAGAGTAAGAATATCTGTAGTTGCTGTAATAATCATGAACATCATACTTCAAAATGGTTATCGGTAACAATAGGTAGCCTCGTACCATGGTTAGTAGCATTAGCTTAGTAGTTAAACAAATGTACTTTTATTTTAAGAGTTGCTGTTGTCATATTGTTAATCATTGCATCATTATTTCATGTAGATCACGAACTGGTAGACTTCATGCCCGTCGGCAAACCAGAGTACCATGAGGTGATCGAGGAGTATGAGGAGGAGATCCTCATGCACGAGGAAGCCTAGGAGCCTATTGGTGCTGACCCTGCTGACCCGACACCTGCCCAAGGCAAGCTCCGGAGCATAACCCATATTTTTATGATCACTAAATATATATATATGTGATGTGCATTTAAGTTACAGGCATTTTATGGAAACTACCTGCATAAACATACCTACCCATGAGTCCTACTAGTATAGGTCGAGTAGCTACTACGCTCAGGATAACAGTAGCGTGAGTAACCTGTCGTTACTCGCAAATAGGTAATAAATATGAACACTCATGATAAAATGGTGGAAAAGAAATGGTGACCGAGCAGGGATATGGATTGGGTACTAGTGGGTGTAAGGGGTTGTGTCCTGCGGCCAACAGGGCATGACTTGGTTACACTTTTTCCCTGTCCGTGTCGATTAAGGATCGGTTGTTGCATATGACTCTAGGCAAGTCACAGATTTATTGTCCCAAGCGCGTACTTGGATATGGGCGTAGGGAAACTTGTTGCCCTCTTGTCATGGATCCGGCTCTTTTCGGACCGACTGATGGGAAGAGGAGGTGGTGGAGGTCCTTGCACCACACTGAGTCCGGGACTCAGGATGTGGGGGCTTGGAGTCCAAGTTTGGACGGTGACCTAGACACCTAAGACAGGAGGGTGATGGGTTAGTCTTGCTTGTGCCTGGGGTACAAGCGGGGCATGTGTTTTTGGGGCACCCAGCTGGGCACATTGATTCGTGAATCACCAGAAAATCCGATACGGCTTGTCTACGTTTTAGCATAGTAGTAAGAACTGAAAGTGGAAAAGGAGAAGAAACATAATTGATTGCTCAACTCTTGCTTGAAAGTAGAATACGTGCTTATATAGACTGGCTAGATGATAACTTAATCTGGCTGATAATAATAATACATAAATCAGGACTTACTATTAGTATTGCTTTCTACTAAAGAAAACCAGCAAACCATAAAGCCTATCATACTCCTTGGAGTCAGGAAATTATTCCCACTAGTCGGGTAAGTCTTGCGAGTACATTGTGTACTCAGGGTTTATTTACCCCTGCTGTAGGTGATGCTTGAAGAGTACCTTTGTGTGGAGGATGCTTCTCGTGGGCTTAGACAGAATCCTCGCCCCTACCGCTAGATGTTATTTTTTTTAAATTCTGCTGTTACCATTCCGCACTCTGGTATTTGGTATTGTAATAATATACTTTTTAAGAAACTCTAATGCATGAAATGGACTTGTGTTGTAACTCGTTCTCATTATTGGATCCTTGGGAAAAATGTGGATCTTTTGGGTTCTCCCTCGGGTGTGCCCGACGGACATCGCTTGCTGTAGCATTGCTTTCGGGGTGCTTAGTGTCTGATGGAAGACGAGCGCCTCCGTAAGTATGCTATTTTGGGTGGTTCTGCCACAGTTGGTACCAGAGCCAATAATGGTTACAAGTTCATCACTCTTTTCAAAAACATAAAAATTTGACCAACAAAAGTTTTACGAAAAGTAGGATGCGATTATATCATGTAAATAAGTATAAGCCCTAGCAATATGGTCTATCTAGGATAGCGGCACTGGTTTTATCTAATCAATTTTCTACAGGTACACTGACTTACGTTGTGTAAGAAATTGCTTAGTATACGGAAAGTGAGTGTGCGATGTGCTGAAAATTTTACGAATGCCGATATATTCTGGCTTGAGTGAACGTATAGGTCGAAGCATGCATCATGATAATAGCATCTTACTAAAATCCCCCGTCACGTATAATTGAATCTGTAAATTGATAGGACTAACTAACGAAGTGCTTTAATAAATGTACTATCATCCCTCTGATTCCTTGCTTCTGATTTGGGAAGGATGTTCTAATGGATGGTTCATATCTCTTACAGATGAATCTACGGTCTAGACGCGGGAGCACTAGTTCTAGGGCGGCTCATGAGGGCTAGGGTGACAGTGGCCAGGCCATTGAGCACGACAGCGGGGGAGGTTAGGAGGTTCCACCTCTAGCTCCTCATCCTTTCCCGCCGCCGCCACTGCCTCTGCCGATGACTCCCGTAGAGATAATGGCGGAGCTATTGGCTGCTCGCTAGGAGTCAGCTGCTGCTCGCTAGGAAACAACTCATGCCATGGAGATTATGGCACATGCTATCGCGGGCCTCGCCCATGGAGGCCACAGGGGTCCACAGTGGGAATGAAAGTGGTGCCCACCATCCTAGGGGACCATCCTCTTACCAAGACTTTCTCAAGACTCACCCACCTACCTTCACCCCATCTGATGAGCCTCTAGAGGTGAAGCACTGGCTTCGCACGCTGGAGCAAAAGTTTTTGCTGCTCGACATGACTGACGAGTAGAGGGTGTGCTTAGCAGCACAACAGCTGTTGGGGTCTGTTGGTGCATGGTGGGAAACCTTCCA
Source organism: Miscanthus floridulus (assembly GCF_019320115.1). Lineage (NCBI taxonomy): Eukaryota > Viridiplantae > Streptophyta > Magnoliopsida > Poales > Poaceae > Miscanthus > Miscanthus floridulus. The sequence continues at coordinate 5,005,369 of NC_089586.1, forward strand.
TGCCACGGAGCAGCCAGATCATCCGACAACATGGCAGGAGTTCTCCAACGCTTTCTGAGAGTTCTTTATCCCTGCTGGTGTCATCAACCAGAAGGTGACTGAGTTCCTAGAGCTGTGCCATGGGAACAGGATAGTGATGGAATATGTGAGCAAGTTTAATCACTTGGCTCAGTATGCTGGCAGTCAGGTGGATACTGATGACAAGAAGAGGGAATGATTCTTTCATGGTCTGGCTCCCCTCCTTTAGGAAAAGCTTTACACGGTGAACTACTAGACCTTTGGGGCTCTAATGAATGCCGCCATTGCCAAGGAGGGTTTTCAACGGGAGTCCCAGGCTGATTGGAAGAGGAAGCAAGTGGCATTTGGATCCTCTAGCCACCCTCACACATAGAAGATTTAGGTTGTCTGGTGGGGGCCCTATCAACCATCCGGCGGGCCTTCTTTCTGACAACCCCAGTAGACTTCGCAAGCTTCCTCTACCTAGTACCATGCACCTCCGTAGTAGGTGCAGCCGCAACAGTCTCAGGGATAGCAGGTCCCACCTTGTCAGGGGTTTGGGAACAGGCCAGGAGCTTACTTCAAGTGTGGCAAAGATGGCCACTATGCCTAGGCCTTTCCCCAGAACCAGCCAACTCAGTCAGCTCAATCGTCCGTAAATTCCAGGCTTGTCAAGAGGACCATCATTAAGAAGAAAGTGCCCAGTAGGTCCGGCCAGGTGCACTTCACAGATGCTACGTGGGTTTTGCAACAGGAGCCAGTGATGGCTGGTATGTTTACCATCGACTCCCATCCAGCCTTGGTGTTGTTCAATTCTGGTGCATCACATTCTTTTATGAGCATGGGGTTTGTAGAGCGGCACAACTTATCACTTATGGCTATACCGTATGCCTATAAGATCCATACCGTGGGTTCACAAATGTTCATCAATACCCGCACGGATACAATAAGTTTGGTATTAGCCACCCACACTTACCACCTACAGTTCATGGTCATGCCTGGGCAAGGCATTAATGCTATTCTTGGAATGAACTGGTTGCGAGTGTATGGGGTAGTATTGGATATGAAGAGGAGAAGTGTAGAGTTACAGCTTCCTTCTTCTGAGGATAGGATGTCTCTTATTGTACCCTCAGAACTAGTCTTATCTGTTGTCGCCCATGCTGAAGCTGCTCCTGATCTTACCTCCATTCTGGTAGTATGTGAGTTCCTAGATGTTTTCCCTGAAGATCTTCCTGGGTTGCCGCCAGACCATGAGGTAGAATTCTCCATTGAGCTTGAGCCTATTACTGCCCCTATCTCTAGATGCCCGTACCGCATGGCTCCAAGGGAACTAGCAGAAATGAAGAAGTAGCGGGAAGAGTTGATGGACAAAGGTTTTATCTGTTCGAGTTCCTCGCCATGGGGTTGCCTAGCCATTTTTGTGAAGAAGGATGGTACTCTGTGGATGTGTGTGGATTACCGCCCCCTTAATGCGGTAACAGTTAAGAACAAGTATCATTTGCCCCGCATAGATACTTTGTTCGACCAATTAGCTGGTGCTAAGGTGTTCTCAAAGATTGATCTTAGATTAGGCTATCATCATATCAAGATCAGGCCACATGATATACCAAAGATAGCTTTCTCTACTAGGTATGGGCTGTATGAGTACCTAGTGATGTCTTTTGGTCTCACCAATGCTCCTGCCTTCTTCATGTACCTGATGAATTCAGTTTTCATGCCAGAGCTGGATAAGTTTGTGGTGGTTTTCATTGATGACATCCTGATCTATTCCAAGAATGATGAAGAGCATGCCTGACACCTCTAGATAGTACTGACTCGACTAAGGGAGCACAAGCTGTATGCTAAATTCAGTAAGTGCGAGTTTTGGTTAGATCAAGTGTAGTTTTTGGGGCATGTGTTGACACCTGAAGGCATTTCTATAGATCCCAGCAAGGTGTGAGATGTATTGGATTAGAAGTCTCCCAAGTCTGTGCACTAGATCCATTAGTTCCTTGGTCTAGCTAGATACTATCGGCGTTTCATTCCTGATTTCTCCAAGATAGCCCAGCCCAAGACCAAGCTACTTCAGAAAGAAGCTAAGTTTAATTGGAGCCCAGCTTGTGAAGAAGCTTTTCAATCTCTGAAGACTTTTCTGACCAGTGCTCCTGTGTTGTCCCAACCAGATATTGATAGGCCCTTTGATGTATACTGTGATGCCTCGAAGATGGGGTTGGGGTGTGTGCGTATGCAAGATGGGCGTGTGATAGCTTATGCTTCGCGCCAACTGAAGAAGCACGAGGTGAACTACCCCACTCATGACTTAGAGCTGGCTGTTGTTGTCCACGCTCTAAAGATTTGGATGCATTATCTGTTAAGCAACAAAGTGCATATCTTTACAGACCACAAGAGCCTCAAGTATATTTTCACTCAGTCTGAGCTGAACATGAGGTAAAGGAGATGGTTAGAGTTGATAAAGGATTATAATTTGGAAGTCTATTATCACCCAGGAAAGGCCAATGTTGTAGCAGATGCTTTGAGCCGTAAGTCACATCAGGTTGAGGAAATACCTTTGTCTATCAACCACACAGAGGTGCTAGCTCATATTGCATTGACCTCGGAATTGCTGGAGCAGATTACCCGAGAGCAAAAGGAAGATCCCAAAGAAATTTCTCACATCAGAAAATTGATGGCCAAAGGGCGTGGCCCTTACTTCAGTGTGGATGAACATGGAGTGGTGAGATATAAGGATAGACTGGTTGTTCCATCTAATGAGGAGCTAAAAAGGAAGATTTTGAATGAAGCCCATCATTCAAAGCTATTTATCCATCCTGGCAGCAACAAGATGTACCATGATCTATGCAAATTGTACTGGTGGTCCTACATGAAGCAAGACATCACCCAGTATGTTGCGGAGTGTGACACTTGTGGAAGAGTCAAGGCTGATCATATGCGTGCTCCTAGATATCTATAGCCCTTGCCCATTCCTGTTTGGAAATGGGAGGATATTTCCATAGATTTCATTGTGGGTTTACCCCGCACATCCATAGGCTATGATTCAATCTAGGTCATTATGGACCGTCTCACCAAGTCTACTCACTTTATCCCAGTGGACACTAGATATACTGCTAAGAAGTATGATGAGATATATTTTGATCAGATTGTGACCCTACATGGGGTTCCCCTTACTATCATTTTTGATAAAGGGTCAGTCTCTGTCTCTCGCTTCTGGGAGCAACTACAAAACTGTTTGGGTACTCATCTTCTTAGAAGCTTAGCATACCACCCACAAACTGATGGTCAAACTAAAAGGGTGAACCAGGTGCTCGAGGATATGTTGAGGGCTTGTACCATTTCTTTTCCTAAGAAGTGGGATAAGTGTTTGAAGTTAGCTGAATTTTCATATAATAACAGCTACCAAGAGAGCATCCGTATGGCACCATTTGAAGCTTTATATGGGTAGAAGTGTAGAACACCACTAAACTGGGTTGAAGTAGGAGACCATGGGTACTTTAGGCCTGATTTCATAAAAGAGGCTCGGGAGAAAGTAAGTATTATTTGTGGCCACTTGAAGGTAGCTCAGAGTCGACAAAAGGCTTACGCAGACAAGCGAAGAAGGCCTTTGGATTTTGTAGCTAGGGATTATATGTACCTCAAAGTATCTCCTATGAGAGGGGTGCACCAGTTTGGTGTCCATGGCAAGCTAGCCCCTTAGTATGTGGGTCCATACAAGGTGTTGTAGCCATGTGGCCCCGTTGCTTATCGTCTCCAGCTTCCTACAATCCTATCGGCGGTTCATAATATGTTGCACGTCTCATAATTGAAGAAATGTCTATGGGTTCCTGAAGAAGCTATGGAAATTGAAGGACTTCTGCTTCGACCGGATTTGTCTTATGTGGAGCATCCTGTTACAGTCTTGGATGAGAAAGAAAGAGTAACCAGGAACGGTGTGGTAAAATTTTACAAGGTGCAATGGCAAAATCATTCAGAGGATGAAGCTACGTGGGAACAGGAGAGCTACATAGTAAAGCATTACCCCCACCTCCTTCCCAGTTTTGATAGTTAGTTGTTGCGCAAAAATGTATTCCCTATCTCTTTCTCACACTAGGCACATAAAATCTCGGGTAAAGATTTTGTTTTAGGGGGGTAGATTTGTAACACCTCTGGTGTTACATTGTATTGCTTTGTTAAAACATCGCATGAGCATCGCATTTATGTGCATATGTGTATAACATGAATTGTAAATCAATGTTCGGCTTTGAAACATTTAAATGAAACATGAAATAAAGGTTACGTTCGTGTTACTTAATATTGCTTAGTATTCTAATCGAATTTTTCATTGAACACAAAAATGCTATGGAACATTTTGCGAATGGCGATAAAATATGTGTGGGCATGGGCAAGGATAGTTAGCTGGTACATCTAGTAGGTCAAAATGGGGATTCGACGTGAAATCGTTCGGAGTGACGTCGTTCCACGTAAGTTTTTAAAAGAGGTCAACGAAGCCGCTTTTGGCAATGTTTGTAGAGCGATCGGTTTAGGAAGTAGCATGACATCTTGACTTCGGTGGATAGCTTGATGTACCCTCTTGCGCATCGAACAATTAGCTTGGCATTCGGAGTGTTGCATACAAGTTTTCTAGCTACTTTAAAAAGCATGCACGTCACCTAGGTTAACTCTGGGCGTGGTCACCACTTGGCCGGCACGATGCTGGCTTGCTAGCGTGCACTGTCGCGTAGGCCATGCCCCACTACCACACCGGCCACGTCCCACTGCCGCGCCTGTGCATGTATGCACTCACCTGGCCTTTGCACTGCCGACCATGACCACCTGCCACCGCGTTGGCCACGGTCACCATTACTGCCTAGCCTGGCGCCGCCGCTGGCTCACCCAGCGCGTGCACCGGAGCACCGTATGCGTCCTCACTATTGTCCATGAACACACCACGCACAGGCCCTGGCTGCTATTGCCTTGGCTGCCTGCTGCCCCTCATGGCGTGTGAGTCACCTTGCCGGCTCACGCGCTGCATCCTGGATGCCGAAACACGACTGCCGTGCCAGGCCCTGCCCTGCTCTGCTCTAGCCAGAGGCGCACCGGGTCCCGCACTACACACCGCCAGCGGCCATGCATGGCACTGCTCCATTGACTCCCCTTGGCTGCTCGCACGATGGACGATAGCCTGCTCCACCATCCTCTCCGTGTCACATTGCACTGTGTCCCCTTATCTGGCATTGCCCGCTGCGACGATGTGCCAAGCCACATCGGCTTGCAGCCATGGCTGTGCGGATAGTCATCTAGGGCATATCCCGCTATCCCCCATCGTGGTGCGTGTTTGATTGTTGCGTTGACATCCGTAGCCGGACTGAGCCAAGCCACGCCAGGACACCCTGCCTCCGTTGTCTCCATGGCCGTCGGGATGGTTCTTTCAAATTCGCCGTGGTAGCGGTGACTTGTTACAAATTGATTACGTCTTCAACTCCGCTAGGTAGCCTATAGTCCTACCGACCCCACATCGCCGCCTGTAGCTCCATCTTGTACTCCAATTTTGAAATGCCGCGTCATTGGGTCCATAAGACTGGGGTGGTCTACGTCGTTGGCTAACCACACAACCAAGGCACCCCATGGCAATTTAGTGCACCACCAGCCCAGCCTTACCCTCTTGAGCCCCCTGCGCACCTTGGTCGCAGTGTTGCTGTAGTCCAGCCATCACCGAGCGTTGTCACAACATCGGTGGGCACGTGGCTGGCTTTGCTCGAGCCATCTCCGGTCGTACCGTCAACATGAAGGTATCCTTGGGTAGTCCCTTGAGCTCGCTAGCTTAGTGCTTGCTCTGTCTTCGCTGTCACTCACGGGAACGCACCCGCCATCGCAGGAAGGGGACCACCGCTGGGGAGGGAGCTCGGGGTAGCGCCTCTGCTTGCTGTGTCACCCCTAGTCGCTATGTGTTGTCTTCAAGGTAACCATCGGCCCCTTAGCTAGGCCTTAGAGGCTTGGATGACGCCGGTGTGGCCGCCCGGTGCCCGCGCCGTCGCGCTAGTGCCTACACGGGTGCCGGGGGACGTCGCCGCGGTAAATAAGAAGGAGGGGGAGGGCGTATCTATAAAAACATAGACTAGTGTAATAGTGCTCGAGCTAGTTGTGCGAATAGAGTAAAGGGCGGGGGCTTAGTTGTGATTGCGCCAGGCACGCGCAGTTCCACGTTGGGCCACCATTGTTGGGCCGCGCTGAGGCCTGCTGGCGTGCGCGGGCGGGAAGACGGAGTGGGCCGAGCCAGCGTGAGTTGGGCCGAGGGGTAGGATTCGGTTTCCTTAAATTCTAGTAAATTAGAAATGTTTATTCATTTTAGTTATGAATTGAACTTCGATAAATCGTAGTAAATTGCGTAGTTGTCTAAAAATAGTAAGACTAATTTTGTTAGGTTAGCAAAAATATCATCTGTTGGATAGTATAGTTGGATTGTAGTTAGCTGTGGCGAGTATTGGGTCATAAATTCAAAACTAGAGAGCTAATATTAGGTAGGTTAATACTTGTAGGAATATTCATGGATAATTGGTGATAGATATAGCCACAAAAATTTTATAGTAGGTTCCCTAGGCCCTTATATACTTGCTGTAAATTTTGTAGCCTTAGAATAAGTTGTTAGATAGAGTAGCTATTACCTTTGCTTTATCGTATATTGCGTAAATTAGCATTAGGAGTAAGAATATCTGTAGTTGCTGTAATAATCATGAACATCATACTTCAAAATGGTTATCGGTAACAATAGGTAGCCTCATACCGTGGTCAGTAGCATTAGCTTAGTAGTTAAACATATGTACTTTTATTTTAAGAGTTGTTGTTGTCATATTGTTAATCATTGCATCATCATTTTATGTAGATCATGAACTAGTAGACTTCGTGCCTGTCGGTGAGCCAGAATACGACGAGGTGATCGAGGAGTACGAGAAGGAGATCCTCGTGCAGGAGGAAGCCCAGGAGCCTATTGGTGCTGACCCTGCTGACCCGGCGCCTGCCCAAGGCAAGCCCCGGAGCATAACCCATATTTTTATGATCACTAAATATATATATGTGATGTGCATTTAAGTTACAGGCATTTTATGGAAACTACCTGCATAAACTTACCTACCCATGAGTCCTACTAGCACAGGTCGAGTAGCTGCTAGGCTCAGGATATCGATAGCGTGAGTAACCTGCCGTTACTCGCAAATAGGTAATAAATATGAACACTCATGATAAAATTGTGGAAAGAAAATGGTGACTGGGCAGGGATATGAATTGGGTACTGGTGGGTGTAAGGGGTTACGTCCTGCGGCCAACAGGGTATGACTTGGCTACACTTTTTCTCTGTCCGTATCGATTAAGGACCGGTCGTTGCATATGACTCTAGACAAGTCACAGATTTATTGTCCCGAGCGCATACTTGAGTATGGGCACAGGAAAGACTTGTTGCCCTCTTGTCACGGATCCAGCTCTTTTCGGACTGACTAATGGGGAGAGGAGGTGGTGGAGGTCCTTGCATCACACTAAGTCCGGGACTCGGAATGTGGGGGCTTGGAGTCCATGTTTGGACGGGGACCTAGACACCCGGGACAGGAGGGTGATGGGTTAATCCTGCTTGTGCCTAGGGTATAAGTGGAACGTGTGTTTTCAGGGCACCCAGCTGGGCACATTGATTCACGAATTAGTGAGAAATCCGGTACGGCTTGTCTGCGGTTTAGCACCGTAGTAAGAACTGAAAATGGAAAAGGAGAAGAAACAGAATTGATTGCTCAACTCTTGCTTGAAAGTAGAATAGGTGCTTATATAGACTGGCTAGATGATAACTTAATCCGGCTGATAATAATAATACATAAATAAGGACTCACTCTTAGTATTGCTTTCTACTAAAGAAAACCAGCAAACCATAAAGCCTATCATACTCCTTGGAGTCAAGAAATTATTCCTACTAGTCGGGTAAGTCTTGCGAGTACATTGTGTACTCAGGGTTTATTTACCCCTGTTGCAGGTGATGCTTGAAGAGTACCTTTGTGTGGAGGATCCTTCTGGTGGGCTCAGACGGAATCATCGCCCCTACCGCTAGATGTTATTTTTTAAAATTCCGCTGTTACCATTCCGCACTCTGGTATTTGGTATTGTAATAATGTACTTTTTAAGAAACTCTAATATATGAAATGGACTCGTGTTGTAACTCGTTCTTATTATTGGATCATTGGGAAAAATATGGATCTTTCGGGTTCTCCCTCGGGGTGTGCCCGGTGGACACCGCTTGCTGTAGCATTGCTTTCGGGGTGCTTAGTGTTTGGTAGAAGACGAGCACCTCCGTAAGTATGCTATTTCAGGCAGTTTTGCCACACCAGCCCTCAGCCGTCGAGCGAGGCGGAACCAATCTTTTATCGTTTGGGCAAAAAGTGTAGTAGCGTTCTTGTCTGACCAGAAGCGTCAACATTCGACAGTTATTAGCTCCACCTCATTGGGTACCCCGGTATTAGGTCCCCGACAGCAAGGGATAAGGGGCCGAGCGCCATTGGGAAAGGACCCGAGTATCACGACGAGCCCTAACTGGATCACGACGGCGAGGTGATGGTGTGGGTGCGTCGGTGCGACAGCGAGGGCGGAGCACTACGACGCGCTTCAGGCTTGGCTAGCTTCGCCCGATGGCGGCGCCTCTAAGGGCTCGTCCGTTTGGTGAGGGCGACTGTGCAGGTACAACGGCGAGGGCGGTGACGGTGCGGGTACGACGGCGTGGGCGACGACGACGCGGGTGCCACGACGAGGGCGAGGGCGAGTGCTGCCGGTCATCGATCGAAGGAGAGGAGATATCGCGGCATGGAGTGTGAAGGAAGGTTCAAGAGATCGGGAGTGTGCGGGACTTGGGGATGAGATTGGGCGCCCGAGATTCTGGTTTCTTCCCTTCCGTCGGTTTGGTGCGGCGCAGAATCAACGGCGCGGAGCGGCATCGTAGGGGCCATCCCACCTGCCAGTGCCGAGCAAGATCGCAGGGGGGCGCGACAGGACGAGGTGACAAATGATGCACAAAAAAGTGTCCACGCTTTGTTCTTTTTAGTTGTAGGAGATACAACAGAAGTGCAAAGTGCGTACACTCCACGTCCGCTCACACGTGCATGTCCAAACACATATGGGTGTGTCCAGACATAATTATTTCTTCAGATTTGCTAGCGCCTAGACGTCCAATCTAGGCGCTAGTTCGAAAGCTGCCTACAGAGGGAGCGAAAGAGCGCCTAGCGCGTTGGGCACTTGAGGGAGCGCACCAGTAGTGGTCCCACGCCACCATGGACGTCACCCACGCCGCCCTAGACGTCGTCTGCGCCGCCGCCCGATTCCCACGCGCATCCCATGTGTAACACCCGATCTACTTTTGAAACATCCAGATGCAACGTTGTAACATACAAAAGAAGACAGATGAAGCACTTAAAACAAACGTTTGAAACACTTGCGAAAACGCCTAAAAAATATTTGAAAACCATTGCAAACATATGCAACATCCAGATGAAACATTTGCAAACATACGTATGAAACACCTAAAAATATTTGAAGCATACGCTTGCAACATGTATGTATATGCAACATCTAGATCTACATCGAGACAAACACTTGCAACATTCATCTGGAACATATGAAACATTTAGAACATACACTTGAAACATACATGTATAGCCATTACATGTGTAATATCTCGATCTATTTTTACAACATCGATATACAACACTTGCAACATACCTCGAAAACATCCGAAACACGAAACATACTATTGCAACGGGGCTTTCGGCGTAGCATCTGCTTGTTGCTTGGACAAATAGAGGCTAGTCGACGGGGAGCTCGACGTCGGCACGGAGCTTGAAGCCACGGAGTGGCGCGTAGGTCGCTGGTGTGGGGCTTGTCGGCGGCACGGACCTAGGCTAGGGTAGGTGGATGGAGTACGGCCACGGCGGGAGGCGCGAATCCGGGAACGAGCTAGCAAGCACCTAACGCGTCGGTCTCGCCGTGCGCGGCGCGGGCGGGCGGGCGGCGGGGGCACGAGCAAGGGGCAGTGGCAGCGCGGGCGAGGACGGAGCCCGTCCCACGAGCATAGTGAGCGGACGACGCGAACAGAGACGGCGTGGGCGAGCGCGGGTCTTTTTGATTTGCATCGATCTGTCTCCGTGTCTGTCTCTCCTCTGTCTATGTACTACCTGCCCGAGCAATAGCCTAGCTGCTAATACCTTGTGATGGATGGATATATGCAGCTGCAGCTGCAGCTGCTAGCTAGACGCGGTCGTCGGCGGTGGTGGTGCCGCCGTTGGTTCTGATCGACATCATCGTCGTCCCATGCCCGTTGAGCTGCTGCTGCTGCTGCTGTTTGAGGTGCTTCATCTCTCTACCTTTGCCCCAGAGGAAACCGTAGAGTCCGAGGATGATGAGCACGTCGCCGAGCAGGCTGCCGACGGAGACGTCGGTGCCGAGCAGCAGCGAGTCGAGCACGGTGGTGGCCACCAGCGAGAGGGAGTTGAACATGGACGGGTAGATGGGCCCTCGCCTCGTGATGGCCCAGGAGATGAGGCAGAAGGTGGCGGCGGTGTTGAAGACGCCCGAGTAGACGACGGTGACGAGGCGCAGGTCCCACGACAGTCGCCACGACGCCGGGTCGCCCCTGCTGATGACGGCGCCGATGGCGAGCGCCTGGACGGTGCCGCAGACGCAGGCCAGCAGCGTGGACAGGTACTTGCAGGGGAACACCCTCCCGACCCTGGCCTGCACGATGAACCAGAGCGCGTAGGCGAGGCAACTGCCGCACAGGTACACGGTGCCGAGCGGCATGTTGCGGTGGCGGCGCGGGGCCGGAGCAGGTGCGTCGGCCACGGGTGCAGCAGCGGGCCCCTGTAGAGGCTGGTCACCATGGTGCCGCCCACGCACACGGCCGTGCCGGCCATCTTCGCCCGCCCTGCCCACGTCCCCGCCGCCAGCTTCTCCACGCGGAGCAGCACCGCCATCAGGAAGGTCACCACGGGGATGAGGTTCAGGAAGTTGACGGAGATGGCGGCCGTGGTGGCGCGGAGGCCGTAGTAGTGGAGACCCATGGCGAGGACGATGCTGAAGAGCGCGCTGATGGACATCCACCCCAACACCTTGAAGGTCACCTTTGGCACCATGGACCTGCACGCACCCGTCACCGCCACACATACACCATGGACGGACCACAGTAATATAATGCTTACTCTGTTAATTAACATGCACATAGTGTGGTGCTGGTGTCTGGCCTGTGAACTGTGATAGCCTGCTGGCCGCACATCACACACACAGGTCTGCTAGCTGCTAATGATACAGTAGTGACAAAGCAGGCATCAGCCAAACTGCACATCACACACAAAGATGAATGAGACGACTCACGACTGCATGCTGTAACTGACACAGGGTAGCAGTGACAAATATATATAATAATAATAATGCATGGTATGGCTAGCACTCATCACTACTGGGCATTGGCTAGGCTCTTCCAGCCAAATTCATCACTATTGCAAAGTTAGTGCTAAATTTCTTAGGATGTGGCTAAGTGATAAAAATTTCTGCCGTGGCCCTGTGGGGGCTTTGGAAATCAAGGAATGCGTGGTTTGTGTTTTCAGGAGGGTAATTCGAAGGATGTGAAGTCCTTGATCCTGAAAATTGCAATCATCGTCCAGGGCTCTGGTTGATTATCTACCCACCGGACCACCATCTGGAGTACAATTCCAAACTTGCCGAATTGAGAAGAGTTGCATCAAGTCCAGCAAGATTGACATGTTGAAGCATGCAAGAGAGATCAATACAATGGGAGAAGCTTCTTATGCCTGAATGCTACAGACGGGTACCTGCCGGCCGAAGCAGAAGGGTTGTTGTCCAAGAGTACTTCCTTTCAAGCAGTTGGTTCGGCCGGGCAAATGGGTGAATTTGGCTTAGCCCTATAACTTTTTTTAAAAAAAATATCGAAATAATAAACCTGTTTGTTGGCCATTAGCGTTGAATGATGAAACCTGGCCTGATCGAGCAAAAGGAAAGAGAAGCTAATAAGTCCGTCCGTCCAAAGTGCTACACTACCTAAGCCAGCAGGAGTGTACGGCGACGACCTTTCATTTCCAAACAAAGTGAAAAAGGAAAAAAGAAAAAGAAGAAGAAGAAGATGCATCCACTGCACATCCTTGTCTGTGTGTAACAGAATACAAGGGTCTGTTTGGTTTTCATAAGTCAGGTGACTTATCAAGTCAGGTGACTGGAAACCAGTGACTTATAAGTCATGCCTGTTTAGTTGCAGATGACTTATAAGCTCATTAAAGGTGTGGGCCCCACGTGGAAAAGGGTGACTTATAAGTTTTAAACAGGGGTGAACCAACTTAAAACTTATAAGCAGAGGCGACTTATAAGTTGGTGGTGTTTGACAAAATAAATCACTTATTTTATTTTTTAACTTATAAGTAGGTGATTTATTTGGAACCAAACATGCTCTAACTACACAGTACAGAGAACGCGACACCTGAGATATGAGTTTTGTCCTAACTACACAGTACAGAGAACGCGACACCTGAGATATGAGTTTTGTCTCATCAGGTCGGGGAATATATTGAGATGTTAGGCATCATCAACAGCATGCGGCAAGAATTGAATTGAAGAGGACAGCATTGAACGGAGTATACAGCATTTGGGGCAAAGGAGACATGGTGTGTCATGTCTGTCTAGCACCTGTTGTGCTAATCCGAGCAAGTTAAGGAAGGCATTAATTGAAGGAACTAACTAACTAAGGGCACTCCCAATAAAAAAAATTAGTAGTTTCTATAACATAGGATATCGTACAAAAAAAATACTCTTTTTCAACCCATGGTTTCTATGAGTAATAACTATTTTATCTTTCTCTCTCCTAACTCTATCTTTTTCTCCAATGAGAGTGCGACACGAGCTCTCTAGAAACTGGTGGTTTCTCCCCAATGGCGATTTTATGGTTTCTTAGTGCATTGGGTCAAGAGTAGACCTGGTTTCTTCATGAAGAAACCATTTCTATGATTTTTGCTCTCTTTCTTCATTAATTACATTGCCACATCAACGTTTTGTCTACGTAGCAAGTCATTTAATGAGAATAGAAATCATCATTAATGCATCATTGGGACTGCCCTAACAGACTGATCGACGACGCTACAAGTACACACTCACAATCACAAGACGGCACTCGACACGGCCGGCATATCTATCTCTCATCTCATCCGATCCCTTTTGATTTGACGGCAGGTACATCGATCATATGAAGTTGAAGCATGCATGTTCTTCTTCTCAGCATTTCTTTACACGTACGTGAACCTAGGTAGCTAGCTAAGCTAGTATCCCTCTTGCAGTTTTGCATGCTTGTCAAGACAAGGCAGGGCAGGCAAATATATTCTGGCAGTCAAATCAAATGCCTGTCAAGCAACCAATCCTAAACCACCAGGATAGCTGCCTGTGCCTGGGCAAACAACCAAACACCCTCGTATAGCTAGACTTTTTTTTATCATCAAATCAAATTAATTTGTTCATATATTGAGCCAGTTCGGCTGGCTGATTCGTTTTGTTGCTGATTCGTGAAGAAGTATTGCTGGCTGGTTTATGTGAGAAAAAAAATACTATTCTAACTGAAAATTTACGATTATTTACGATAAGCCACAGCCAAACGAACATGCTGATTACATATCTCGTTGTTATATTGTTTTTTTGTGAACGTAAGTCTTCGTTATATTGTGGTTGGCCAGCTGCCAGCTGGTATACATAGACTGCAGTAGTCATCAAATAACTACTAGTACACGACAAGCTAGAGTTTGTTTACTTTGTGACACGAGGGAAATTATCTAATTCATTCAAGTGGCTTCATAATACTACTAAACACTTATTATTATTGCACACATCATGCTGCAATATATATAATATGCATTAATTGTGGGTGCGTACTACTAGGTAGGTAGAGGTACCTGTCAAAGTAGAGGGCGAAGGAAGCGACGACGATGGCGCCGATGAGGTTGCGGTAGGCGAGCAGGACGAAGGGCTCCATTCCCACGTTCAGCGCCAGCTTCGACAGGAGCAGGGCGCCCATGGTGAAGGTCTGCACCAGCACCATGCTCGCCGGCAGCATCACCGCCTCCATGGACCATGCCATCTTCGTCGTCGTCGTCTTCTCGCCCGGTCCACCTCCACAATCCTGATGTTCGACGTTGAACGTACGATCGATCGTCGCCGACCAACGACGAGCTCGACGCTGCCGCCGCCGCTTCCGGCCGATCCTATATATGAAGCCTGATCTGCAGTCGTCTCGTCTCCCTGCACAGACGACGACGACGATGGATGGATGGATTCTCACAGCACAGCTAGCAGCTCAACTGCCTAGGTACCCATACCCATGGATGCAATGCAATTCGATGGATCAATGACAGCTAGCCTAGCTAGCTAGTACCGTACCTGAATAGCACTTGCGTAAGCGCATGGCAATCTCATTAGGCCATGTGTACATACTACTACAATCTCCATGGATCCATGATGAACGAAATTGCCCGACAATCGATGCATGGACTGCATTGTATTCATCATCTCTACTCTTTTCATGTAGGGCGTTTAGTTCCCACCGAATCCAAACTTTGGCACTATGTAAAAAGAAGATTCTCCATCACACTAAACTTGTGGTACATGCATGGAGTACTGAATATTGACGAAATCAAAAACTAATTGCACAGTTTGGTCGTATTTTGCGAGACGAACATTTTGAGCCTAATTAGTCAACGATTAGACAATTAGTACCAAATACAAACGAACAGATGGATCGAGTGAAACGTGGGCAATTATTTCAGCCAACGACTCTCTTTTTTGCAGTTATGAACTAGAGGAGGAACGGAAAGGATGGAGGTGACCAAACATGCATGTGACATATGTGTGATGGGAGGGCAGCATTGTTTGCGGGTATATTAGTGCTGTTTAAGCAACAAATTAAGTTTGTAAATTGCAGTATAAAAAAGACTACTAGGTACAACAGCACTCCCGGCCCATCCAAAAAGCGAGAAAGTAACGAGCTTGCATTGTTTAATTTGCCCACAGCGATTGCACACTTGCACTGGCCAGAGCCATTCTTTACATGTGTAGATGCAGCAGGTGGCCGGTGGACTGATGACATGAATGCACGGAACGGTTTGCAGTTTTTGCAGCACATACAAAACCTTGACTACTACCTGTCTCTCTTTTAGAGAATAAAAATTGTTTTCTTCTTCTTCTAGATCTTCCATCCACACGTACGTAGAGACTGAGACCACTTCACCTTTAATTTCTTCTTCTTCTTCTTCTTCTTCTTCTTCTCTCTCTCTCTCTCTCTCTCTTTCTCTCTTTTCTGTTTTGATGATTGCTCATCAGACAGCATCCTCTCTTTGTTGCGTCGCTTGCTTTGGTTTCTCTTGGCCGTCCCTGTCTATTGCAGTAATATTGCTGGATGGAGGAGGAGCATCTGATGCCTCTTTGGTCTTTGCCCAGAGGACAAAGTATAACCCAGCAATTACAAGAGCAGAGCCCAGGGCGCTGCATGGATCGAGAATCAAATAATTAATTAAAGCACATAATAATAATAAATCAATACTGTATTTTTTGACTAAGCAGTTGAATCAATTGGAATAATTTGCACATTGGATAGATCGGAGTAAGGCCCAGTTTAGTTCCCCAAAAATTTTGCAAAATTTTTCACATTCCCCGTCACATCGAATCTTTAGACGCATGCATGAAGTATTAAATATAAATAAAAAATAAAACTAATTACACAGTTTAGACGAAATCCACGAGACGAATCTTTTAAGCCTAATTAGACTATGATTAGACACTATTTGTCAAATAACAACGAAAATGCTACCGTGCCCATTTTACCAAAAATTTTGGAACTAAACTGGCCCTAAGCTAGCGGGGGTGATGCATGCATGCATATTATGTATGTATACTAGTAGTAGCTAGGTACTGTACCTTCCAACATGGAGCTGTTCATGGAGAGCGACGACGTTGATAGCACCTGCTATCAGTTGTATCAGAGGTGTGAATGCAGTGGTAAAGACTGGACCTCTTTGCTCGATGCACCAAGACATGGCCAAGAAACCAACTCCAGACCCCATTATCCCCTTAATAATTAATAACAGAGCAATAATTAATGGTCTATATATAATCATCGATCTAGGTTAATTATAAGCTGAATTAATTTGCCTCTCATGTCAATTACATACCACAAAGAGCACAGTGATGATCTCAAGCTTGGTTCTGAGGATCCACACTGACAGGTCCCTCTCTGTGGCCAGCCCCACGGCAGCCATCTGAAGGAAGCTGAGCAAGAACATGAGGGCATTACCAGAGTAGAGCGCCGGGTACTTCTTCCCCAGTCTTGACTGGAGGATGAACCAAAAGGACCAACATGCTGCGCCTGCAAGTAGAGCCACAGACCCAATCGTCCATTGATGATGTGCGCCAACGCCATGTCCCGCCGCGGCCGCCATTGCTGCTCCAGGTGCAGCAGGTGAGGGTTTGGTCAGTGATGGACCTTGGTAGAGTGCAAGCAGGATCGCTCCTGTGAACCCTACTGTTGTGCCAATCACCTTCGCTATGCCGGCGCCAGTCTTGAGGTCCAGTTTCTCCATCCTAGTAATGTATAGCATGCAGTTACACTTAATTACAGCATCAATTAATTAAGTAGCTAGGTAGCATATACTTAATTGATTACGCGTACCCAAAAGGAAGTGCCACAAGAAAAGTGAACATGGGAGTCATGTTGATGAAGGCACATGCAAATGTTGCTGTGGTGTATCGTAGCCCCACGAAGAACAGCCACTGCGTAAGTGAGGCACTACATATATACATACACATACGATATTATTGTGCATGTAATTAACAAAGGAATTAAGCTTTTTGATGATTAGCACAAGTCATGAAAAAAGCATCTCAACTACTACTATACTGAAGAAGAGCGATGAGAGATCACAACTACTTACCCAAGCACTGCACTGAAGAAGAGATACACAAAGATCTCAAGTGTCATCTTAGGCCTTGTCTTCCTACACGCAACATATATATTATGCATGGTAAATCAGCAAGTAGCTAGAGTACATCTAATTATCAACCTTAATTTACTTTTCTATGAAAATTTCATTCCAACTTCCACACAAGTACATGTACAGACAGACAAACTTAATTAGTGACGCCTGAAAGACACTTGAGCTGTCACTCACAAACTGTCACAAGCAAAGAGATCTTGAGAGATTGTTACGTGTTATAGCACGCAGCTAGCTAGCAATAGCATACCTCTCCCGGTAGTAGGCGATTGGGGCGAGGAAGAGGAAGGCGGTGAGCTGACGAAGCGTGATGAGGACAGTGGTGTGCATCCCTTGGTTGAAGGCCATCTTCGTCAGTGTGTTGAGCACGGCGAACACTACAACAACGGACAGCATTGTTGCCGTAGGCTTGCAGTCACCCCAAGCATAACGGCCCATCGATGATCTCCTCTAAAAAGGATATGAGATTGGAGATCAAGTGATGTGATGGTATCCGATCGATCCAGCAGCTGCAGGGCACTACAATAGAAGCTCTATGCTAGCTCTGCCTCCAATCTGTGTTTGCCTTGCACATCCACACATTGCATTCACGCAGGGGCTAACTATTTATACATGTCCAATGTCCAATTGGCCATGGCCTCCAGCTCAGCAAGCAAGCAATCCTGTGCAGGGAGACCTATAGCTAGCTAGCTAGTTTACTTTATGTGCACTCAAGAATGATACCTTGAATTAAGATAATATATATGTTTGCAGCTGGTGGGCCCAGGGATATTTTTCTACACCATTCGACCGGAAGAACCTATCTGGCAAAAGAATAAAGGTAGAATATTATTGTGCAAGTATGCAACTACTTTATGCTCAAATAAAATAGGCAAATGAAGGATGCTTTAATTTGGAAAAGCTAAGCTTCAGAATTTTCCTTTAAAACAAGTAAACCGTTTTTGCATGTACTATTATTAGTGCTAAGCATAACCTTTGCCGAGAACTCTAAAATAATACACAATAATTTATTAGGTAATGTCCATTTTTTTACCTCGACCTTGCACGTCAGTCTGACTTTTAACCATGAACTATGAAATTATTAGGTATCAGACGTCCTCCGACTGTCAAAATTGGACAAATGTCATCCTCTTGCTGGTTTCAAAGGTGAATTTCTATTTTTGTAAGAATAAAAAATGGTTTAATCTCTAAAAATTCATAACTAATATAACTTATAAATTATAAAAGTATGAAACTAGTACCAATTTATTTCTAAAAGGTTATCTATCTAGGTTTTTTTTATCTATTTAGAATTATTTCAAACTGATTTATTTTTATTTCTATATTATTTTATTGCTCATAGTCGTGCTCATTATTTATTTAAAAATGGATATAATCTAAATAACACCAAATAGAGTAGCAATAGATAGATAACAATTTTAAAGAAAACTGGCACTAGTTTCATATTTTTCTAGTTTAAAACAAACTAGGTATAAATTTTCAGAGATTAAACCAGATTTTACTATTTTTAGAATTAGAAAATAGAAACCTACCTTTCAAACCAGTTTTTAGAATTAGAAAATATAGAAGCCTAACTTTGGTCAAGTTTTATAAAATATATAATAACATCAAATTATTTTATTAAATTTTCATTGCATACTCATGATAATATATTTATTTTAACTTGTACACATGCAGTGCGGATCTCACATGTTTTGCCACATCAAGTTAAATCCCCTGCATAGCACTTGCAATTGTATATGTCAATCGCATAACAGTTGTGTTAGTTGACTTGAAAATTGTTCTTATGCATATATATCTATATATGCAAAATTAGCCCCAAGGGTTTGGATCCTGCAGGGATCCCACCACGGCCGTGTAGTTGTTAATTTATTTTTTCTTGAAAACTTGACCAACATTGGAGATTAGGACAAAACTAGAGTTGTGCCTATAATTTAGAACGGAGGGAGTTAAAGAAAATGGTGGAGGAGAATTAAGCTTGCGTATAGAACGAAAGAACAATCTGGCTGAGGAAAAAGAGAAAGTAAAATGGAAAAGCAAGGGTATAGAAGAACCATGCAACCCGTATGTCAATGCATGCATATTTGCATGGTTATTGGGCGGTTGGGCCATGTTTGTTGAGTTGAATTGAAAAAAGAAAGAAACGAAAAGCACCCAGCATATGCTATCTAGCAAGCTTTATTTCTCTCCTTCCAGCCACAGTTGAGCGATGCGTGGTGGATGGATTACATTGCTCGCTGTGCAGTGTTCTATATACAAACGCATGCATTTCGTTCCATCCATCCTTTGATCCATTCATCCAGGCGTGTGTGTGTTTAATAATTTCATTTCAGATGAACCAATGTTCTATGTTAGATACAGCACATGGGCGACCAAGTGTAGACAAATCCAAAGACAACAAGGATCTCTCTCCATCACTTTCCTCTCTCTCTCTCTCTCTCTCTCTCTCTCTCTCTCTCTCTCTCTCTCTCTCTCTCTCTCTCTCTCTCTCCATTCTCCATTGCTTTGTTATTTCCTTGCGTCACATGGTATTCTCTGCATATCAGCTGGTCAATGTAATCAACTCAATGATACTACTTGCATGCCAAAATCAATCGATCACTCGATCATATCTGGTGGATACATTGCCATATATATAGCTAGCATGATCTATCGCCACTAACTAACATATATTCTGATCTTATGCTCCTCCAATACATAATAATGAGCATATAGGACTACTGCTAGTAGAACAAAAAAAAAACAACAATGTTCGTTGCAAAAAAAAACAATGTTTTTTTCCTCGAAGACGCAAAAGGCTTGCGCGTCATTGTATTAAAGTAAATAATAGTTGTTTACAACGCGCCTGATTGGCACCCTAGGGGTGGTCTAGATAGATTAACATGAATGCTCATATACACCCCCCTAGTGTACTCTGCCTCTAGGTTGTTACATTGGACAGACAACCGAGGTTCTTGGCATCGACCAAACCCATTGACCTGCCTGTGCTTGGTAACAGCGAGATCTGCTGCAGCTCGGCGGAGACCCCGCGAAAGAATATGGTGTTCCGCTCCTTCCATAGCTCCTAGGCTACCAGGGCAAAGGCATAATTCACTACGCCAGATTTGCACATCACTGCCGGATTTATGAGAACCGGCAGTGATGTACCTTCACTGTCGGTTATGAGCTTGAAAATGAAAAAAATGATTGGGGCTGGGCTAAAACCGGTAGTGAAGGACCACATCACTGCCGGTTTATGGCTTGAACCGGCAGTGTTTTGGAAGGCACTCAGCACTGCCAGTTTAAGTCAAGAGCCGACAGTGATTGGGCTCTATCACTATCGGTTCTAGCCAAGAACCGACGGTGATAAGCCTACAACACAAAAAGGCTACAACCATCCTCTCCTTCCTCCTCTCTTCCATCTCGAGAACAGAGGCGCGCGTTTGGACCCTTCCCTCCATTGTTGCGGCTGCTCTTCACCATGAAGCTAGTGCTTGGATTTTGAAGAATGGCTTGATCTTTCTACTTTAAGGTTAGTAACAAACATCGACTCCTTTGATTTTGTTGCTTAATTAGCTTCGTTTTGATGGCTACATTGCTTGATTCTCATTCTAGTTCTTTCTTCATTCTAGAGAGCACTTTTTCAATTGGACATTTGTGCTAGACTCAAATTGTGGTGAATCCATCATCCAAAAGGTTGGTGTCTATGAACACATTTAAATTCCTAGCTAATTATTCCATGGTGGTCCAAGATCATCATTGTTAGTATATGATGCTATAATTTGTTCTTAGAAGTAGAGTAGAATAGTTGTTCTTCAATATTGTGCAATAATTGTTTTTTACTACGATTTCCAATTTACAGGGTCGGGGCTACCAATTTCAATTTTTCAATAATTAGTGTACAATAATGTTTTCCAAAAATAGTACTTTCGAGCTACAATTGTTGCTCATGAAGCTCGATTTCTTATTAATTCTTTGTAATTACTGTCTTAGTATTTTTTTGTGCAGAGATGGATCGAGAGTGGATGCATCTGTCCCAAATGGACAAGCGGTACATGCATGGCGTCAACCAGTTTATCACCGATGCCAAAACCTATGCTGGGAATGGGAACCCTGTCTTCTGTCCATGCAAAGATTACAAGAATCATAGAAACTTTCGTCAAATTGAGTCTATACAATCGCACTTGATTACTAGGGGGTTCATGCCAAACTATACGATATGTACTATGCATGGCGAGGTTGGTGTGAATGTTCTGCAGGAAAATGATGATGATGTGGACATGCCTGATGTAGCCATCCACGATGCTGACGAGGAACCCTGTGTCAACATGGAACCTATGACCATAGTTAATAATGTGTTTGGGAACACGCTAGCTAACGACACCGAGGATAACGATGGCATTTCTTAGCTGCTACGTAATGTAGAGACCGGTTGTCTTAGTGAAAGGCAGCTGTGAAAGTTAGAGAAAATGAGACAAGATGACAAAACACCATTATATATGAATTGTCCAATGAGCAAACTGGAAGCTGACATCATATTGTTAGAGTTCAAATCGACAAACGGATTGAGCGATAAAGGCTTCGATCAGTTGTTAGGTATAATAAGGAAAATGCTCTCAGAAAAAAAATGAGTTGCCAGAAAAGACATACTTGGCCAAGCAAATGATCTACCCCATCGGCCTTGAGGTTGAAAAAATCCACACGTGTTCCAATGATTGCATATTGTACTGTGAAGAAAAATACAAAGACTTAGACAAGTGCCCCAAGTGTGAAGCTCCACGGTACAAGGAAGGGCCATCAAATGAGGGCACCAATACCAGAGGAGGTCCCATAAAGGTCATTTGGTATTTCCCTATAGCTCCCTAGGTGCATAGGTTGTTTGCATGTACAAAGTCAGCCAAGCTGTTATGCTGGCATGACAAAGAGCGTAAGAAAGATACAATGATGAGGCACCCTGTCGATGGGCATGACTAGAGGACTGTCAATACTATGTTATATAAGGACATTAGTGGAGAGGTAAGGCACCTTTGGTTTGCTTTGAGCACAGATGGGATGAATCCTTTCGACCATGTTAGAAGCAATCATAGCACCTAGCTAGTGATGCTCTGTATATAAAACCTTCCACCTTGGGTCTATATGAAGCGGTCATACATCCAGATGCCAGTACTGATCCAAGGGCCAAGACAACCTGGGAATGACATCAATGTGTTTCTGGAACCAGTGATCGATGAACTAGTGGAGATGTTTAAAAATGATGTACCGAATGTTTGGGACGAGTACAAAAAGGACCATGTCACGATCAAGGGAGTACTTATCGCTACAATCACCAACCTGCCAGGTCGAGGTTCGTTGTTTAAAGAGAAGACAAAAGGCTATATTGGATGTGTTGAGTGCTTGGACGACACCGATGCGGTAAATCTACCAAATAACTCAAAGATAGTTTATATAGGATATCGTAGGTTCCTACCTAAGGATCACCCTTACCGTAGGAACAGAAAAGATTTCAACGGTGCTATTGAGAAACGCTTAGCTCTAAAATATCAAGACGGGCCTACGATACTTTGAGACTCAACAAACTAGGGGTTGTCCTTGGGAAGGGGGACAATGCAGTAGCAGCGCCTGATGGGAGTGTTTGGAAGAAAAAAAATAGTTTTCTAGAAACTACCTTACTGGCTATTTCTGAGTGTACGCCATTGTCTTGATCCCATGCACAGCACTAAAAACATGTGCGCTAACACTCTTAACACCTTGATGGACACCGAGGTGACATCGAAGTATTCACTAGCCACATGCCTGGACATGCAACACTTGGGAATCAGGAAGGAGCTGCATCCCATGGAGCTAGAGAATGGCCAGTTTGAACTTCTGGTTGTGTCATGGACATTGAAGAAGGAAGAAAAGCGTGCACTTATTTCTTTCTTCAATGAACTCAAAGTCCCAACAGGCTACTGTGCGAACCTGAAGAGGCTAGTGAACATGAGAGAACTCAAGTTCAACTATGGCCCTATGAAGGCCCATGACTGTCATGTCATTATGACTCAGCTGCTCCCTATTGCCCTGCGTGGTATCCTCCCCCCAAAGGTCCGTGCCCTAATCATAGAGCTTTGCTCGTTCTTCAACGCGATCTCAAAAAAGGTCATTGATGTGTCTACGCTAGAGCAGCTGCAGCAGGACATAGCTGAAACTCTCGTTAGGCTTGAGATGCATTTTCTGTCGACTTACTTTGATATCTCATTGCATCTGCTCATTCATCTTGTTGACCAAATTAGAGCCCTTGGCCTAATATACCTACATTAGATATTTCCTTTCGAAAGATTGATGAAAGTTTTTAGGAGGTATGTTAGGTACAGATTTAGGCTAGAAGGGGGTATGGTTGAAGGATGGTCAACGGAAGAGGCCATTGAGTTTTGCACATATTATCTAGACATCAAAAGGGTCAGAGTTCTAGTATCTCGTCATGAGGGAAGACTATATGGCAAAGGAACGATCGGGGAGAAATATGTTACAGTAGACGACCCTGTTTCTTTCAGACAAGCACAGATCGCTATTCTCCAGCAAGCTGAGGGTGTGATGCCATACATTGATGAGCATAGGCAATTGCTGCAAACTCTGTATCTGAGTAGGTCACCGGCTTGGCTAGATAAAAAATATAAGGAGGAATTTGTCAGCTGGTTGCAACGTCGCTTGCTTGGAATAAAGTTGGGTAATCAACTGGATGCCTTAGCCAAGGGGCCTTTGAGTATATATCTTAAGTACCAAGGGTATGAGATCAATGGATTCATATTTTATACAAAAAAGCAAGATGGAAAGAGCACATACCAAAATTGTGGTGTTCGTTTTGATGCTCACGAAGAGAACGGCAACGTGCAGGCGACATACTATGGTTTCATAGAGGAGATATGGGAGCTAGCCTATGGTCTATTGAAGGCAGCTCTTTTTCACTGCCAGTGGGCCCGGCTCAAGGAAATCAACACTGACAGCGAAGGGTTCATTACCGTTGATCTCACTAAGACCGCATACAGAGACGACCCCTTTGTCCTTGCAAGAGATGTTATGCAAGTCTTCTATGCAAGGGACAACAAGACAAAAAGAAGGCTAAAAGTAGTCCTAGAAGAGAAAAGGAAGATTGTCGGTGTTGATGGAGTGACGGACGAAGAAGACTACAGGGGCTATCAGGAAATGCATCCATTCGGGGCGAACGTACCCCTACCTATCCTTCAAGAGGGCGACGAACCTACTTACGTACGAATTGATCACAATGAGGCCCTCATTGTTGATGCACCTAAAGATAGTTAGATTATTGTTAACTATGTAATCATTATACAGATATTGTATCAGTAATTCGCACTAAATATTTAATTTATATTTTGTACGCATCTCTACAATTTAATTATTGACTATGTAATCAAATGTTAAGATGATGTTCACAAACACTATTATTTGATAATTATAGACCATTAATTAATTATCATAGAATTAAATAATCAAGACATAAATTTTTATGTTATTTTAGAATATAAACTAACTGCATTATTTCTATTAATAAATATATAAAGAAAAGCAAACTAACCGAACTCCCTATCCTAGCTCAGCGGTTGAGGCCGCGCACTCTGTACTCTGAGACCCACGCTTGAATCCCAGGCGAGCCAAACTTTTTTGATTTTGCATTTATTATTTTAGTGCATTATGATGGGATAAAAAAAATAAAACCATTCTAACTGAACTCCCTATTCTAACTCAGCGGTTAAGGCCGTGCACTCTTGACCCCGTGACCCGCGCTCGAATCTCAAGCGGGCCAAACTTTTTTATATTTTTACAAAAGGGCTACGATGGCAGGCTCTAAACTGACAGTATTTCTTTATATTTTTTACTAAAAAATGGCGGCATGGCCCTTCACTGTCGGTTTTGGTTTTAAAACCGACAGTGATAGCTTCTATCGTAGTCGGTTGCTCAAACCGACACAGAAGGCCCAATTTACTGTTGGTTTTTAAACTAAAACTGATAGTGATGTGTAGATGCTCCTCACATGCCAACAGTGCTCCCATAACCACAACAGTTGGAACATTGCTCCCACCTACCCCGACAACTTTAGTTCAGAAATAAAAATGTACCACGACTGCTAGCCCTTATAAAATGGCCCTCGGCCTGAAGCTAGCCTCTCCATGCATGTTGGTTTTAGCTAGGCCTTATTAGCCATGATACAATATTTTCCTCTCACAGCAAATCACAGATATCGTTATGCATCGTAGTCCACCAAAATGGTGCACACATGAGGTACTAGAAGAATACTACTGAGGTACACATGAGGTGGTTAAATTATAATGTGTTGATACACATTGATGGTAACATTGACCTATACGTAAATAGGTATTTGTTATCGTATATGGAATTTTAGTGTAAGGTCTTTGTTATCGTATATGTAACTTATTTCTAATTTTTTGTAATTTTTTGATGTATTTCATTACTATCTAAATAAATATATCGTTCTTATTAAAACTTTCCCACTGTAGTATCTAAATAAATATATCCTTTACATATATGCACCTTCACTGTCGGTTCTATTTAGAAACCGGTAGTGATAGCCACCTTCACTATCGGTTCTATTTTGAAACCGATAGTGATTACCACCTTCACTGTCGGTTCTATTTAGAAACCGGCAGTGATGTCCATGCCCCCTATATAAAAAAACTGTCGGCCATATACATCGATCCCACCCACCCACAAACTCTCTCAGTCTCATTTCTCATGTTTCACTCTCACTTCTCAAGACATCCACTTTCTCTCTCTACGTGATTTGGTCATGGCTCCTGTATTTTTCAATGGTATTGATATGTTGTCTTCTCCAATATTGTATCTATATTCATTTGATCTATATTTATATTTATGTTTCTTTGCATTCTACATTTATATATATTCTTATTCCTTGCATTCGATCTATATTTAATTATGTTGCCATATTTTACTTGGAAGAATTTTTTTTGTGCATATATTTTATGTTCATATTTTTTTTGCTTTTTATCGATTAGGTGGTATGAACAACGGACCTCCCCCACCACAAGAACCAGGTTTTCACCCTGGCAATGAGCCATTCGCTCCTAATGTGGCCATTCCATGGTTTTTTGTTCCAGCTATTGTATGAAATATTTTCCAACATCTTTTGTTTTTTGATGCTAACAAATATGTGTAATTAGTTTAATATCATTGTTGCATGCATATATGTCGCAGACTATATCCCCAATAGATGGGCTGTGAACATCACTTAGCTGGTTCTTTATCTCGGACATCATCGAGAACACAGCATCTAATGTAAGTGGTCGGTTATGGACGTGTGAACTCAGTTTTTTCATCCATGTGAGGGGTTCAAATCATCGGAACCATATCCACGGGACGGGAATACAGAGCCCGGACGTGATAAGCGCCCAATTAAGTGTCGTGCGCATCTGTTTAGAGGCACTTCGACGTATTTGCTATGATGTGCCTAATTTTTCGCACTTCAAGGCACTTGCTTTGAATGCTGGTGATATCCCCGTCCTGCAAGCAAGCGAATGGTTTGCAAGCTACGACTATGTGGATGTGGTAAAATGGTCACTTATACCTGAGTCGTGGTTATTTGTTGTTTATTATTGTAATAACATTCTCTATTTTTTTTCTTTGTTGTTTATTATTGTAATAACATTCTCTATTTTTTTCTTTTTCTCCGCATGCAGATTGCGCTACAGGACCTTACCTATGCTACATGTGGCTTGTGGGTCATTCAAGACTAAGCTACGGAGCAACTCAGGTACGATTGGCACTTCTGCAATGGAAACCTCGGCCAGCTCACTATAGAAGGATGCCAGTACTGCATAAGGATTACTAACAGGGGTAGTGGTCATTCATTAGGTTACATCTATGGCCGACCATTCTTTCGGCATTGTGAGGTACGAGAGAGTGCACTCATATGGACATTGGACTTCATCGATACAAGCGGATACATAATCCGTGACATCAACTACCATATATGGCTACAGAGGCATGTTAGTGTGTGTGGCCCGATCGATCCCGATAGTGATTTTAATAGTAATTAATGTTTATTTAGCTAGGTTTTCAAGGTCGTAATTTAATTGGGTTCTAATTTTAATATGTATGGCTTTGTGTGTTTAATTATTGTCATGCATGTAATTCGTGTAACATTTGTTGGACAATTAGAAATATACATTCCGATGTCATATTGGTCTCAAAATTATTCTCAGGCTTGCACATGCCACGTGTGAAGGAAACACCAAGTTTGGGATTTTTCGGAGATAGTTTGCTACTTTCTGAGGTTTAATTGAATTTTCGCGCGACGAGACCGTTTAATTATAGGTTGAATTGAGTCTACCCATAAAAAGATCCAGAATGGTGCCAAATTTTTACACAGGATCTAATGTGCCCTAGGGATAAGAATTTTGTGGAGGCGGATGAAAAAATCTATTGGGTCCAAGATGAAATTCACCCTCTTTTGTCTCATTTGGCACAGAGAAAAATATAATAAATAAAAAAATGATCAGAAAAACCTAAGATCCTGTGTGGGGTCTTAATTTGGGTGTACATGCTTGCCAAATAAATTTCAAGCCATTTCAACATAGGCGGAGTATACATGCTTCACAAAGGTACATGTGCACTTTCATCGAACCACGACTATACACATAGGTTATCAAGGTTTCTGTGGTTCATAGGCATTCCGGTGTCATATTGGTCTCAATTTTTTTCTTAGGATTGCACGTGCCACGTGTGAACAAAACACCAAGTTTGAGATTTTTCGGAGATGGTTTGCTACTTTCTGAGGTTTAATTGAATTTCCGCGCGACGAGATAGTTTAATTATAGGTTGAACTGAGTCTACCCACGAAAAGATTGGAATGGTGCCAAACTTTTACACAGGCTCTAATGTGCCCTAGGGATAAGAATTTTGTGAAGGTGGATGGAAAAAAATTATTGGCTCCAAGATGAAATTCACCCTCTTTTGTCTCATTCAGCACACAGAAAAATATAATTAATAAAAAAATGATTAGAAAAACCTAAGATCATGCGTGTGATCTTAATTTGGGTGTACAAGCTTGCCAAAAATATTTCAAGCCATTTCAACATAGGAATACATATGCTTTTATTTATTCAGTATATAAAAGATTTTTTTTAATATATATACACATCATTGTTGGTTTCAAAAAACCGATAGTGATGAGAAGAAACCGACAGTGATGCTTGTTATCACTGTCGGTTTATTTTGAAAATCAGTAGTGATATATAAAAAATTAAAAAAAAATTTGTCAGCCCTTGGGTTTGAGCTCGGGTCTCAAGCTACAGAGTTCAGACACTTAACAAAAAAAAATTCAAGCCATTTCGACATAGGAATACATATGCTTAATAAATTATAAAATTAAACCAAAAAAATTGGGCCGCTTGGGATTCGAACATGGGTATCGGGGGCTGAGTTGTGGGGTCTTAACCATTGAGCTAGTAGAAGGTATTTGAAAAGTGTGAAGAAGATAAGTTACTTATGCTGTAACCGCTATACGGCAATCACTGCCGGTTTAAAGAATGGCCCGGCAGTGATGTACCCCCATCACTGTCGGTTTCTAATTAGAACCGACAGTGATGAGGTATGGTATAAAAGCCCACCGCGGGTTGAAAAATTTCAACCCTACACCAATAGTTCCCAGCCCCGTGCTCCTCTTCTTTGACACCGATGCCTGTGCATCGCCCCAAGCCGGAGCACCCATCCACCGCCCCCTACGCCGCCGTTCCAAGCCCCGCGCTCCTCTTCTTCGACGTCGAGGCCCGTGCACTGCCCCATGCCGGAGCAACCGTCCATCGCCCCCCACGTCGTCGTTCCTAGCCCCGCGCTCCTCTTCTTCGACGCCGACGCCCGTGCACCGCCCCACATCGGAGCACTCCCCACGCCGTCCACCGCCAGACGCCGAAGCACCGCCGAGGCCTTTAGGAGCACGCGTGGACAACTACTTTCCCACCCCCACGGTGAGTGCGTGGCTCACTGCCCGCTAAGTGTTCGATGAAATGCCCCACGGTTGTTGTCTTCCCAATAGCAGCTGATTCCTATTCGATTGAGTTACATGCTGTTACTCCTTGGTTTAGCTATAGGTAGAGTGTCAATTGATGGATTCTTGTCAAATGTGTACAGGTATAATCGCTATAGGTAGAGTCTCAATTGATTTTGATGGAATATATAACATGCTTAAAAAAGGCATCTATAGATGTTTGTTCCAGGAAAAAAAAGTTAAAAACAACTTTTAAAATTGGCTCGGCAGCAGTAGCAAGTATGATTACTAAACTACATTGATCTCCGAATAATAGACAGTCCAATTATTGAGGTTATTTTTTTTATCATGTTGGGGATAAAGAACATTAAATAGATTTAGTTTGGCCATATAACTTAAATAATAACTCTTGTTCAGTGAGTTACCATTACCACTTAACATATGCCTAATTTACTTAAATGTATAGGCAACCATGGCATGGTATGTAGTACATGTTGGTCATATGCTTGGGATTTATCAAATCTAGGAAGATTGCTATGCTCAAGTCAATCGCTACCCTGGTAATTTGCACAAAAAATACAACACAGAAGCTGAAGCTTTGAGGACCTACTATAGTCATCCAGCCTACCTTGCAAACTATGGGCAACCGGCCTACTATGGTCCAATGAATATAAACCGTGGCCATCCGCTGGCACTGGAGATCGAAGAGAAGCCACCCGCCGGAGATGTGAAGATTAGGAGAATTGTTCCTTGGTCTTGGAAAGATGTCATGCTTTTATTTATGGCTATGGTCATCGCTTTTCTTATTTGGAAGTTGATGTAGGCTTAGTTTCGTAGAATAGTAGGTGGACTTTGTTGTATGTGGTCAATCAAACAATGAATTTGTTCTAGGTGAACATATTCTATTATTTGACTTTGTTGTATGTGGACTTATTATTAGACTTTGCATTAAACATATTATATATATATATATGAACATATGCTATTAGTAGTTGTCCGTGACCAAAACCAACCACGATCGTGTCATAGCCATGACTCATCATCGCCTGTTACCCCATCGCCGAAGAACTGATCAGCAATAAGAAGTGGCTGATATCGCTGGGACGGGAGAGCCACATGATCCGACAAACGGTGATGGTGTCAATTAGGTTGGTGAGAATGAGTAGCCATGGACCTCATCTGGCCTGCTTGATCTGGGTCAAAATGACCAAGATGGCCAGGTAACTTTGGTATCATGTCGCTATGTAGCCACACACACTAATCAATTGAGAGGGTCATAGCTTACTTGGTGTCTCTAGCAGGAGCCTCCGCCGGCCGAGGAGCCAGAGGGTTCGGGTAGCAAGAAGGCCAGATCCAAGCGAGGCATGTCAAAGATTCCTATTGGTAGGAATGCACACTGACACATTACTGAGTTCGATGAATTCGGGGATTCACTCTCACCGCCTATAGCTTTGACCAAATACAAGACTATCCTTGGGTTACTTGTGAGGGACTTCATCCCGATTAAGTACAAGAAGTGGATTGGGAAAGATGATGACCGGTGGAGGGTTCCCAAAAGCGAGAAGGATTACATATGGGATGTCAAGATCCTAGAGTATTTCACTTTCCCAGCCGAGTATGACTGGGAGTTAGTCAAGAAAAAAGCAAAAGAAATTATGGGGACATGCTTCAAGAATTTCAGGGGGACATTGTACAAGAATTTTATCCCCCAAAATAAAGAGCCAGATTTTGATGGTGGACATTTTAGCAAGCAGAAGGACTTCTGGCAGGCTTTCAAGGAATATAGGTTATCCAAGGAGTACTTAGAACTAAGCAGAAAGAATAAGGGGAATTTACAGAAAGCGACGAATCCTCATCATCTTGGCTCTCATGGCTACGCCAAAAAGATGTCAGAATTTGAAGCAGAACTTCAAAAGATGGGTTGCCTTACTGAGGAAGGCATTCAGGTTGAGACCGCCAATTGGGAGCCTAGATCAGTATTATACTATATGGGGAGAAATGTACGGCACGCCAAGGACGGGAGCTTTAGCTCCTCAAATCAACCCATGAGCGAACTCATCTAGAGGATCTCCTAGGTAACTAAGGAGGTGAGGCAAGGGACTCGCACTTCTAATAGGGAGAAAGACATGCTCACCCAAGCACTCAAAACTAAGGAGCACCCTGGTTGCACTAGAGGAACCAGTGTTGTTCCTTGGAAACTAGCATTCCCCCAAGAATCTAACACTTACCGGAGCCGCTCGAGGGGTAGAGCGGAACATGAGGCAGAGTATTTGAGGAGACTAAAAGAGATGGAAGATAGAATGAAAGCACGAATTGAGGTGACCGTTGAAGCGCGAGTCGAGCAAATTTTGCTATCCAAGGGGTCAGTAGTACCACAAAACCCTACTCCTAGTGCCTTTAGCCCACAGTTTAGGGGTCGCAGTAGCTGCGGATCGACCCCGCTTGGTGAAGAAGAGGTGAATGTGCCTCATCTGGTGGATGACATCACTGAACCCATCAATGTCAGGTTGTACATCCATCAGGAATGGACAAAGGACAAGGTGGCGCTCGGCCAGGCTTGACCTACGGGAGACAGGACAATTAATGGCCACCCAATTCCATCGGGGTATGCTCACGTCACCATTGACAAAATACTTAATAAGAAGTATAACAAGATACCCATTGAGTACCCCATAGCGGAAGACAGGCCGAAACTTGGTCAAAACAAGGGCTCTCAAGTGGCCTGGCACAAGTGCTTCATTAAGCTTGACCATCAATTGTCCTCTGATGATGAGGATGACTGTGAGTCTTCACCCACCCATGATGATCACTCACCATCTCCCAATAGAGATCACTCCCCTCCTCATATGGAGCCATCCCCCCCGAGAAGATAGACTCCTCCTCCTCCATCTTCATCAGCGTTGGGAAAATAGAATTCTCGTCATCATCCTCCTCCTCCACCTCAGCCCAAAACAAGATCAAGGACATCCTCGCAGTCGTAGAAAAGGTCCTTCGATTCGGTCGCTAATGCTCCCAAAGTGGACCAACAGAAAAGAAAAAGGCCGTTCAGTGGCAGCGTTGCCACCTTGATGAAAGAAAAATTTACAGCACACATCGTGAAGGAAGATTGTGTTAGTTTCTTCAATCTATGTGCCTCACTGCCTCCATTTTTGTTGAAGTTTGAATTCGAAAGGCAAACATAGAATACATACGCTACAACAAGAGATGAAGAAATACATAATAAAGATTTAAGGAACATTATGAAGTTAGTCGAAGACAACCCTGATTTAACCATGGAAGAGGTCGCGAACATCTATTATGATGTACAAGGGACAGGAACACCAACAATGAAGTATGAAAGGGGCAATCTTTTGGTTCCTGGTCATGAGTATAAAAATCTGACAACATATATGCGCTAGTTACATGAATATTACATGGCTCAAGCAACAAAGACGGACGACTTTGATTTTGAGGTTATTATCCGTTCGCCACATGTTTTTCAATATCCTAAAGAAGAGAAGTTCGATGTCGAGTGGGAGTCACTAGTACAGAAACAAGCTGTACTCCCGGTTGGGAAACCCCTTCAGTCCTAGTTTCCCAACCAGGAGCATGAATCCGAGACTAAAGGGCCCCTCCTTTAGTCCCGGTTTCTTGCTCGAGACAAAAGGTCCACCTTTAGTCCAGGTTGGTAATACTAACCAGGGCTAAAGAGGCCTCCTGGCTTGGCCACATGGGCTGGCCCTTTAGTCTCGGTTGATATTACAAACTGGAACTAAAGGTTTTCTTTTTTTTTCTTTTTTTGTTTAAATTTTCAATTGATGATTGTCAACTACATCATATAAAAACAGAGAACATTACACAACTCTTCTTGCAAGTTCTTAGTGCATCTAAAAATGTTATCCAAGTATCATACATCTAGCATAGGTCAAACACAGTACTACAACATTTCGAGTATGCTACAAGTGCCATTTTTACATCATGACTAAAACACTAGATACAGCTAATACTACCTACAAACAGTAGTAGCAAAATGAATCACTCTACTTCTAAACTGCTACTGCATAGCCATGCAGATAGGCAACACTCCAGATCTAGTCTGCCATAACGAATCCACTCAAAAATCTGTCAAATCATGACAAAAACCAAATCCACTAGCAGCTTAGTGCAGCAACAAATAGAATTAGCACACAAAGTACCAGCAAAGAAGAGGAAAGAAGGGAATGAATACCTGTGTTGATCCCTGTTGTGTTCTTCATCGATAGGAGTTAGGCTACTGCCTGTGTGAGCTCGCCAGAGCTGCTGCTGCTAGTTCCCCGCATGTCACCGGAGTTGCAACTGGCACTAGCTCTCTCATCTCTACCGGGATCTAAGAAGTCATTGGTGGAGAGGAGAGATTAGGCTAGAGCTAGTGTTGGGGTGAGAGCCCACGCGCGTCACCGGGAGCTGAGGGCCCCGTGCGCGCCGCAACCTCATGCCGTCGGGATCTAGGGAGGGCGCACATGATGACATGAGCTGAGGAGCCATAGGACCGCCGCTGCATCGCCCCTACTGCCTGATGCCAATGAGAGAGAGGGGTCATGAAAGGGAGGTGGGGAGAGAGGGACGATGCTTGTGGAAAGGGAGGGAGGGTCAGAGGGGAGAAAGAGAGAGGGTGAGGGGTGGCTAACGGGTAGGGAGATAGGGAGGGAGGCTAGGGTATATGGGAGGGGACCTTTAGTCCCATGTGGAGACAGCAACTAGGACTAAAGGTGCCTTTCTAGTCCCAGACGGAGCCTCCAGCCGGGAGTAGACTTTTACTCCTAGTTGGAGGGACCAACCAAGAGTAAAAGTTAACCTTTAGTCCTGGTTGGTAGCTCCAACCGGGACTAAAGGTCCCCTGCAGCAAAAGCCTGCCGTAGTAGCCGTTGGGCAGGGACCTTTAATCCCGGTTGAAGCTACCAACTGGGGCTAAAGGTTTCTCTAGTCTCGGGCATGAAAAATACCAGGACTAAAGCCAAATTTCGAAGTGGATCAAAAGTTGTTTCTCTACTAGTGAGTGCTTGTTCCAGCTATACCAGAAATACTCTCTCGATGTTCAAATGTTGACGCTATGGACTATGTAAGTACCCTACACACACGATATTACAATTAACTACTCTCTCGAGACACAAATTATTAACTTTTGAGCACTTCCTATGATTTTATGTAGGTGTATAGCAAAATTTTGCATTCTAAAAAGGAAATGGGATTGCATAGGCTTCTTGGACCCCATTCGAGTCAATGAGAGGACATGTCTAGGCCTCTATGGATGTGATGTGGAAGACCTAAAACAGATATTGATTGCTGTTTTTGACGAATTCACAATGAAGAAAAAAACCCACATACTTCTAGCCTACAACTACGAGTATGTGTTCTCGGCTTTTAATTTTATGCTTCTTTTTTTATTAAGATTATTTGATAATTAGGATTATGTGATTGCAGCAACCATTTCGTCTTCATTTGTGTTAATCTTGCTAAAAATCTACTCGAGGTGTGGGACTCAAAGAAAAAACCATTTCATCATCTCGATGCACTGGTGGCAGTGCTGAATTAGTAAGCAATCCTAATAACTATTATTTTCTAATCACACATACCGCTTTCTAATATTTCTCCTTTTAATGTTGCTCAGTGTCTGAAGAAGACATATTGGTGGGACGCTGGTCCCATTCAAGGTTGTCGAAATGGAGGGGAAGTACCTATCACAGCCGGCGGGAAACAATGAATGTGGGTTTTATGTAATGTGGGCAATGCTTCGCTACTTCAGTGGGAAATCAGAAGAAGCCGATAAGTTGGTGTGTATAATCCCCATTTCATTTATGTCTGTTAATAATTCAACAAAATAATTTACTATTCCTCTTTGGATATCATCTTTTTTAAATGACAACGCAAGAAATATAAGCACGAAAGACTGCTAGACATGGAGATCGTCGCACTACAATCGGATCTGGCAAAATTCATCTTAGCCGAGGTATTGGAAAAAGATGGAGTATTTTCCATTGCACAATTCGTGAAGTACAAGGACCAGTATGGCCCAGAGCGGTTCGCCAGATTATTGTAAGAAGTCTGAGAAGCATGTGTGAAGTCCAAGAATATTTCTTTTGTATTTTGAGGGATTGAGATATGAATAAGAACATTTGAATTGTAATCGTAACATTTGTAATGTTTAATATTGATGGACCTATCGTCTATGTAGCGTATATAAAGTGAAACCCGATTCCACAAAAAAATATAAAGTAAAATAAATTATAAAACAATAAAATACGAACGGGCCATCACCGCCGGTTAGCAACAAACTGGCAGTGTTGTCATAACCATCACTGCCGGTTAGAAACAAACTGACAGTGTTGTCTTGCTCAACACTGCCGGCTTGAACCATGAACCGACATTGATAGTTACAAGAACACTATCGGTTTGATCCATGAACCAACACTGATATTTACTACAACACTATCGGTTTGATCCATGAACCGACAGTGTAGGCTTGCTCAACACTGCTAGCTTGAGCCAAGAACCGATACTCTTAAAGCAACCATCATTGTCGGTTGGCACTACAAACCGACAGTGTTGTTCAACTGGACACTACCGGGCAGAGCCAAGAACTGACACTGTTTCCTGTAGATTAGTGTCGATTTTTAAGGACCAACAGTGATGTGAACCCCCCATCACTATCGGTATGCCACTGCCGATTTAAAATCTGGTAGTGAAGTGGGTTTTTGAACCGGCAGTGATGTCCAGATCTGGGGTAGTGATTGGTGCCACATTTGTTGTTTGTAATCCACAATGATCTCCAAGCGGTCCACCAGTCGAAGATTGTGGCATGGTCAGTGAAGAGCCCTACGGCTGCTCGAGTCTGATAAGGATGTTCCACCACACTTGTTTGACGAAGGAGCAGGAACATCAATGACTCTGAACCTCTAATCCATGCTTGCATTTATGGTGAAGTCTTTATGAACAAACCTCAAATACTTGGTTGTAGTTCGCTTGAAGAAAAGTGATATGCCCCCTCACAGATGAGGCTTCTACCATCAAGCTATGGCTAGTAGCACATATAGCCATACATTTCAAGTGTGCACAACCATGCACGTATAGAGTATACTTCTATTCTGGATGTGCCCAAGCTATTTGCCCCCTATTCTCTATCTAGCTAGTTGGGCCTTCTTGGCTGACACCGTCGGTCCTCGCTTCTCTTGTGGTGGTGTTGTGTGAGGACACATGGGCATTACTATAGACTCCATGTTTGATGAGATGATGACCTCCAAGATGACTAGAACTGAGATTCACCAAATGACGCCCATGGAATAGGCCATTGAGGTGCCCTTAGGGACCTCCGGTACGTGTTTAGATGACAGAACCAATGGTGCTACCGGACTGTCACCTCTATTGAGCATATTGTTTTGGTGGATTACGTATCTAATGATGAAGAAGTTGTCTATTTCTCATAACCATTGAACATTACCCTACATACCCACTCCATGATCAAGGTCATCATAGAGGAGGCCCAGTTGATAGAGGATCCACTAATAGAGGTAGTGTTCCCTTTGACCGGCACAAATAGGAAGAGCGAGGATCTTGCATGCCCTCCTATATATCTGCCTTGATCGCTGACCATGATAGTAAGACATTAAGTAAGTCCTATAATAGATCATCATTTCATCGGAGTGCCCGCCTTGCACAATTTTATGTGCTAAAAGATTTAGACATTCTTATGAATGAAGTTTAGGCGACAACACTTTCTTCATTGTGGTTGATTGTTTGCTGATGTTGAGAGCGTATTGTTGTTAGTAAAGTTGTCTTAGTCATTGTGATGACTGATATTGTGGTTGCTTTCTGTTGTGTCCCCCCTTCGAGATTGTTATTTGCTTAAACTAAATCTTCTTCTTTATTAATATAATTGTTAATTGGTAGCTCTCTTGCTTAGCTTGTCAAAAAAGAGAAACCATAGTCAATGATTAAAGGGATATGGGATACACCAGCTCCCCCCGAGCGCTCCCAGTGGGTGACTCGAGGGGGGGGCGACCTCCCCACCGATGCCGGTAGCCCCTCCTCCCCGCCTCCCCTTCGGCCGTCGTCGCCACCCTCCTGCGCACAGCGGCAGCGGCCTGCACCAGGCCCCAAAAAATGGCTACCCGCGCGTAGCCCTGCCTGCCCTCCTTTCTCTACCACACCCCCTCCTCTTCTCGTCCAACTTTGGCTAGATCTAGGCGTTTGGGAGGCCGACCATGTAGGTTTGGGTCCCCTATGGCTGGATCTAGCACTTATGACCTATTGCCTGGTGGTGGGGTGACTGGTGGCTGATGGCTGCTTGTGGCCACGCAATGGCTAGATCTGGCTAGCATGTGGCCAAATTCGGGCCCCCTATGGACCGCCTGGTGCCTATCAGCCGAGGACATCGGCAGCGGGTAAGGGCTGGGCTTGGCTTGGCCAGACCAGCCAGGGTGGTGGCTTGCCGCACTTGCTCATGCGGTTGGTGGCCCTCCTTTGACGACGTCCGGCTGATGACCTGCGCCATCGATGGTGGTGGCGGCGGGCAGCTTGGGCTGCCGGATTTGTCTAGGTTGGGATGACCCGTAGCTAGATCTGGTCAGCTGAGACTGTCGGTGGCTGGCTAACCTATGGATCTGGCCAGGCAAGGGCACCACAGCCTGTGTGAAAGTGCATTTGCCTCCTATGTGGATTTTTGGTGTATTGATGACATCCAAATTAGTTACTAATGAGATCTTAATAAGATATATTGCAGCTTTAGTCCCTTGAAAGCTTTTAAAAGAGCTGGTCTAAGATGAAATGGTGTCCCTTAATTCTTCAAGTGCAAAAAGTGGATGAACCCAAAGCGCTCTCCCAAGCCTTTGTGTTTTATTTTGGGTTTAGGTATGCCATACTATAAAGAGAGATGCAAGTTTAGGTGGTCTGAGGAAGACATAATGCTCCAAAGTAAAAATAAAATCAAAAGAGAGACACAAAATCACCTCACGAACACTTGAACATAGTTTGTGGACTTTTGGTAGTCACAAGTTCCGGCATGAGCTAGGAGTTCCTACTGTCGGTAGTCCCGACGTTTGGTGCCGGAAGTCCCGATGCTTACCGACTTAGCCATAGCCCGCCTGCACACCTTCACCAGTCAGATGTCCCGACAAGAGTCAAAAGTTTTGGGTGTCGAAAGTCCCAGCTCCCGCCAGAAGTTCTAACACTTTGGGACTTAGTCACCTGGCTCGCCATGTCTGTCGAGAGTCCCGACAGAAGCCAGAAGTTCCAGTTGCTAGAAGTCTCAGCGACCGCCGGGAGTTCTGGCGATATGCGAGCAAGCCTAGTGGACTATCTACGTAAACATTATTTTTGCGTACAACCAGAAGTTCTAGCAATCTATGTTGGAACTTCTGACTCAGATCTAAAAGGTTGAATTTGCCTTTGAGTATAAATAGTTGTCTGCTCTCTTCTAACCATGGACCCACTCATTCATTGCTCACCAACCTTCCTCCAAAATAGCTCCCAAGCATTCAAGTCGCCCCTCTCCTCTCCTATTTGCTCCAATCTTCGATTCCCCTAAGATTTTGAGTGAAAGGAGAGTGGATGGAGTGAGAGAATCACTTTGGCAAGCTTGAACACTTGATTTCTTTGTCAAACCAGTTGGATTTGCATCTATTACTCTTGGGTTCTTGGAACCCTAGATAGCTACGCATCGCCCAATAGCTTCCATCTTGTGGAAGAGCCTTGGGAAGTTTGTATTACCCTCGATTTCTTAGTAGAAAGCTCAAGTAACCTTTGTGGTTCCTTTGAGAGAGGTAAGGAGGTGGAAGAGACTCTGACCTTTGTGGTCACCTCAACAAGGAGGATGTAGGAGCTCCTTTGTGGGGTTGTCAAACCTCGAGATAAATTCTTGTGTCCTGCGTGCTTGTTGTTGTGATTTTTGCTATCATATTTGTTCTTATTGGTTTGTCTTCCTCTCCAACTCTTGTCTTAGGGCTTGGACTCGATCTACGGAGTGGTGACCTTCTGGCATCAAAGGAGCAACCCTAACACTTAATTCTACCACTAGGGAGTAGGGTTGTAAGATATCTTTCACTCAAAGTTTATTTTAGCACTTGTAGTGAAATTCTCGTAGGTGCTGAAACTCCTGGCTGTTTGTGTCGGAACTTCTGGCTCCCAGAAGTTCCAGCCCAAACTATCAAGACTTTCGACTATCACTAACATTTGACTTTGAGATTATGTAGAAATTTTTAGATACGCCTATTCACCCCCTCTAGGCATTGTTTAGATCCTTTCAATTGGTATCAAAGCAATGTCTTCTTTTAGCGCTTCTCCATGCGAGAAGAAACAATGTCAGAGACCGATAAGATGCAAGCCGATGCCACCGAGATGACCAAGAAGATAGCTGAAGATTTGATGGTTGCTCATGTCAAGTTCTTCCAAGATGAAATGAAAAAGATGCAAGATGAGATGAGCAAGATGAAGGAAGAATTGAGCAAGAAGGTTGATGATGCAATAAGTGGCAAGAATGATGCAACAAGTGGCAAGAATTGTGGTAGAACCGTCTAATCTAATGTCTCATAGGAGTGCTTGTCCTCCATTAGACACTAAGCACTAAAGGGTGAACACTAAATTACTCGGTTTTGTCGGGCACGCCCCACGGGAGAACTTGAAAATCCACATTTTTGCCATTAGGATCACAAATGAGAGAATAAAGCTTACATCATTCTTGACCATTTCTTACATCACTTTTAACACAACATTAGAGTATAATATTTATTATTATAACAGTGGAATGTAATCATATTATCAGAGTTATGAACAATTTAATTTAATAGCGGAATATACACATGTGATCAGAATTACAACGAAAATAATTATCTAATCTTGAACTGATGAATCATTGATATGTAAACGATGATAACAGATTATAAAACTTTCATTTATAAAAACATTTAGTGAGAGTTATAAATAAAGACTACGATCACAGCGTAAAGGAAATCCTCTCTAAGCCCACTAGGAGGAATCCACACACAAAGGTCAGCTCAAGCCTCCACCTATCACCT
The DNA here is from genome assembly GCF_019320115.1 of Miscanthus floridulus. Classification (NCBI taxonomy): domain Eukaryota; kingdom Viridiplantae; phylum Streptophyta; class Magnoliopsida; order Poales; family Poaceae; genus Miscanthus; species Miscanthus floridulus. Next base: position 5,045,409 of record NC_089586.1, read on the forward strand.
GCAACAGGGGGAATAAAACCCTGAATACTCAATTGTACTCAGCAAGACTTACCCGACAGAAGGAAAGAAAAGACTCCAAGGGTATGCAAGGCTATCTGGCTTGTGAGTTTATTAGATTGGTGGGAAGCATTACTAAGCGTGCGTCCTTATATTCGATTTTTATTAATAGCCGCATTAGTTCATTAACTAACCATTCTATGTAAGCACCTGTACTACTTTCGAGCAGGTGGTAAGCAATCAGAATTCCTTTTTCTATTCCATCTTTCATCTTTTAGTTCTTACTATGATGCTAAACCATAGACAAGCCGTACTGGATCGCCCGGTGATTCGTGAATCAATGCCCCTAACTGGGTACCCCAAAAACACACGCCCCGCTTATACCCAAGGCACAAGCAAGACCAACCCATCACCCTCCTATCCTAGGTGTCTAGGTCCCCATCCAAACTAGGACTCCAAGCCCCCGCCCCTGAGTCCCGGACTCAGTGCGGTGCAAGGACCTCCTCCACCAAAAGAAACCCTGATAGTCGGTTCGGAAAGAGCCAGATCCACGACAAGAGAGGAACAAGTCTTCTAAGCACCCATACACAAGTATATGCTCGGGATAATAAGTCTATGACCTACCTAGAATCTTTTTGCAACGACCGGTCCTTAACCGTCTAGACAGGGAAAGCAGTGTAACCAAGCCATGCCCTGCGTCCACGGCGACACAACCTCTTACACCCACCAATACCCAAACCATATCCCTGCCTGGTCACCATTTTTCTTTTCCACCATTTATATTTTCCAAATGATAATAATATAGTAACATATTTCCTATATCTCGCGAGTGACAGGTAATCACTCGACTTCTACCGGTTCCTGTAGCATAGCAATCTAACCGATCCTGTCATACTAGTAAGACTCATGGGATAAAGATATATATATGCAAGTGGGTTTCATTCAACTCCTTAAAACTTAAAGCACAAATATAATTCAAACTACAGAAAAGTAGGGGTTATGCATCGGGGCTTGCCAGGGTAAGATATATATTAAAAGTTAGTATCTGCATCTTCAGATCATCCACCATCATCTGAATAGAAAGCCCATTGCATCATCTCCTGGAGAGAATACCATTACACCATCTTTGGATTCCCAATCATCCTTCAATTGATCCGTTGATCCATCATCGTTCCTACATGATATGCAATGCGATGCAAGGCAAAGACATAATTAATCAATAACAATCGTGACTCATAAAATATGATTTGCGTCTCTTAAGTTAACGAGCTAGTTCTAACGATGACCATACTTAGGCTACGTATACACATTGTCAGATAAGGCGTTATTTCCCAAAAATTATTTTAATTATATAAACCAAGGTTGTTTCTTTATTTCACTCTATCGATTTAACCATTATTCAAAATAGAGCATCATTATCTACCTAACAAACTAATTACTATTGAGCTACAAAAATTACAATGAGCACCTAATATTGCTAGGAACCTACTATAGAAATTTGAGATTCAACACTATGACCAATTTATCACAACAATTCCTACAAGTTTATATTTTTACAATATCAAGTACCTCTAATTAATTATATAGCTTCCAAGAATATTATCAACTTATGTGAACAAAATACACTATTAGATAGATCATGATTTTAAAAACTTAACAAAACTAGTTTGGTATTTTTATGGGTTTTCTATGATTTATTACCAATTTCCAAACATTCAACTGATTACTAAAATTAACAAAATACCAAAAAAGAGAAAGGATCCCTGGGCCCAAACCGGCCCAACTCGGCGGGAACGAGCGCGGCGGCCCAGCGCGGGGACAGGCAGCGTGAATGGCCCAGCGGACACGCGGCTAGCGACCCAATCAGTCGGCGGTGGTAGTGCCAGCCTAGTGCGGGCGAACGCCGGCCCAGTCGCGCAGACATAAGCCGGTCCAAGCGGGCGCACGACCGACGGCCCAGGCCATGGCCCGCGGCACGGCAAGCCCAGGCAGGGCGTGCGAGCGGCGCACTAGCTAGGCCACATGGCCAAGGCAGGCCGGCCCAGCGTGGGCAAGTGGTGCGACACATTTGCAAATTGGCCCCCTGTATTTTCCTTAAACTAACACGCGGTACTCTAGACACTATTCAACCCTATTAATATGAGTCACGTATTGTTCAATGAGGAACCCGTATTAGTTTCTATTCGCATTAACATCCTTCTTCTACCTTTTCATGAGCAGAGCAGAGGGCCGAGGAGATGGGGACGGTGGCTCTTATGGGGCGCTTTGCTGGCTCTCGACAACAAGCGGGCCAGCACGGATGACGGTAGGAGGAGCGGCATGGCAACGTGGCTTGGGCATGCTGCGGCTGTAGGACCCACGCGGGCCAAGGAGCTTACGTGTGTACGTGAGGGCAAGGCACGGTGGGCATGGCCATGGCGACCACGATGTGCCATGGCGGCGTTGAGGAGACTCATGGTGAGGCAGAGCTGCACATGGCCATCCTTTGGGTGATGGCAGACCTCCTCGACGACCCGATGGGAGGGGACGCGTTGGCACCGTAGCTACGCTTGGCTTGCGGTGGCTTGCTCGACCGGCCATCTAGGGCAAGCATGAGCAGGGTGCAAAGGTAAGCGAGGCGGCGTGGTGCTGTGGCCGTCATGGCCACAGGCGTAGGCGGTCGCAAAGCTTGGCACGATGGTGGGCGCACGTGCGGGGGAAGGAGTACGCGGTTGTGCTGTGGTGGCCACGGCGCAACAGGGGAAGATAGCTGGGCACAGGAGGGTGCCAGTGCGAGGAGAAGCGAGGCAAGGTGGCTCGACGCGTGGATGGCATGGGGCACGGCATAACGAATGGACGGTAGCAGGGATGGCCGAGCACGAAGGTGGAGCGGCGCCGATGCACGACAGCACGGGCATCAACTCTGGTGCAGGACAATGGAGCTTCATGTGCTCACAAGTGGGAAAGGAAAGGGCGATGGGCGGTGCTCGCAAGGCTCACGACCATGGCAGTGGGGCGCTGCGGCTTGGAAAGAGTAGCGCTGAGGAAGCAGCCGGTCCGGCGTGGGGTGGTGCGCGGCCATGACCGGGCACGGGCACGCTCGCAAGGACGAAAAGAATGGCGCCAGTGCAGGACACAGTCGGAGGCAAGGAAGAACGGGCCTAATGCAGCTGCGCTGTAAAAATGCATTGGCTGCTAGTGCCCAATAAGGTAGGCCGCTGCAGGTCTGCTAGTGCTCCCGTTAAAATATTTGGACAAGACCACCCGCTGCCATTTCCAAGAGAGAGCGCACGAGCAGCACGGACAGCAGTGCAGCAAAAGGACAAAGAGAGAGAAGAGAAGAATGGATGGAGGCCAGGAAAAATATAGTGAGAGCAGTAGCTTGGCGTCCTCAAGAAGTTCTTTCAAAGTTGAACCGTGCAAGCTTGTGAAAGGGAGAAATAACCGTAGCAGGGTACCCCACCAAGAAGTTTGTGGGAGCACTAGCATAGCAACGAACAACAAAATAGGCAACAGCTAGTCGTGACCAGGCCCCCTCCAAAAGCAGCACGTGCCTGTGCCTTCCAGCGCTCAGCTAATCGACACATGAGGGCACTACCGACGAGATGACAAAAGCCCCCCATCTTTACGCTGCTGCTCGGGCGGGGTGGCGCACCGGCATGAAGTGGCCTAGCCTACTCGATAGGTCACGTCGGCATAAAGACACAAGCTGAGGCTGAGGCAGAAGTAGGACCACGTGCACCCCTTAATTTCAGATAAGACGCTAGCGAAGGAGGGAAACGTCATAGATGTGCCAGAGCACGGACACAGGGGCAGGACAGGACAGCGTAGTGTGGCCGGCAGAGCAACACGGCGTGACGCGAACGAATTGGATAGTTTTTAAATTCTAACTTTGATTTTTGAGCTATGATATATCTATATACTATTGAATAACTTTTACTTACCGAAACAAGAGTTGCATTTTCCTCAATTAAACTTGCGCTCCTGATTTATTAAGTACTAAATACAAACTATATTTTATTTTGTTTATAAAAATTGCTTTTCATGCTTAATCCAATAAACAAGCCATTCACCCTTTTTATATGCTATCAGACATTTTTAAACATAAGTCAAATTTTAAAATCTGAGAAAATTGTTTCGGAATTTTTTCTTAGGCCTAAATCACAGTGCTAAACAAGCTCGTAACACCAGAGGTGTTACAAGAATGATGTAAACAAAGATGCCGCCAGTGATATTGGAGCCAGTGAGCATGCTCATAGAAAGGGAATATATTCAAACATGAACTTCGACTATGGACAACTCATCAAATGTTCACCTCTGCATACTCCATCTATCAACATTGGTGTTTGGTAGTCAGAAGTCCCGGCGTGAGCCAGGAGTTCCGGCTATCGGAAGTCCCGACGTTTGGTGCCAGAAGTCCCGGCACTTGCTGACTTAACTGTAGACCACCTACACACCTTCACCCATCGAAAGTCTTGATGGAAGCCAAAAGTCCCCATGACCGCCGGGAGTTCCGGCGATATGCGAGCAAGCCTAGTGGACTATCTACATAAATAGTGTTTTTGCGTACAGCAAAGTTTTGGCGATCTGTGCCAGAACTTTTGACTCAGATTTGAATGGTTATATTTGCCTTTGAGGATAAATAGCTCTCTCCTCTCTTCTAACTGTGGACCCACTCATTCATTGCTCACCAACCTTCGTCCAAAATAGCTCCCAAGCATTCAAGTCGCCCCTCTCCTCTCCCCTTTGCTCCAATCTTTGATTCCCCTAGGGTTTTGAGTGAAGGAGAGTGGATTGAGTGAGAGAATCACTTTGGCAAGCTTGAGCACTTGATTTCTTTGTCAAGTCGGTTGGATTTACGTCTATTGCTCTTGGGTTCTTGGAACCCTAGCCGATTAGGCGTCACCCAAGAGCTTTCATCTTGTGGAAGAGCCTATGGAAGTTTGTATTACCCTCTAAAAGGATCTAACAATGTCTAGAGGGGGGTGAATAGGTGTATCTAAAAATTAACTACAAATGCTAAGTTCAAATTTATCAGTCAATATCAGAAGTCCCGACAATTTGGGTTAGAACTCCCGACGTCGTCATAAGTTCCAACACAAACTGTCAGAAGTCCCGACGCCTACGTGAACTACAAAAGCAGTGCCAAAATTAACTTAGCGGATAAATAGTCTTACAACCCCACTTCCTAGTGGTTTGGTGAAGATGTTGGGTCTCTCCCTTGATGCTAAAATGCCTCCAAATCATAGATCAAGTCCAAACCTAGAATAAAGTTTGGAAGAGAAAGAGACAAACAAAAACAAAAGTGATAGCACAAGTCTCGACAACAACAAGAACACATGACACAAGGATTTATGCCGAGGTTTGACAACCTCGCGAAGGAGCTCCTATGTCCTTGTTGTTAAGGTGACCATAATGGTCGGAGTCTCTTCCACCTCCTTGACTCTCTCAAAGCAACCAGAAAGGTCACTCGAGGTTTCCACTAAGAAATCAAGGGTAATACAAACTTCCCAAGGCTCTTCCATATGATGGAAGCTCTTGAGTGATTCCTAGTTGGCTAGGGTTCCAAGAACCCAAGAGTAATAGACACAAATCCAACTGGCTTGATGAAGAAATCAAGTGCTCAAGCTTGCCAAAGTGATTTTCTCACTCAATCCACTCTCCTATCACTCAAATCCTTAGGGGAATCAAAGTTAGGAGCAAAAGGGAGAGGAGAGGGGAGCCTTGAATGCTTGAGATCTGTTTTGGCCATGAGTATGTTGCAATGAATGAGTGAGTAACGGTTAGAAGAGAGGAGAGAGCTATTTATACTTAAGGTAGAAATACAACCGTTTAGATCTACGTCGGAAGTTCTAACATAGATCTAGAGACTTCTGACCTATAAAGAAAATATTGTTCATAGCTAGGTCAAAGTCACAACAAGTAGGTCAATGTCAGAACTCCTGATGTACATCGGAACTTCTGATGATTGGGACTCCCAACATATGTCGGGACTTCCGATGAGAGCGGTCAGTGAGCCAGCCAAGGTCCAGATGTCGGGACTCCCAACCTAAGTCAGGACTTCTGACCATCAGGAGTTTTGACTCACGTCAGGACTTCCAATAGCCACAGTCATCGCGCAGGCTAAGTGACTGGGCATCGAGACTTCCGACACCAAAAGTCTCAAAAAATATTCTATGTTCTTATGAAGTGCTAGAGTGTCTCTCTTTTGATTTTATTTTTATGCTTGAGCACTCTATCTTTCTTAGACCAACTAAGTTTGCATCCCTCTTTATAGTGCAGCGGATCCTAAACTCAAATTTGATGACATCCCTCTTTATACCATTTCATCTTTATCAACTCTTTTAGTCTTTTATGGGACTAATAGCTATGGCATATCTTATTATGATCACATTAGTCCCTAATTTGGATGTCATCAATACACCAAAATCCACATAGGGAGCAAATGCACTTTCACCCTCGATTTCTTAGTGGAAAGCTCAAGTAACCTTTGTGGTTGCTTTGAGAGAGGCAAGGAGGTGGAAGAGACTCCAACCTTTGTGGTCACCTCAACAACGAGGACGTAGGAGCTCCTATGTGGGGTTGCCGAATCTCTGGAAAAATTCTTGTGTCCCACATGCTTGTTGTTATTGTGATTTGTGCTATCATATTTATTCTTATTGGGTTGTCTTTCTCCCCAACTCTCCTCTTAGGGTTTGGACTCGATCCATGGAGTGGTGGTGACCTTTCGGCATCAAAGGAGCAACCTCAACACTTCATTCTACCACTAGGGAGTGGGGTTGTAAGATATCTTTCACTCAAAGTTCATTTTAGCACTTGTAGTGAAATTCTCGTAGGTGTCAGAACTCCTAGTTGTTTGCGTCAGAACTTCTAGCTACCAGAAGTTTAAGCCCAAATTGTCAGGACTTTCGACTGTCACTGACATTTGACTTTGAGATTACGTAGAAATTTTTAGATACGCCCATTCACCCCCTCTAGGCATTGTTTAGATCCTTTCACCGTGCCTCTGGGGTTCGGTGGTCAGGGCCAAGGGATACCCCAACGACCGTCGATGAACAAGCTCCTGGGTAAAAACTCTACCCAGCTTCTTGCTTTGGGCCGACGGTGGTGGTGCAACATGCATCATTCGTCTTCGTGAAGGCATCGCTAAAGGATCAGTTCATCGCGTGGGGCGTTGGGGTTGGTTCTAGGGGCGAAAGTCCTTGTGCCCTCTTTAATGTTGTTGGCGTCTATGGACGCCATGCCCTCCTTGGAGGCTTTGTTGTTGGCCACTGAAAGCATCTAGGCCCCTAGTTGGGTTTTGGTTCAGATGATGATGCTACCCAGTTTTAGATCGCTCATCGCGCCTCAGCGTCCGACTCATCTGCTCCAGCCCCGTCGACCGACTCTTAGGTTTTGGTGTTTGATGCCAAAGGGGGAGAGGGATCAAGTATGAGACTTAGGGGAGCGATATATCTAGGGGGAGCTTATCTATTACATTTCGCTTTTTATGTGTGATACATTATTATGCATTCATGTTTACTTTCATGCATTGAACTACATACGTGTGATCATGATATTTATGTGATATGTGACATATGTGCTCTCTACTTTGATCTTTATATATGCCATGTCACTTGGTTACGTGCTCATTTGCTTTGCTTCCATGTTTTACTCTGATGCAAATGAGCTTTATTTCTTGTACTCATGCTTATTTCATATCTATTGAGTACATCATGTTGGCTTGGGTCATATAAGCTTGTCTAACTCTTTTGTTCTTATTGTCAAAAGCTTATATGAACCAAGCATGTTGAAAACCTCATCTCTTTTACATACTCGAGGTAGTATTGTCATCAATCACCAAAAAGGGGGAGATTGAAAGCATCTAGGCCCCTAGTTGGGTTTCGGTGATTAATGACAATACGTGATTATTGTGACTAACGTGTGTTTTGCAGAGGCAATTAAGTTAGGTCATGGTAATGGCAATTGATTGATCAATCATGGTTGTCATGCCCTTACGATGGAAATCATTTCAGTTTTCAAAGGATGGACGATAAGGTTAAGGATGGACTAGTTCTAAGTGTCGTTTGGTGTTGAAGAGACACTTAGAGTAGTTTAGGACTTTGTTTTTCTTTTGGCCATACTATTAAGGGGGGTATGGACTAGTAGCTTGACTTAGGTGAGTCTAGTGGGTTAGGTGTGGTGCACACTTGTCAAATCTAACGCTAGGTAGCTCCTAAGTAGCCCTAAGATCAATTAGAGTATACTTCATTCACATATGATTTTGAGTTGAAAGTGAATGGAGGGTCAAATGCTGATTGAACGCTAATTCTGGTGTGACTGGACACTAGCAGTAGAGTCTGGTCAGTTCATTTGATCAAGTGAAGTCGTCTGAATGCGATTGGACGCTGAGTGAAATGTGATCGGACGCTGGATGACACAGTCCAATCAACTCTAGTAAGGTTCCAGAGAGGGAGAATGATGAGTACAGGCCCGATCTTCCAAGAGGTAGCCGGTAAGTTCGATTTTGTGGAGATCTCGACGTTGGCGATCTGGCTTCAAATCAGACATGATTCGAACCCTGCAACCGTTACACCACTGCTCCAGTGGTTATCAACCAAGCACAACTTGATTGACCTTGCCAAGAAGGCTTTTCCTACAAGCGAATCGAAGAGCACAAGCAAGAAGGTAAAACACACAATCTGAAATTGCAAATATGAATGATGCGAATATCAATAGAGGATTCAAGAACTCGGTTCCAAAGGACTAATCGACACAGTGGAGGAGATCAAGAACGGGGGCCCTGGATCACTGTAAAAGGATTTGTCACCACAGTTACAATGAACGATTCAGTTTCTCGATGGAAAACTAAACTCTAAACAAAACTCAATTGTGTAGCAGCGGTGGTGGCTGTGTTTATAGTCTAAGACTTGACCTAGGGTTGGGGACGGCCAGGGGTTGGGCGCCCACAACTTGGGCTTAAGGCCCGACACGATACATGGCCAAGTTGGCCCAAATAGGTGACGCAGCACCTTGCCGTGGTCACACAGAATGATCCATGGACCTTCTGGAGCTGGGACCAGATCCAAAATGACGGCGTCGTCATCCCCTTTCCAACGCATCCAAGAACGGCCCATTTCGATGTCGTATGAGAAAGTTATGACCGAAACAGTGACGATGTGTCTGCTGAATCCGAGGGTGACGTGGCAGCTGAGTTGGGAACGAATTGCAACTTGGGGAAGACCATGGTGTCGGTGTGTCCAGCGTGGCGATGTCCTCATCATCCTCCCCTTCTCGAATTGGAGTCGTCCTCGACTCCACCTTGGCGATGTCCTCATCATCCCCTCCTTCTAGAATTGGAGTCATCCTCGACTCCATCCCATCATCAACGAACTCCTACAAAAGGTTAGTGACAGCAGGCAATGCACCAGACATAAAAGGTTGACAAAACATAGTATAACATGGTGCATCAGGATTATCACATAACTCAGCAGTAGCAGAAGTTGTAGCAAGAAAATCACCTCCTTTTAACTTAATCCCATTATGTTTAGCAATGTCTGTTGGAGGTTTATTTTTGATCTCATTAGCATGTTTAATAATATCCGTAGGAGACAAAGGCAGCAATGTAATTTTCTTGTCCTTATGTATGATAGTGTATGTATTAGTTCTACCATGGTGTAAAGCATCATTATCAAATTCCCATGGGCGACCTAACAAAATGGAGCAAGCTTGCATAGGGACAACATCAAAATCAGTAGTATCATGATAAGAGCCTATGAAAAAGCTAATGCGTGCTGATTTAGTTACCTTAGTCTTATCACTATTATTGAACCATTGAAGTTTATATGGATACGAATGTCGTCGTGTGGTCAAGCCAAGCTTGTCAACCAAATCTGAACTCACCAAGTTGTTGCAACTCCCGCTATCAATGATAGTGAGAACACGACAACCCTGCACAATGAGATACATGTGGAACAAATTGTGGCGTTGGATCTTCATCTCTTCTTCATGTCCCACATGTGTACTCAACACACGCTGCACAAGAAGGCTAGGGTAGTCCACAGCAGCAGCCACGGAGTCAATGGTGATGGCCTCCTTGTCTTGATCGCTGTCGGTGGGATCTGCATCAATGTTAGCAGCAAGGGCTAAATCATCTTCAACATCACTAGCACTTACATATCCATCCTCGGTAGCAATGAAAGCACGATGACTGGGGCATTCCTTCATGACATGTCCCATGCCTTTGCATCAGTGGCAAATGATTTTAGAGCTAGACGAGGAGGAGCTAGTAGAAGCACCCGGAGTGCCACCTTTCTTCAGCTGTGGAAACTGCACATTAGATAATTTACTTACCCCGGAAGAAAATGGAGGTGTAGATGGCTGTGGTGCAACAGGAAGCTTGGGTGTCTCCGGCTCGGAACGCTGCTGAAAATTCCTCCCATTATTAGACCTGAAAGGCTGGTGTTGTTTGCATCCCTGTACTTCTCGTTCTGCCTTAATAGCAAGATGATACAATTGGGAAAAATTGCGCCATTCTTTGTAATCAAGTATGTTCTGTATATCATGGTTTAAACCACCAAAAAATCTAGCACTAGCATCATGATCATCTTCATTTATACCACAACATGCTAAACCAATAAGCAATTCTTGATAGTATGCTTCCACTCCTTTATCACCTTGTTTTAAAGTTTGTAGTTTCAAACGTAAATCACGTTGGTAATAAGGAGGAACAAAACGAGATGTCATATGTTGCTTTAAAACATTCCAAGTTTGTGGCACAGCAGCAGCATTATTGGCATTGCAAAGATCACTCCACCAGAATAAAGCAAAATTAGTAAACTCACTAGTAGCAAGTGTAACTCTATGCTTAGCAGGAATATTATGAGAATCAAATTTTTGTTGAATAGCAAGCTCCCAATCTAAATATGCCTCTGGATCAACATTACCAGCAAAAGGAGGTAGACTAAATTTAATTTTAGCAAAAGGATCATTATTACCATGATTATTACATGCCATACCACGACGATTGAAGTTGAGGCGGCGACGGGCACCACCGTCAGCATACGCATCTTCATCACCAAAAGCATCCGCATCTTCATCATCAGCACGATAAGGTGGAGGGCGTTGCTCAAGCTGTTCAATGCGGGTGACCAGATTGTTCACGTTGCGTGTCAGCTCGGTCATAAGATTGCGTTGTTTAGTCATGAACATTGCAAGCTCACCCTTGGACACGCACTCATTGAAGTCCGTCGGAGTTCCTGCCATGGTTAGAAGATAGAAAAAGACAACACCAAAGTATTATCCCTATCAACTAAAAGGAAACAAGTGGTGATGGTGGTGAAAGTGGAATGCAAAATCACAAGCGGCTTACCACCGTCTTGCCTGTATTCTTACCAACGCCAAATAGGAGCAAAACCAAAGTGGCAAAGCAATCTGTTGTTGAGCGTGGGTAACAGTTGCAAGATGAACCTGTGCTGATAGAAGAATATGTGGAGCTATGCGTAGGCACACAATATGACAGCAAGGATTAGCAATTAATGAGTGCAGAGTAACGATTGTTCAATCTGGATCCAAAGTACAAATCACAGGTGCTGGCCAAGACGTGTCGAGACATAGCGCAACAAGGTGAAAACAAAGGACGATCGAAAGAACTCACAGAACAAGCAAATAGCCCGGATTTCTCCTTTTTCCTGAATTTTTTCCCGGATTTTTCCAAAAGGCACTAGTAGGAAACAAATTTTTTTTCTTACTATTTTTTTATACTTTTCTCTGAACAAGGATCACAAAAGATGCAACCACAAAAATTGGCACCTACAACTGAGGTGGGATGTGGTCTACAGAAATTCAGCACGTTCTCTGAAAAGCGTGCAAAAACTTTGTCAATTTTTTTTCTATATTTTCCCAAATTTTTTTGGCAATTCTGAGGAAACCAAACAGGGCGTAGCTGAGTTTGGGTCGGCTCCAAATGGTGTCAAGAAGCTGCTGAAAAAATTTCAGATTTTTCTGATAAACGAGCGAAAAGTTATGCCTGTTTTACCGAAGGTATCTCAAGGTATGTTTTCCAGAAGGCACAACACGGCGGCGGCAGTTAGGGCAAAGCATCCCTAAACTCGAACACCGATCACAGGATCATCACTATGACTAACAGCAATAGGTATTCACCTGATGATGTAAGGAGGGCTATGATGCAGGCAAAATAAGAGCGGTTGGCAACCTATCTAGGGTTTGCGCGGCGGTGAGAAGTTACACAAGGCAGCTAGCGGGGCAAGTCGAGTAATGTGGTGGCTTCGACTTGTTGTTTGGAAACAGTGGATGGGATAGCAGCGGAAAACAAAAATCACAGCAATGGGCGATTGAACTACGACCATGAACACAATCCTAAACCAGCAACAAGACTCGACCACGGACACAAACTCAACAACACGAATCTGAAACGAAATTGCAAAGGCACAAAGGGCGATAGGACAGCGGAAATTGAAATATTTTTGGGCTTTTTGTGGACTCTAGGTAATGAACAAATATGAATCTAAGGCAAATGAGATTATACCTCGCAGTAAATCTGAAATATCTGATACCAATTGATGAGTACAGGCCCGATCTTCCGAGAGGTAGCCGGTAAGTTCAATTTTGTGGAGATCTCGACGTTGGCGATCCGGCTTCAAATCAGAGAATCTAGCATGGCGATGTCCTCATCAAAGAATCCTGATTGGACATGTCCGATTAGTGCTGACCGAACGCTAGTCAGGTTCTAGCTACTGACCGGACGTTGAGTAGCAAAGTGACCAGACGCTGGGTGCTAGAGTCCGGTCAACATCAGTATGGTTCCAGAGAGTAGTTTTCATGATCAAACGTGTCTGGTTAGTGCTGACCGGACGCTGGTCAGAGTCCGGTCACAACTTAATGGCCCTATGGCAGGGAGAACTGACCGGAGCATCCGGTCAACTTGACTAGAGCGTCCGATCACCCCACAGAGGCACATAATGGTTTGTTTTGAATGAGCGGGTATAAATACTGCCTCTATTCATTCAAGGGAGTACTCTTGCCCATTTCAACATCTAAGAAACACCCTTGAGAGTGCCGAGGAGAGTAAGAGCCTAGTGAGGTGATTGAGATTTGAGAATCCAAGATTAAGGCCTCATTAGCAAAAGGAGAATAGCAAGTGTGCATCCACCCTTCTCATTAGGCTTGTTGTGGTCAAGTGAGAGTTCTTGCTTGTTACTCTTGGTGATTGCCATCACTTAGATGACTTGGTGGTGATTGGGAGTTTGGTGATCATCTAGTGGAGCTTGTGGATGACCCAAATCAAGTTGTGAGCGGTTGTGGGTGATTCACCATGACGGAGTGTCGAAGAATCAACCCGTAGAGAGCACTTGATCCTAGCACGGATTAAGGGAGAGCTACACCCTTGCGTGGGTGCTCCAACGAGGACTAGTGGGGAGTGGCGACTCTCCGATACCTCGGTAAAACATCATCGCGTTCCTCCTTCTCTCTTTACTTTAAGCATTTACTTTAAGGAATTCAATTCTTGTCTTTACATTCATAGAATTACCATGCTAGAGTAGGATTGGAACTTAGGTTGCAAAATTTTTGTGCGGTAGAACATTAGAAACACATTCTAGGCACAAGGGGTGAAGTGGGCTAAGTGTAGGGTTTAATTATTGCAAAGAATTTTAGAATTATCCCAATTCACCCTCCCCCTCTTGGGCAGCTTGATCCTTTCAATTAGTATCAGAGCCTTGTGCTCACGTATTTAGGTTTAACCGCCTAGAGAAAGATATCTCATGGGGATGGACCTCCTCCTATCTTTGAGGGAGATAATTTTCCTTATTGGAAAATCCGCATGGAGGCGTATTTTGAAGCTCTAGAAGTTGGAATTCTTAGAGCCACCTCTCAAGGTTTCCTAAGACC